>NC_054473.1:24561653-24907251 GCF_017639515.1 Carcharodon carcharias | reverse complement strand
AGTGCAGAGAAGAACAGGATAATAGGAAAATAATCTCAGGGGAAGGATTGATAAGATAATGTGCTATCATCTAGCCATAGTAACAAAGGACCATAAGTATCTCTCTCCATTAGAGAGAGAGAATTTTGGCAACTTGTAGCTTGAGGGGCACCACTCAGCAGTGTTGGGCAGGGCAGGGCAAGGCAAGGCAAGGAGGCTAGGACCTTCCTGAAATACCACAGCTAGCACAGGGATTGAAACTGCACCATTGGCATCATCCTGCATCATACTCTCACCATCTAGCCAACCAAGGTAACCGACTCCCCAATGATAACATAATAAATGCACGAATAAGATGGAATTCAAACCATCTGAACTACCAACTACCCTTTTTTTCTTGGCCCACCTTATTTTTAATCATACAAATTAGGCCCAATCCATTGCTGACTGTTTAATAAGAGTTTGCGGGGCAGGTGTAATACTTGGTGTGTGAGGGTACCTTCACTGAAAACTGAAACCTGTTGGGAAAAAAGATAATATTGCTAGAATTTAATCTGCAATGTATTACCAAAAAAGAACTTGGCTCTGTGGATGGTTTTATAGTCCTAAAGCAGAACTCTAATGGAATTAATAGGTTATTTTTAGAATATTATTGCATTAAGCAGCTTGCTAGGTATTTCGCTAATTTGCTATTGAGAAATAGAATTCTGTGAGATCCTTACTTTTGCTTTTTAATTTTAAGGATGGTTCAGATTACCAAAACTGTTCGTACAGCCAAAGGAACATGGCAGGGAGACATCTATCTCACATTCGGGACCTGTTCGGCGATCAGATATATTTGCCTGTGTTTCCCTATTCTGTTATCAGAGGAAAGTGGTTTCGTCATAGTCCAATCCATGCTTTACGTGGCTGCAGCAGACAATGTGTTAATCCCTTATGGATTCCCCAGTGTTGCAAAAATCATTATGGCCCTTATTGTCAAGGTAATACCCAGATATGGCACACATGTCACAATTCTATCACCATTGTATTGTTTCAAATATATGCACTGCTTTTGCCTCTATTTGTCAGTGTTTCTTCTTGATGTTGAGTACATTTCCCTTGAACTTTCAATAAATCACACTATTAACCAGCAACAAGCAAAAAACTGAATATTTGAAGCTAAGCTTTGAATGGGTTCACTCTTATGTGGATAGAATAAAGTTCTCCTTAGGGCAGAGAAGGTTAAGGTGAGATTTAAGAGGATTTCAAAATTATGAATGTCTTTGATAGAGTAAATAGGGAGAAACTCTTTCCACTAGCAGGGAGACACAGATTGAAGGTAATTGGCAAAAGAGCCAGAGGAGAATTCTTTTATGCAGGAGTTGTTATGATCTGAAATGCACTACATGATTGGATGGTGAAAGGAGATTCAGTAGTAACTTTCAAAACATAACTGGATAAACACTTGGAAAGGAAACATTAGCAGGGCTGTAGGTAAAAACCATGGGAGCGAAACTAATCTTTCAAACAGCTGGCACAGGCACAATGGGCCTCCTTCCTTGCTGCATGATCTATGATTCAAGACCTTGTATGTAGGAGTTTTAATTGTTTTTTGGTTGGAAGTTTGATGTGTTCATGCTGGATGAGGGCTCAAAGACATGGGTAAAAAAATGGGCTCTAATCTTTGGTACACTGAGCTTTGTGACCCAGAAACATTATTCTTCAGAGCTGAGTACTTGTTATGCTGATTGTTTCATGTGCTGTACAATGTCACTTCAAATTTTTAATCAGAATAAGACTTTGAAACATGTTAGCTAATGAATCTCATTTACCTCTTACAGGTGATTATTCATGTTTGAGTTGAGGAAGGAAATAACGTTGATTGTTAACTCTTGACCAAATATTTCTGTTAGCAAGTACTACAGGATTTGGCGATATGATTTGAAAATAATTTTTGTTTTCGGTTTTGATTGCACTACACTGCCAGTCTGAAAACAGTAACTGTGAAGTGTAACTGGCTGATCTTAATTTGCACTTTCTGCAGGGTATGGTTCTGACAGCCAGCTCTGCATGTGCATGCGTACACGCTTGTGGAAAGCTTCAGTGAATTACCTGAACTTTTTTTAAGACCGGCTTTAGACAGCACTAGAACTGTTTTGGAACAGTTTTAAAAGGCCTAATAATGTAAGATACAATCATTCAAGGACGTCGGTCTTCTTGAGTAATCTGGAATCAATTGGGACTTGATCTCAGTCTTAAGAAACTATTTTGTATAACTTAGAGGCAACAGTATAACTCTGTCTTTTATCTAACGGAAACTGAAGCTGATAGTTGGGTACAGATAGATTTTAAAATGCTGCGTTGTACCCTATGGAAAAAGTCCCTTCTTTAGCATTTCTGCACTATTGTTTTAAGATAATAGGTGTAACCTATTTTTGTTAGAAATATTGTCAATGTTTTATTTAAGTATATAAATTAACAAGTATAAAAAGACAAACTCAAGGTTGTTTCTTGGTGCTACATTATTTTTCTGCTTGCTGACTTAGAACAGAGAAGAGAGAGGAAAAATAACAAAAGAATCAGCTGACCCTTGCCTGATGAATCACGTGACAAAATCTCATGTCTGAGATGCCATGCATTAACATTCAATGTGTCTCATGTTGCAGCATTTTATCTTCTTTTCCAAAGTGTTTTTTGATCTCTGTTTTGAAAATCACCTTGAAATGGGAACTCAAGTTAAGTTATTTGTCCTGTTATGACCAAAGATCCATAAAAGTTTTATTGATTAAAAGATCATAAGAAATAGGGGCAGGAGTAGGCCATTCTCCCCCTCGAGTCTGCAATACCATTCAAAAAGATCATAGCTGACTTGATTGTGACCTTAACATCACTTTCCTACCACCAAACCCTGTCCCCCATAACCCTGACTCCCTTGTCAATAAAAAATCTGTCCAATTCAGCATTGAATATATTCAATGGCCCAGCCTCCACTGCTGTCTGGGGAAGAGAATTCTAAAGTCTAATGACCCTCTGAGAGAAAAAATTCCTCCAAGTCTCCATTTTAAGTGGGAGACCTCTACCCACAAGAGATAACATCCTCCCAGCATCCACCCTATGAAGCCCCCCTCAGAATCTTATATGTTTCAATAAGATCAAGTTTCATTCTTCTAAACTTCAAAGATTATCAGCCTAACTTGTTACCTTTCCCAAGACAACCCCTTCATCCCAGGAATCAGCCAACTGAACCATCTCTGAACTGCTTCCAATGCAATTTTATCCCTCCTTACGTAAGGAGAACAAAGTTGTACTGGGGGTGACAGAGCCAGTGAGGATATTTAACTTTTTGGGGATGAAATTAGTCTTCATTGGTAGTAAATCAGCAGCCTGTTTTACACCAGGCCTGACTTTCTTGCCATTGACTTCAATGGAAGAGAAAATCATGTGTAGTCTAACACAGCTGCTCATTTGCTATGAACCTCTTCATACTACTCATGAAGGCAAATTTCATCTCCTGTGACACAATGGTAAGCTAAAGATGTGCATATATCTTGGTTAAAATCTAGAGCTATTACAATGCAGATATTGGAAATGATACATAAGAACACTCCCGCTTGTACTGCCATTGCTATCAGTACCTGGTAGGCTGGGGAAAAGCAGCATGTCTGCAGCAGGATACTTTTCTTTATTGGCTAAGGCATAAATATACGAACAAGGAGGTTTTGCTAGAATTGTAAAAAAAATAAGTAAGGCCACAGATAGTGTATTACAATTCTAGTCACAGGAAAGATGTGATCTCACTAGAAAGAGTACAGAGAAGATTTACCATGATGTTGCCAGGAAAGGAGATTTTTTAGCTATGAGAATAGATTGGATAGACTGGGATTTTCTGTGGTACAGAGGAAGCTGAATGGAGATTTAATGAAGTATACAAAATTATGGGAGTCTAAATAGAGTGGATACAAAGGACCTATTTCTCTCAGCAGAGAATTCAGTAACTGGAGGCATATAGATTTAAAGATATTGACAGGATTAGAGGGAAGTTGAGGAAAAATCTTTTCAACAAGGGGATGGTGAGGGTCTGGAACTCATTCCCTGAAAGGATAATAGAGGCAGAAACATTGATGATGTTAAAAAAAAAACTTGATATGCACTTGAAATGCTGTAACCAACAGGGCTACAGATCAAGAGCTGGAAGTAAGAATTAAGCTGAGAAGCTCTTTTTCTTTTTTGTTCCTCACATGTCAGTGCAGACTTGATGGGCCGAAGGGCCTCTTCGGCACTGTGTGATTCTGTGATTCTGTGATTCAGCTAGCATTGATACAATGGGCCAAATGGCCTCCTTCTGTGCCATGGATTTTCTGTGTTTCTATGTTTCAAATGGAGCATTCTCCTTTTGCTCCACTTCAGGGCCAAGTCCTAAAACTCTTCCTTAATATAGAAGATTTACCCTGTCACTTTATTATTTCAGTGTGTCCTGGAGGAATACAGTCCCCTTGTAGTTCTCATGGAAGTTGTAATGATGGAAGACTTGGAAATGGAACATGCCAGTGCTCAGTGGGGTTCAGTGGAACAGCCTGTGAACTATGCGAATCGGGCAGATATGGACCAAACTGCGAAAGTATGTATTGCATCCAGCTCAATGTACTCGGACTTGCTGTAAGATAAGTTGGTAGTTTTGTTTTGTATTTCACAACTGGTAATTTACAGTTCCCAAATGCATAATCTAGTTTGCCACTGAGTTCCTTACTTATTTTTTGTACCTTGTTGAGGCTGAATGTCTTTGAAACCTACTTGCTCAAATATACAGAATTAACGCAGCTTGCAAATACCGTACACTGAACTGCTATATTCACATAGATCATTCACCTCCTAGCATTACTTTAACTTCTGTACAAAAGTTGCCAAGTGATAAAGGTTACAATCATTTGGTACCTCTGCAAAGAATTTGCTTCTGGTCTTGATGGTAAATATGACTGGTCTGTTGTTGTTATAAGATATAAATTTGACTTCACCTGGATTTAGTCCGGTGGGGGAGCTATTGCCATTTTCAAACCTTATTTTTTTAAAATCACACAGAATGTAATTGCACAGAAAATGGATTCTGTGATGAAGGAATTTCTGGTGAAGGAACCTGTTTCTGCAGAGAAGGTTGGACAGGAAAATACTGTGAAACAAGATCTGGCAAGTAATTTTACATATTTAGTTCTAAAATTAATATTGGGCTCACTAATTAATGTTATCTCATGGCATATTGTCGTTGTGACAACCCGGTTATTTGTAACATACACTGATGCAAATCAATTTTTAATGCATATGGTTTCATCATTTATCAAAGCTAAAGGAAGAAGTTTAATAGTTGCAGTAATTGACAAATGACAAACATCAATTGCTAGAATTAACTCACTTGATAAAGAAAATCATTATGATCGAGAAATTGCAAAATTCTCAATGTGAATTACATTGTACCAATTGAAAGAATATTTTATAAATTAGGATTACCAAATAAATTAGTATAGCTTTCACTGTTCTTATGCTAGCAGTAAAGTCAACTTGAGTCCCAGTTTAATCTTACAGCAAAGTTTTTGTTAACATTCATGGACAGAGGAATAAATACTTCTAATACTGAAAATAATGGCCCTGATTTTGCACTCAGCAGCGAAGCAAGGGAACTTGTCGCTGAATTTGAATAAAGCTGCGCTGAGAGTTCTAGAGATCTTTGTGGGGAAAACCTTAATTCTTTTGACATGCAATTGATTGCTGCATAGTTTAAGGGGGAAGGGGGTGTTTCCAGTGTGCAGCTGCAATAAGGTCATCAAATTGTCCAAACAGCCAATCACATTAAAGAATGCTCACAGATAGCTAATCAGGAAACAAAAAGCACTTATAATCAAATCACTTCTAAAAACTTTATGCAAAATAAAAATTGGGGCATACACCGGGGGTGAAAGTATAATCTGAACAATCATGAAAAAAAATATTTTTTTTAACTATCTAAAAAAGTCTTCTTAAAAAAATCCAGTAATTTATCATAATGGAGACATTTAACAATATTTCACACATTTTCGGTTCAGTGCCAAATTGGTGGTTTAGCAGTAGTTATTACTCAGATCACTTTTTAAAGACCCAGTTGTAGCTCATTGAACAAGACTTAATTTTTATGGGGTTTCTAACTGCAAAAGGAGAGCAGAAAAGGAGAAGTTATTGCCAGATCAATTGATTCCATTGATAATTGGCTCTGGGGATAGCGTTGGTGTGGGAGGCAGGGGAGAATCTACAGCATATTCGGTGGCCCAGCCGTGAATGACAGGCCGTGACTTCAGGATTTCTCCAACCACCTGTGCTTGTGCTAAAGCCTAAAGTTGTAGTGAGATTCAGAAGGCTAAAGACACTGATAACTGATGGTTGCAATAAAAATCCTGCAAATTCTGGGCAGATATGAGTTAAAATGTTGGATCTTTGAAATTAAAACAGAAAATGACAAAATGCAAGCTGCAGCTGCAAGAAAAAAATTGATTGGTGTTTCAGGGGTGACATTCTTAGACCGAAACACTAAGTCATTTTTCTCTGACAGTTGTTTGATTAACCTCCTGTACATTAGTGCATGATCTTCACAAAGAGAAATATTTGCATATACTTAAAACCTCATGAATTTGTGTTTCATAGACTATTAGCACAGAGAGTTTCATTAAAAAGAAATATTGTTCTTTGCTAAAATCCATTAGGTGTTTTAATGATAGTAATCTGTGTTTATGGGCAGAAATTTTCACTTAGCGGGTGGGCGCACCTGACCCACTCAAACGTGAAAGGACTCACGTTGATGTCGGCTGAGCGTCCCAATGTCAACGCACAGTCACGCGATAGTTCAGTCAGTGGGCGCGCACCAGAGTTAGCAGAGCACCTGCCTACAATTAAAAGGCCTGTTAAAGCCAATAAATAATCAATTAAATTAACTTTTTCGTTGCCCATTCAAGGGGAAAAGGCCAAGCGGTCTTTGCATTTTTTTGGAAACCTCATCCACTGGCAGGGTAAGGTTTCCAAAAGCAAATAATAATAAAATAAAAGTTTTAAAATTTAATTAATAACATGTCCCTGCTCATGTGACAGAGTCACATGAGGGGACATGTTTTATTGCATTTTTATTTTCTTCATTTTCGTTTTTAAAAATGCTTCATCTCCCTGAGGCAGCTCTGTGCTTCAGGAAGATTATGCAGCTCAGCCCGCTCGTTCTCCTCCCCCCGTCCACACAGGCAGCGCTGAGCACTGCCGCTCAAGTTTCACACTGGATGGGCCTTAATTGGCTTAAAATCGCAGTCTGGTCCCGAACACAGGCGACGGTCAGCTTCCTGACCGTCCCTGCCCCCGCCAAGCTCGCCCATCAAGGGCAAAATTCTGCCCTATATTTTAGAAATTCACACTGAGCAAGTATTTCCAACAATTGTAGCACTCAGTTAATATAGCAAGTGCCAGTTGTCTTTGTTCTGGGAGAACTGAGCTGCATAAAATCAAATAGAGGCAAATTACTTTATCAAGGAATTAAATTATGTTGACTTAAAACCTATATATAATTTTATTTTTAAATGTCACTGATTTTGTTACATGGATTAAAGCACAGAAAGCATCATATTGGGTAGTGACTTATCCCACTGAAAAGGAGATTGAAGCTGGTTCATTATTTTGATGAATTTTATATACTGTACATAGTGTCAATTATACTCCAACCTTGAAGCACTGACAGGATTTTTTCCTGCTTTCTTTTAAAAATAGCTTTAAAACCTAGATGTTCTCCAAAGTGTGACACCAATGCTGTTTGCAGAACTGACAGCATTTGTGAGTGCAATCCATACTATGAAGGTGATGGAAGAAAATGTACAGGCAAGGACAAGTACTTCTGCTAAGCTTAACAAATATAATTGTAAAATCTGATTGGCTATCTATACTTTCACACTAGTTTATATTCAGTTCAAATTTCTAGGTCCTAAAGTTACACTTTGTGGCACTAATGGGTGAACACTATAATTCATCTTCTCGGTATTTTGTTGATGCCATTAACCGATTTATTTTAATAAAATGAATGCTTTTATTAAAATAGCAGAAAGATTAATTTCTGATGAAACTTGTACTAGGTCTTTATAAATTGACCTCACAGTGTCATTTCAGGGCCTTGGTGTTAGACAATACTTAGAATTTTATCGCCATAGGAGTACACAGCATGGAAGGAAGCTGCTCAGGTCATCATGCCAATGCCAATTCTTTTGTTAAAGTAGTCGAAAACTAAATCCAGAGCCTTATTTCTTTCCATTTAGAATGTTCATTATTTTCCCTTTTAAAAGAAGCAATGGTATTTGCCTCTGTTATTTTCCATGGCAAAGCATTCCTGTGTAAAGACATTTCTCATCACCACTGGCTTCACTCTCTTAGAGACAATTTTAAACCAATGGCCTCTCTTGCTGGAACTGTTCAATGATAGAATTACACAGGCTGTTCAGCCCATCATGTCTGTGCTGGCACTGATTGTTCCATTGGAGCAATTCGCTATAATCTCATTTCCCCACATTTTTAATTTCAGTTGAAAAACTGCTAAATTCAGGATGTTACCAAGGATTAGGGACTTCAGTCATGAGGAGAAATTGGAAAAGTCCTTGGAACAGAGGTTAAAAGAAGGCCTAATAGAGGTTTTCAAGACGATGAGACATTTTGATAAAAGTAGACAGAGAAAAATTGTTCACTCTGGTGAGTGGGCCAGTAACAAAAGATCGTAGAAACACAGCAACCATTGACAAAAAATGTAGAGGAAAGATGTGGAGAAATTTTTTTCACTTAGAGAGTTGTTTGCTCTACCTGAAGTAGTGGAAGGTTGTGGCATAAGTAATTTTAAAAGGGAGTTGGACAGGTACTTGAGGATGATGGACTTAGAGGGTCACAGACAAAAGTAAGGATGAGACACTAAGTATGACTGCTCTTTCAAAGATCCCATGATGGGCTGAATGGCCTCCTTCTGTGCTATAAGTTTCAATAATTCAAAATACTGCAGCATTTTAAAAAATTCTTTGGCCAGCAGAGTCACCCAATTCACAAGGTGGAAAAATGAGCCAAAATCAATTGTGCAGGCAGCAGGCAGAGGGATGTACTGCCCTGCCGCAGTTCCATGAGCCGAGCGCCTACAGGACAGAAGTATAACAGGGTCACTTTTAGCATATCAGTTGGGCACCTGTTAGAGAAACTGCCCAGTTTTATTTCCAATAGGAGGGATAATCAGGCACATTCTATAACCGACACTAAGCCAATCCTTAAGTTTCTGAAAAGTTAAAAGCAGATTCTGGAACAGATTCAGCTGGCTAGCACCATTAAAGTGTGATTAAGAATGATTAGAGGCAAACATTTTATGGAATGATGGAAGTTCAGATTCATGCTATAATGAGATTTCATTTAGCAATTAAATCTATAGTCACTTGATAGTACAGAACTTGAGCATAGCTGAAAAAAGAGACATGTTGTCAAAGCTTTTCCTCTTGCACTCATCAGGACAGATGCAAAAATGCTAAATTTCAAAGGGAACAATAATCTATACTGCATGAGGAAAGGGGTGCTGATTGGTTGGCAAGTTGGCTCTGATTGGTTGAGATATTGCCATGACAAATGCACCAGGGAGCTGCTGCCTCTCAAGCTTTTGTTTATTCAAAAAAAGGTGTAATATCTGGACATATTCCTTTTGTCTTCAGAGGACAAGTCCCTACATATGAATATGTGTAGCTCCCAGCAAGCATAAATATGAGCTCGACTGATAATCTTAATTTGTTAGTGTAATTCTTAGCACACTCAGGATTGTTCAGTAAGTACTGTTGAATTGCAGAATCACATCTAATGTTAGACATTTATGATCTGAGTTTATCTGGGTTGGTTGAGTACAATCAGCACTCTGCCTATTGTGAACAGTCGAAGGAACATATTGTTTGTTACAATTCGCACAGTCATTGAGACATATGGGCCACATACCTGGCATTGCAGCGGCACTTAAATTCATATACCACATTACTCATTTGTACCTTTTTGACTTGATGGCAGCATCCTGTAAGTGGAAAACACCACTCGTGTTACCACTGCATAGTAGCAGCGTGGAAACGCTAGTTTCACCTGTTGCTCAAATCTTTGGGGTACTTTATCTTTCCAGGGTAATTTGAGGTAGGCTGGGAACTTTTCAGGTCTGAGAGTGGCAGCCTTAGGCCCATTCGTGATTATGTGCAATATGTAGCGAGCAATGATCTGATTAGTGTAGCTATCATATCTTGAATAACTTAGATGCATCTTCTTTCTGCGTCCATCTTGCAGTGAGCAAATGACTCGGGCCATATTTATGAGACTGCCAATTAGGCCAACCTTGGAGCTGTAGCAATCCCGACACACATATTGATCAGTGAAGGAAGGTTTGCGGTAGACAGCAGTAGAGAGCCCATTAGCAGATTTCTCGATCAGCACATTGAGGAAATGGAGCTGGTTTGATTGTTCCATTTCAAAGATGAATTTAAGCACAGGATGGAATGCATTAAAGTATGTAAGGACATTTTTACATGCAGCTGCAGTTTCAAATATAGCAAATGTGTCATCTACGTATCAGAAATATGCAAGGGGTCATTCCATCGAAAACATGTTTCTCATGGAAACTGATGAAAATGTTAGTCAGAGCTGGTCCTAGGGGGGATCCCATTGCAAAACCTTCTATTTGGGCATACACAGTGTCATTAAAGCTGAATTCAACTGCACGAGTTGCCAAGTTCACAAGTTCAATTAATACAGATTCAGAACATGGCAGCGCATCCAGATGCTATGATATTGTGACATGATACAAATTATATGGCTTCCTTGAGCAGCATTTTAGTGAATAGGCTAGCAATGTCGAACAAGCACATTGACACGGTATTTCTGTCGAAATGCAGGTTGCCTCTAGTCTTTGCAAATCCTGCAGTGTATGTTGAATACTTACTCAGAATGGGTTGTAGCAACTTGCTCAACCATTTGACCAATTCATGTTGTGCAGATCCAGTCATAGATAAGATTGGGAGTTATGGGACATCACTTTTGTGTGTCTTGGGCAAGCCCATACAAACGTGGATATAGTGAACCATGAGGATTAATCCTACCATATACACTACATCCTATTCTATATACTATGGGCCCAAGGTCACCACTTTTGGACCTAAAAAGTGGCCAATCTACCTCAGATTACCCAGGAAAGGTAAAGTATCTTAGAAATTAGAGCAACTGCTACTATGCAGTGGCAACACTAGTGGTATTTTCTACGTGTGGAAAAGGCGTCAAGCCAAAAAAGAGGTCCTGCCTACCGCACAAATAAGTAATGTGGATTATGGATTTCAGTGCCAGTGTATCGCCAACTACATAGACCATACATCCCAACGACTTGTGGATCGTATCAAGCAACATGTCCTTTATGCTGTTCACAATAGGCAGAGTACTGACCATACTCAACCAAAGCATGCTTGCAAACCTCAGAACATAACGTCTAACGTTAGATGTGGTTCCTGATTCAGCAGCATTTGCTGAACAATCCTGAGTGTGCTAAGAATTACACTAACAACCAATTTAAGATTATCAGTCAAGCTCACTTATGCTTGCTAGAAGCTACATATATTCAGTTACAGAGAACTGTCCTCTGCAGGCAAAAAAATTACGTCCAGACATTACACCTTTTTTGAATAAACAAAAACATCTGAAACAACTCCCTGCTGCATTTGCCTTGGCAATGTCTTGACCAATCAGAGCCAACTTGCCAACTAATCAGCACCCCTTTTCTCATGCAGTATAAATTGTAGCTCCCTTTGAAATATGGCATTCTTGTGTCTGTGTTGATGAGTGCAAGCCAAAAAGCTTCGACAGCATGTCTCTTTTTTAAGCAATTAAATCTATCTTGCTGATCTTGCATGAAAAAAACTGGAAGTAAAGCACATTCTTTAATTTGGTAACTTTATATGTAGTGGTTGACCGCTGCAAGAACAATAATGGAGGCTGCCATCAACATGCTGCCTGTATTCAAAGAGGGATTAACATAATCTGCGCCTGTCAATCAGAATATGAGGGAGATGGCTATGTCTGCATTCCAATAGACAGGTGTGTCGATGGCAGAAATGGTGGATGCAGTGAGCATGCAATATGCATCAACACTGGACCAGTAAGTGCAAATATCATTAGAACTGATTAAAATTATTTTTTCCCTGAAACAAATTGCATGGTTGGAATCATGGAGAATACTTTCTAACTTACTGCTGGTGCATAGGATGTGTTCAGATCAATTATAGTAACTGCCCAAAATCAATAGAAGGTAAATACTGGGTTTCTGTAATGGATGCCCAATCTACAACACCGGTCCCAGAGTTCTTAAAGCCTAACACGTATTTCAACATCCTTACTGCAACAAGGGATAGTTAACTTTGAATTTGAGTGTATGGGCAAGGTCAGGGTTCCAGGGAATAACAATCTTGGAAAGAGTTCCACCAACAAGAAATGTTAGTGTGCTTTCACAAGAAGAGGAGCATTT
Organism: Carcharodon carcharias; assembly: GCF_017639515.1. Lineage (NCBI taxonomy): Eukaryota > Metazoa > Chordata > Chondrichthyes > Lamniformes > Lamnidae > Carcharodon > Carcharodon carcharias. The sequence goes on along the minus strand of NC_054473.1, from coordinate 24,894,743 downwards.
ACACTTGCATTCCATTTGGATCTCAAACAACCCCAGAATATGTATCTAGCAGAAAAAAGATGGGGATAGAGGAAGGAATTAACAGACTGTGGACAAGCCAGGTGAAGTAAGAGAAGCAGAAAGAGTCCAATTGTACCAACACAAGTAAGTTTGTTCATTTGCACCTTTTCCACACCCAAGTTGGAATTCAGTCTAAATTGTTTTAGCTGTGTTTGCACAAAAAGCTTTTTATGTCCTGATTTCTATATTAGTCAATGCTAATAAAAGGAAAATATTCAGTCTAGTTTCTGGAAAGGATCACATTTTCACATACAAACCGCTAACAGTCAGTCGTCTGCCTGCTAATGAATATCATACATTTGGAGTGACCAATTTTGAGGCCACTGATTGATGGACATCCCACAAGATAAAGACACTGTTACTGTCAAGGTACCTAGGATAGTCTTGGAGGGCAGTAACCAAGAATTTCAAGTCCTACCTTCCCAACCTCTTATTTGAAGGGAAACTGTGTGATGCAGGTCATGCTTTGAAAGCAGTGAATAAAATGCCGTCTATCAAATAATTTTAGTAAAAAATACTTCCATTCAGTTCGAAAAAAAGTTGAAAAAGGAATGAATCATAAATAAACCGCTTTCCAAAATTACATGGCTGAAATTCCTCTCTCTTCTCCCATAAGGGAAGTGTAATTTCCAGACAGTTTTTTTACAGGAGTAGTTTTTCTATTTGGTGAATTTAAAAGGTTATATTAAATTTTGGCATTTTTCTAGCCTTTTTAGATGTTCTGCAATTAATTTGTGCTCTTAAACGATATGGAACACATTTTGAAATAATTTTGTGACAGCCATTGTAATATTCATAATTTATAGTTTTTTTTAACTTTTCAGTTTTGGCATGTTTAATGATTAGCTTATGAAGTTAGTTAATTCTCAACATTTGAAAAAATCTTCTGTTGTAGAACAAACGGAGGTGTGAATGCAAAGAAGGATTCAGAGGTGATGGTATCCAGTGTCTGGTTAATGCCAAACCTCCTGTAGATCGCTGCCTTGCAATGAACCTATGTCATTCTAATGCCTTTTGCATTGATCTCCACTTCAAAGGTTGGAATTTATTTTGCTACCTTGCATCATTTTATTTATTTTTTAAATTTGTTATGATTAAGTAAGCTACATAACCAACAAAGTTTTCATTTGCATTAACCCAGGAAGCTTTTGTTTTAATAACTGCTGCTCGAAACAGAAGCAATCCCTTGCATAATTTGGAGACCAACGTTATCAAGATTCAGCAATTCAGTTGGTAGTGCAAAAATACGTTTGGGTATCACTGATACCACTGGGTATCATCTTGCACTCATCAGGACATTCACAAGAATACCAAATATAAAGGGAACAACAATTTATACTTCATAAGAAGAGAGCACTGATTGGTTGGCAACTGGATTCTGATTGGTAGAAGTGTTGCCACGGAGAAGGCATTAGTTAAGTGATAACTGACAGTTAACTGCCAAGCTTTGTTTAAATTCAAACCAAGCAGGTTGAGTCTGATTGGTCAAGGCATTGCCCTGTTGAATAAACCAGAATAATTCTTAGAACATTCAGGATTGTTTAGCAAATGTTGTCCAATCACTGAATCACATCTAATGTTGAACACTGTTTTGAGTTTTGCTATCATGGGCTGATTGGGTACGGTCCGTACCTAGCCTGTTGCAAACAGCCGAAGGGAAATGCTGTTTAATAAGATTTGCCAGTCTTTGGGGCATATGGCCTACATACCTAGCACCACTCCAGCACTGAAATTCATATATCACATTACTCATTTGTGTGATAAACAGAACGTCCTTTTAACTTGATGGCAGCATCCTGTTAGTGGCAATTACCACTATTGCATAGTGGCAGTGTGAAACTGCTATCTTCACCTGTTGATCAAATTTTTGAGATACCTTACCCTTCCGGGGTAACCTGAGGTAGACTGGGCACTTTTCAAGACTGAAAGTGGCGGCGTTAAGCCCATGACTTTGCACGATATACAGCAAGCAATGACCTGATCAGGGTAGCCATTTTCTCGCAGGATAGCTTTGATGTACCCTACTTCAGCATCAAGCTTTCACAGTGGACAAATGGCTTGGGCCCTATTTATGAGGTTGCTAATAAGGCCAAGCTTATATGCTTGGAATTGTAGGAATCCCAACACATATATCAACCAGTGAAGGTAGGCTTGCAGTAGACGGTAGTAGAAGAGCCCTGGCAGATTTCTCAACTAGCACATCAAAGAAAGGGAGCTCATTTGTCTGCATTATCAAGTGAAAAAGGCGTTCTGTCCATCATGCAAATGAGTAATATGATAAATGAACTTCAGCGCCAGTGTGATGCTAGGCATGTAGGCCATATGTCCCAAAAACTGGCAGATTGTATCAAACAGCATGTCCCTTCCGCTGTTCACAACAGGCAAGGTACTGGCCGTACCCAATTAGCCTGTGCTTGCAAAACTCAAAATACAGTGTCCAACGTTAGATATGATTCCACAATTTATGGACAACATTTGCTAAACTTGAGTGTTCAAAGAATTACATTAACAACCAAGATTATCAGTTGGACTTGCATGTGGTGTAGAAACATAGAAACATAGAAAATAGGAGCAGGAGTAGGTCATTTGACCCTTCGAGCCTGCTCCGCCATTCAATATAATCATGGCACTTACATATGCTAGAAACTAGATATGTTAATACATAGAGCCCTGTTCTTTGTAGATAGAAAGAACATGTGTACACAACATGCCTATTTCAGCAGAACAAAATAGGCGGCAGCCATTCTCTGGTTCATTCTCCAGGGCAATGCCTTGACCAATCAGAGTCAACCTGCCTGGTTTGAACTTAAACAAAGCTTGGCAGTTATCTGTCAGCCAAATGACCTACTCCTGCTCCTATTTTCTATGTTTCTGTGTTTCTACACCACACTGCAAGTCCAACTAACCAATTCTTTGAACACTCAAGTTTAGCAAATGTTGTCCGTAAATTGTGGAATCATATCTAACGTTGGACACTGTGCTTTGATGCATTAACTGATGCATTCTCCATAATAACACCTCTACCAATTAGAACCCACTTGCCAACCAATCAACACTGTCTTCTCATACATTTTGAATTGTTGTGCCCTTTACATTTGGTCTTTTTGTGAATGTCCTGATGAGTGCAAGATGAAAAGCTTCAACATGTCTTTTTTTTCAGTGATACTCAAGTTCTGCACTACCAGATGACTGAAAGTACATCTATTAATTCATGGGATGTGGACAGCACTGGAAATGCCAGTATTTATTGCCCATCGTTAATTGTCATTGTGGTGGTGAGCCACCTTCTGGAATTGCTGCAATCCATGTAGTGTAGATACTCCCAAAGTTAGATTGGGAGTTCAGGGATTTTAACGCAGCAACAATGAAGGAACAGTAATACATTTCCAAGTCAGTATAATGCATAACTTGCATGAAAACTGAAGCTGGTGGTGTTCCCTTGTGCCTACTGACCTTGTCTCTCTTGCTGATGGAGATTGCAGGTTTGGAAGATGCTAACAAAGAAGCCTTCAGGAGTTGCTGCAATGCACCTTGTGAACAGTGCAGCCATGTTGTTCCTCTATTGGAGGGAATGAATGTTTAAGGTGGTAGAAATGACTTCCTAGGCCAGTCAATGGACAGTTAAGAGTCAACCATATTTCTGTGGGTCTGTAGCCACATATAGAACGACAGGTTTCCTTTCTTAAAGGACATTTGTGAACCAGTTAGGTTTTTCTGACAATCCAATGGTCACCATTACCAATACTAGATCTTTATTGTTGATTTATTTAATTAACTGAATTCGAGTTCACAAATTATCATGGTGGGATTTGAGGTCATGTCTTCAGAATAATAGCCATAACAACCATCCAAACTTGCAAAGTCACAGGTCCATGCTCAGTTCTCAGCTGGGAACAGTGCAAAGTGAAGTCTAATTGGTCTTATTTTCCCATCCAAGGGAATAAGTTTAACAAAGATTTTCCCTTTCCTGCTTAAAGCTCAGTAATCCGTGCTGGAAGTGCAAGTGCATGGCTATCAGATCAGATAAGGATTGGACTTGGCTGTGATGCCCACCAAGGCTGAATAGGCTGCTGATAATTCAGGCTGTATCTGGCTCACTAGTGAACAAAAGGCACTTGAGTGAACTATCAATAAACCGCCGGCATACACAGTGCTGTCCCAAAATAATGCAAGGTTGTAACCAGCAGTTTTCTGTGTTAATATTCTTAGTTTACCTGATTGTACAACATCTAGGAAGCACTTCTCTTGGAATTTTCATAGGAATGATAACAATTCAGGCGTTAAAGTCATATCACAGTCATTTTGTGAAATAACCATCAGCCATTTAGATCTATGTATGTAGCAATGTTGTTCATTTTTCCAGATAAAACAGCTGGAGTATTCCATTTGCAGTCACCCAGTGGGAAGTACAAATTTACCTTTGAAGGTGCAGCAGCTGCCTGCAATGTCGAGGGGGCTACTCTGGCAAGTTTTGATCAACTTGCTACCGCCCAGCAGGTAAATGTCCACACAAACAGAGTATTATGCAGAGGTCAATTTTACATGTGTGTGTGTGCCTTAAATTACATTTTTATTTAGTGGTACAGAGTTCTTCCCTACCTCAGGTAAATGTGCTCAATCATATTTACATGTTGATTTCAACTGGAATTTGTGCAGTGCTGCCAACGAGGAAGTAGCCCAACAGAAACACAAGGGTAGTTTCCTTTCAGGAGTCCTGCATTTACCCCTCGATGGATCCTGCTGGTGGTAGTGTCTCACTATCTTCATGTATCATTCTCCTTTTATTTTTCCCTCAGATTTTCTCTTCTTGTTCTTCCTTGCCTAAAGATGACTATACTGACACATGATTCCATGAATGGCAGTAGTCCTTTAAGTCCTTGGCCAAGTGACCATTCTTTGAGTGAGACGGGCCAGTGAATGGTGACAGGGTTTTTATCATAGGGTGGGTGGGACATCATTGTTGAGCCTGGTCCAGTCTTCAGTTATGAAGAGTTCAATCAGGTGCAGCTGAATAGCTATATTTAGCAGAATCTGGGTATTGTTTCCGTTGCTGGGTTGGAGGTGCTGAGAGTACGTTCTGACTGAGATCAGTGCCCCTACAGCCGGGGTGTACAAGTCTTTATGAGTTGCATAGGTACCTCAGGGGATCAAAAATGAAGTTAAAATCAATGTTCCCATTAATGTGCATATATCTCAAGCTTACTAACTCTAACAGGTCTTGACATGCTAATATATGGTGTATACATTAGCGCTTTAAAAAAGCATTGTACAGACCTCCAGGTCCATGAAATTCAAACAGAGCAAGCCAACAAATATAACCAAGCACAACCAGGACAAAATAAGGTTTTGAAGCTGGACTGCTAGGACTCAGGCCGCACTTGGCCCTGGAGCTGCTCTCCCTTACACAGTGCTGTTAATGCTAGCCATTAAGTAGGTTCTGTGCTCTTCCCTATTTTTCCTTTATTTCTCTTTGTGTCTTCCAAAGAGTTTTGAATCTGTCCATCTGTTTTTCCACAACTGCAATGTGATGGCCAAAAAGTTACACTTTTAGCATGTAGCCTACAAAGCAGCACATCAATTCTTCATGTACTTGCATACACTTTTAGTTTTTGAAGTGTACAAGATTATCAGAGGATATTCCACATAATGGATAAATATACTACTAGAGTAAATCTGTTAGAAAACCTGTGAAAAAATCAAAAGCTGCAGAAGGCTTCAAGCAGAGTGTTAACCGTATTGAGAAACTATTGAGCTTATTTGTGATCGGAACACTAATGGTTTTATGGGACCACTAATGGTTTTATGGGACCGCTAATGGTTTTATGGACTGCAATAATCAACAGTAATCCATGATACGATCAGTAATAAAAGTAATGTGGCACTAAAACATAATCAATATCAAATATCCTTTTCAGAATCACAGACTGCAGTTAGTGCAATGAGAGTTAAATGGTTTATTGTGAGCTATATTACTTGTTTTAAAATTTTTAAAATATAGTAAAGATAACATAGATTAAGTGTAAGATATCTCTACAATTAACTGCCAACAAATTGGTAATAAAGCTGAAGTATCCATCGATCCTGCAGCAACTGGGTGACAGAATATTGGCTCCCTGTAATTAAATTGGCTCTTCATGAAAAATAAAAAGAAAATACTGGGATGGTGGAACTCGGAAATAAAAACAGAAAAGGCTGGAAATGCTCAACACATCAGGCTGCATCAATAGAGAGAGAAACAGAGTTTTCAGGTACATGACCTTTCTTCATGAGCTATTTAACAGTTGTTTCTTTGATTTATCCTGCAGTTTGGTTACCACCTGTGCATTGTTGGGTGGATGGCTGATAGAAAGGCAGGGTATCCCACAACCCATTCAAACCCTAACTGTGGCTCCAGCAAGATTGGCATCGTTGATTATGGAATCCGATCAAATCTCAGTGAGCTTTGGGATGCCTACTGCTTTCGAGAGCAAGGTAAGCAAGGAATTCAATACAGTCCTTGGCCAAATTACTAATTTATTCTAAATAGAACAATGCAGTATTTGATTTGCAAAATCTTTAAGGTACACTAATTAGTTGGTATTTTCTGGCACAATTACTTCATAGATATTCAGTGTGCATGTAAGGAAGGCTTTGTGGGTGATGGTTACTCCTGCAATGGGAACCTTGTGGAAGTGCTCGCCAGATACTCCAATTTTTCAGTCTTTTATTCTGTAAGTATTTTTCCTGCATAACTTTATTATTCTTTTTACAAGTGTGGGCAACAGTTTGTATTATTATTTTCTCTTTCTTGTTAGAAATTGTTAGATTATGCCAATGCGACTGAAGAAGGAATGGAATTCCTAGAATTCCTGTCAGATGAGACAACCAATGAAACTTTGTTTGTGCCCTTAGATTCTAGTTTTGGAACAAATGAGGTAAGAAATTTTGTTTCCTGAACAGTTCCTTCCTGCTCAAAACAAACCAAATATACAATTATTGAGGACGGAAGTGTCTTGGAATTTTGTTAACAATTGGCTATGCTTGTTAAAGGACTCACCTGTTTGTGACTGAGAGAGGATTGTAAGCTAGAGTGTCAGGAACACTTTCTGCTTGTCTTCAGACAAAACCATGGGATCTTTAACACCCAGTTTTGCCAGCAAACAGTGCCTTAATTTAATGACTCAGCTTAAAGGCATTATAGAAACGCAAGTTGTCATTGTTAAAGGAAAGCATCTCCAGCAATGAAGCATTCCCTCAGTGCTTAATTGACATGACAGGTTAGGTGGTGGGCTAGGATGTAGGACATGAACTTACAGTCCTTTGCCTTGAAGTCTAATACAAACTGAGCCAGTCTTACAATTATAGATAATTGTAATTGCAAAACTCAGGTGCAAGATTAATACTTAACAATTTCTAATTGTATCTAGACATTACCATGGAGGGATCTTGAAAACCACATCTCCAGGAACAATAGTTTTATTTACTATGATGAGTTGAGTGATGACACACTCATTTCATCCAGGCTAGGATATGATCTTCTCATTGTTGAAACTGGACCTGCAAATCAGAGCCTCCTCAATGTAAGTGATATATTACAGTTTTTCAATTAAAAGACAAAACCTGCTGGCTATTCATTTGAAAAGCCCATGCACATTTCAAAACTACTTCTAGCAGTAACACATGTAAATTAAACATTGTTGTGTTCTTTTTGTTTGCCACATGGCAGATTTTCAGAATGTTAATGATGTTGAGCAAGGTACAGTTACAAAAGGAAAGTGTTCCTACTGTTTGTGAAAATCAATGATTCTTAGTCTTGCAAACAGGCTTCCTGGAAGGTAGTTTTCTTTTAATTGACCTTCAGCTGAGCTGCACTCCTTTGTTAATTTTACAATATTTTCACATATAGAAAAGCAAACTTAGTGAGTATTTCAAAGGTAATTTGCACCTTAATCCTGTACTAAAAAAAAGCTACACATTCCGGAAATCTGAAATAAAAACAGAAAATGCTGGAATTATACAGAAGGTCAGTCAGCATCTGTGAAGAGAAGAGAATGGTGTCAGGTTTTGGGTGTACCATACATACTATAAATGTATAGGCATATTCCCAGAACAGAAAAATGAAATATAACAAAATCTCTTTATAGGATGGAAGAGAAATAATTTTTTAATTCATTTATGGGATATGGGCATTGCTGGTGAGGACAGCAATTATTGCCCATCCCTAATTGCCCTTGAGAAAGTGATTGTGAGCTGCCTTGCTGAACCACTACAGACCATGGGCAGAATTTTACACTCGGCATGTGGGCGTGCGCCCAACAGGCCGGAACGTGAAATGACGCGCAATGACGTAGGGTGTGCGTCATTCAGTGGGCACCCGCTGGAGTCAGCTGCTTGCCCACTGATAATTGAAAGGCCTATTAAGGCCATTAACTAGATAATTAACCTTAATTTATGCTGCCTGTCCAATCTTACGGTTGGCGGTCAGACGAAAAGTCCAAGAGGCCTTTACATTTTTTAGGAAACCTCATCCACGAGCAGGATGAGGTTTCCTAAAGCTATTATAAATTAAATAAAAATTTTCCTTTGAAATTAAAAACATGTTCCATCTCATGTGACACGGTCACATGAGTGGACATGTTTCATTGAATTTTAATTGTATTTCATAATTTTTTCAAAAGGCGTTTCAATCTCCCTGAGGCAGCTCCGTGCCGCCGCACAGGTAGCACTCAGCACTAGCACTCACAATCCACGTTGCGTGAAATTGCAGTGCACAGCCAATCGGGGGCGGCAGTTGGCTCCGTGACCACACCCGCCCGCTCCAGCGATGGTAGTGCCATTGAATGTCAAGAGGTGATAGTTAGATTCTGTCTAGTTGGAGACGGTCATTGCCCGGCACTTGTGTGGTGCGAATGTTACTTGCCACTTGTCAACCCAAACCTGGATGCCAGACTCAGTAAAATGCTGCCTTGATGTCAAGGGCAGTCATTCTCACCTCACCTCTGGAGTTCAGTTCTTTTGTCCATGCTTGAACCAAAGCTGCAATGAGGTCAGAAGCTGAGTGACCCTGGCGGAACCCAAACTGAACGTCAGTGAGCACGTTATTGCTATGTTTGATAGTGCTGTTGTTGACCCCTTCCATCATTTTACTAATGATGGAGAGTAGATTCATGGGGCTGGGTTGGATTTGTCCTGCTTTTTGTGTACAAGACACACCTGGGTAATTATCCACATTGCCAGGTAGATGCCAGTGTTGTAGCTGTACTGGAACAGCGTGGCTTGGGGCATAGCAAATTCTGGAGCAGAAATCTTCAGTACTATTGCTGGAATATTGTCAGTGCCCACAGCCTTTGTAGTATCCAGTGCCTTCAGCCATTTCTTGATACTATGTGGAGTGAATTGAACTAGCTGAAGACTGGCACCTGTGATGCTGGGGACCTCTGGAGGAAGCCGAGATGGATCATCCATTCAGCACTTCTGGCTGAAGATTGTTGCAAATGCTTCAGCCTTATCTTTTGCACTGATGTGCTGGGCAAACGGCTGACTAACTGAGTGAAGACTTGGAGTTTGGTGAGAGGGGAGTTCAGTGAAGTGGGAGAAGGAGTTGTTCTTTTAGTCTTTCTATCTTTCTCACCCCATAGAAATTGGTTCCTGCTCTATTATAGGGGAAGGAGCTAGCTGTTTGGTGAGTATCTGGTAAGTGGGTAAGTGCTATTCTATCCCTAAGGTTTAAAATAGTACACAAATTGGTGGTAAAGTTAATAAAATATATAAGGAAACAACATAAATAAGTGATTAATATAAATTAAGTAATTATTTAACACACATTAATGATGGCAGGACAGGTATATGTCAAGGCTGCAGCTCATGGGAACTCTTGGATAACATCGTGATCCAGGGCAAACATGTCTGCAGTAAGTGTGGCTTGAGGAACTTTGGCTCAGAGTCATTGAGCTGGAGGCTGAGCTGCAGACTCTGCTACACATCAGGGAGGAGGAAAGTTACCTGGATACTTTATACAAGGAGGCAATCCCACCACTTAGGATAGGGTCTTCTGATTTGGTCAGTGGACAGAGACAGGAGGCCGTGACTGCAAGTGAGGCAGGTAAGGAGATCCAGAAGGCAGAAGGGCAGGAGTTTGTGCTTCTGCAAATGTCCAACTGGTTTGAGGCTCTTTCAGCATGTTTGGATGAGAATAGGGCCTGTGGGGTGGATGAGCAAACTGACAATGGCACTGTGGTACAAGGTGCCATCCAAGGGGGGAGCAAAATGGAATGTACTGGTAGTAGGGGACAATATAGTAAGGGGGGGTTGACACTGTTCTCTGTAGCAAAGAGTGAGAGTACAGGCGGCTTTGTTGCCTGCCTGGTGACAGGGTTCAGGACATCTGCTCAGGGCTGGAGAGGAACCTGCAGTGGGAGAGGGAGGATCCAGTGGTCATGGACCATGTAGGTACCAACAACATAGCCAGGATGAGAAGGAGGCTCTGCATAGTCAGTATGACGAGCTAGGCACTAAGTTAAGAAGCAGAACCTCATAGGTAATAATTTGTGGATTAATACCAGAGCCACATGCAAATTGGCATAGGACAAATAAGGTTAGAGAAATTAATGTGTGGCTCAAAGACTGATATGGGAGAAGTGGGTTTCGGTTTGTGAGGCACTGGCACCAGTGTTGGGTAAAGTGGGATCTGTACCGTTGGGATGCTCTACACCTGAGCCGTACTGGGGCTGGTGTCCTTGCGCATCTCCTAACTAGGGAAGTAAAGAGGGTTTTGAACTGAATAGTGGGGGCAAGAGATCAAATTTGCAAAGATGTGGTAAACCAAAGGGTAGAGACAAAGCAAACAATATAGGAAATGATAATCAGACTGTAACATGAAGGGACAGAGAGTACAAATCTAAGAGTAACTCAGCAGATAAGCCTAGATGCTACAAAAATAGTAAAAGGTCAAAACTAAGGCTCTGTATTTAAACTCACATAGCATTCAAAACAAAACAGATTAACTTATAGCACAAATAGAAATAAATATGTATGATCGGACAGCCATTACAGAGACATGGCTACAGGATGACATAGATTGAGACTTGAATATTCAAGTGTATGTGACATTTAGGAAGGACAGGAAGTTAGGAAAAGATGGAGGAGTGGCTCTTTTAATTAATGATGGTATTAGCACATTAGAAACGGATGACCCAAGTTCAGGAAACCAGGATGTAGAAGCAGTTTGGGTTGAGTAGAAGCGGTTTGGGTTAAGATGAGGAATGATAAAGGCAAGAAGTCACTTGTGGGGGTGGTGTATAGGCCCCTAATTGTAACTACACAGTAGAACAGTGTATAAAAGAAGAGATAATGGGAGCATCAACATATAGACTGGAAAAATCAGACAGGCAAAGGTAGCTAGATGAGGAGTTCATAGAATGTTTTTGGGATAGTTTCTTAGAACAGCACATTCTGGAGCCAACCAGAGAGCAGGCTATAGTAGACCTGGTATTGAGCAACGAGATAGGGTTAATTGATGACCTCCTAGTGAAGGCACCCCTAGGTAACAGCAATCATAATATGATTGAATTTTACATTCATTTTGAGGGAGAAATGAGTGCGTCCACGACTAGTATTTTAAACTTAAATAAGCGCAATTACGAGGGCATGAAAGCAGAGCTAGCTAAAGTGAACTGGCAAATGAAGTTAAGGGATATGTCAACAGAAGTTCAGTGGCAGACATTTAAAGCAATATGTCAGAATAAGCAGAATATAAATGTTCCAATGAGAAAGAAAAGTTCCAAGGGGAGGGCCCACCATCCGTGGTTAACTAAAGAAATTAAAGACAGCATCATACTTAAAGAAAAAGAATATAACTATGCAAAGATGGGTGGCAAATCAAAAGACTGGAAAGAATATAAAGAACAGCAAGCAATGACAAAAAGATTAATAATGAGAGAAAAATTAGTGTGAGAGAAAGCTAGCTCGTAATATAAAGATGGATAGTAAGAGTTTCTATCAATATTTAAATAAGAAAAGAGTTAACAAAGTGAGTGTTGGTCCTAAAAAGAGTAGTATGGGAAAGTATGGAGATGGCAGTTGAATTAAACAGGTATTTTGCTTCGGTCTTCACTATAGAGGACACAAGTAGCATCCCGGGAATAGCTGTAAATCAGGAAATGGGAGGGAGGATCTCGGAAAAATTACAATCAGCAGGGAAGTGGTATTGAACAAATTGTTGGGGCTGCGGGCTGACAAATCCCCAGGCCCAGGTGGACTTTACCTTAAGGTCTTAAAAGAAGTGGCTAGTGAGGTAGTTGATGCATTGGTTTTAATGTTCCAAAATTCCCCAGATTTCCATTAGATTGGAAAATAGCAAATGTAACTCCTTTATTCAAAAGGGGAGACAGGCAGAAAGCAGGAGACTATAGACCAGTTAGCCTAACATCTGGACACTTAGAAAAATTCAAAGCAATCAGGCAGAGTCAACATGGTTTTGTAAAAGGGGAATCATATTTAATTAATTTATCAGAGTTCTTTGAAGGAGTCACACGTGCTGTGGATAAATGGGATCTGGTGGATGTACGGTGCTTAGATTTCCAGAAGGCATTTGATAAGGTGCCATATCAAAGATTATTGCAAAAAATAAAAGCTCATGGTGTAGGGGGTAACACATTGGCATTGATAGAAGATTGGCTGGCTAACACGAAGCAGAGAGTTTGCATAAATGGGTCTTTTTCTGGTTGGCAGGATGTGATGAGTGGTGTGCCACAGGGATCAGTGCTGGGGTCTCAACTTTTTACAATTTATATAAATGACTTGGATGAAGGGACCGAAGGAATGGTTGCTAAATTTTGCTGCCAACACCAAGATAGGTAGGAAAGTAAATTGTGAAGAGGGTGTAAGGAAGCTACAAAGTGACATAGAGAGAGGTTAAGTGAGTGGGAAAAGACCTGGAAAATGGAGTATAATATGGGCAAATGTGAAATCGTTCATTTTGGCAGGAAAAATACCAAAGAAGCTTATTATATAAATGATGAGAGATTGCAGAGCTCTGAAATTCAGAGGGATCTGGATGTTCTAATGCATGAAACACAAAAGGTTAGTATGCCACAGCAGTAATTAAGAAAGCTAATAGAATGTTATAATTTATTGTGAAGGGAATTAATTACAAAAGTAGGAGGTTATGCTTCAGCTGTACAGATCTTGATGAGACCACGCCTGGAGTATTGTTTACAGTACTGGTCTCCTTATTTAAAGAAAAATTTAAATGCGTTAGAAGCATTTCAGAGAAGGTTTACTAGACTAATACCAGGAATGGCTGGGTTGTCTTATGAGGAAAGACTGGACAGGTGAGGCTTGTATCCACTGGAATTTAGAAGAATAAGAGGTGACTTAATTGAAACTTTAAGATCCTGATGGGTCTTGGCAGAGTGGATGTGGAGAGGATGTTTCCTCTTCTGGGAGAATCTAACACTAGGGGTCACTGTTTAAAAATAAGGGGTGGCTTATTTAAGACAGAGATGAGGAGAATTTTTTTTCTCTCAGAGGGTTGTGAGTCTTTGGAACTTTCTTTCTCAAAAGGCAGTGGAAGCAGAGCTTTGAATATTTTTAAGGCAGAGCTAGATGGATTCTTGATTAACAAGGGGATGAAAGGTTAATGGGGGTAGGCAGAAACGTGGGGTTGAGGTTCCATTCAGATCAGCCATGATCTTACTGAACAGCGGAGCAGGCTCCAGGGGCCGAGTTGCCTACTCCTGCTTCTAATTCGTATGTTCGTATGTATGTTTGTATGGGCTCCTCCATCATTTAGGATGGGGATATTTGTGGAGCCTCTCTCTCCAGTGAACTGTTTAATTGTCCACCACCATTCACGACTAGATATGGCAGGACCGCAGAGCTTAGGTCTGCTCCATTGGTTGTGAAATCACTTAGCTCTGCCCAGCACTTGCTGCTTTTACTGTTTGGCATGCAAGTAGTCCTGTGTTGTAGCTTCACCAGGTTGACACCTCATTTTTAGGTATGCCTGGTGCTGCTCCTGGCATGCCCTCCTGCACTCTATAGTGAACCAGGGTTGATCTCCTGGCTTGGTGGTAATGGTAGAGTGGGGGATATGCCAGGCCATGAGATAACAGATTGTGGTTAAGTACAATTTTGTTGCAGCTGATGGCCCACAACGCTGCATGGATCTGCTAGATCTGTTCGAAATCTGCTAGACCTGTTCAAAATCTATCCAATTTAGCACATTGGTAATGCCACATAATATGATGGAGGGTATCCTCAATGTAAAGACAGGACTTCGTCTCCACAAGGACTGCATGGCAGTCACTCCTACCGATACTGTCAAGGACTGATGCATCTGCAGCAGATAGGTTGGTGAGGATGAGGTTACATTCCGATCAGCCATGATCTTATTGAATGGCATAGCAGGCTCGAGCAGACGAATAGCCTACTCCTGCTCCTAATTTGTAGTTCATGTGTATGTTCGTATGGGCCCTTCTATCATGTTTTTCCCTCTTGTTGGTTCTCTTACCACCTGCCACAGACCCAGTCTAGCAGCTATATCCTTTAGAACTCAGCCAGCTTGGTCTGTGGTGGTGAAAAGACAAGACAAGACAAAAGGAAAAGATGGGAAGCATAAAAAAAATATTGCAGGACTTCTGAAAATAAAACATGAAATTCTGGCAATGGAGAATAAATCTCCTCCTTGCAAAAGTAAAAATTACAGAGCACAGGATTTTCCACTAGATTTACGCCCTTCTGGATGTTGAGAAACAACCTACATTGAATAATGGGCCAAATCTTCTGGTCAGCAGAAATGCTACACGTATCGCTCCTGACTGCGGTGACCATTGCGTTCTTACCTTTTTGTGCCCTTCCAGCTGGGACTTCCAATCCCAGCTGGAACAATAAAGCTTCAGTGCAGCAATCCGGGAAAAGACTGTCAAAGCACAGTGGACATGCCTACAACATCAACTACAGTATTCAGGTAACATTTTATAGGTATCAAGATTTTCAGTGGGGATGGTGAGTGAGTGAGTTGGTGGGTGGGATGGGTGTGGGTAGTCTGGTTGGGAGTAGATGGGTTGGGGGATGGGTAGTCATGTCGGGGGTGACTGTGCATGTGGGTGTGGTGGGTTAAGTTACAGTGTTAATCATTGAGTTACACTAGGGGGAAGATTTTCCCCCTATCAGGGGGGGATGTGCGGCAGCAGGCGGGGGCAGGAGTGGTGGAGGGAGGATTCCCTGAGACCGGATTGTACTCTTTCGTGTTGCCTCAGGGAGATCGGCTCAGATTTGAAACTTCAAATAAACATGAGAAAAAAATTTTGCTGCCATATCCCCTCATATGACACTGTCACATGAGCAGGGACATGTCCATTCATGAAACCTCATCCCACCTGTGGATGAGGTTTCATGCTTTTTCAGAAGCCTGCCAGGGATCCCGACCTTAAGGTTGGACGGGCAGGTCCATTAATGATTTCAATTAGTTTTTAATGGCCTTAATAGGCCGTTGACAGGTCGGTGGGCGAGCAGCCAGCTCGGCTGCGTGCCCACTGACCTGAAAATCTAAATGACGTGGGGTGACTTGGGACACACGCTGACATCACCCCACATCATTTTATGCGTTGGCAAGTGGGCCCCGCCCCCCGAACAGAAGATTCTGCCCTAGAGATCAAAAATTGTAACATTTTTAGGGTACTTATTCAGGTAAGTAGCGCGTATGTAGCCCAAGCCCCTAACCCTGAGCTGAGGGTCTTGGGCATTTAGGGAGTGGCACCGGTAACACGTATCAGCCCATCAGAAGTTTAAACTTCCCTGGCAATAAAAGTGCATGTGCACACATCAGGACTCCCCGATGGGTTCCAACAAGCACCAGCAGCACAAATTCAGTGCATCACCGCTCCTGATTCTGGAAGATCTAGCCCATCTTTCTTAACTGGCATTCTGGCTAGTAATTGTGCCATTTTGCTATATTCTGTTGAAGAGCATTCTGCTGATTCTTCACACTGTGCTTTACTTCCCGGATTGACCACATTGTCCAGTCGTATTTTACCACTAATTTCCCTGACTGAATGCTTCATTGAAGGCAAAATTCCCAATGAAACAGTCCTTAGTATGGCACAGCATTCAAAATATGCTTTAAAGACAAGTTTATTTTACAACTCAATACTCTGTATTGCACATATGGCCTGGATCATTTTACTCGGAGGCTTTTCTGCAATCAACTAAGAAAGGCACCAAAAAAACAGACAAATTGGTGCACTTACACAGTGAGCAAAATTACTGCTTGATTTTTTTCATCTTCCAGTTACAGAACTTTCGCAGATTCTTTCTAAGGCTCTGTGATTGTGTGCTCCCAGCAATGAGTTATACTCACAGGAAATGCAGTTCAGGTGCAAAGTCTGTGACTTCTGATCTATTCATTTTAATATTAATTTTAATGGACAAAAAAAATCACAGGCTCTTGACTTACAATTTCCTGCCATGAGCTTGGCTCCCAGCTGGGAGTTCTAGATCTCAAACTGGTCTCTTATGTGTTGTTGAATCTCAATTTTGCCCTCACTTCACTTTTGACATAATTTATATATGTAAATCAGTAACATATTTGAAGAGCTATTTGGCTGGGAATTTGCTCACATATTACATCCCCTATCCGGTAGGGTAAATGCAACGCAGAGAGGAATTTCAAACCAATTCACGATTCAATAGGAAAGATTATGTCAGTTGCAAACCTTAACTTATTTTGCTTAGCAATAGGATTTCAGTGGCTGACAACTTAACTATTATTTAAGGGCTGCTTTTCTTCAGTTTGAGTGATGATTTATAAGTTAGGCTCTGAAATTTAGAACATATAAATAAGGACAGGAAAAAGATCTCCTTGCCTATCAAACCCATTCCATCTGGCTATGATGCAACTTCTGCATATTGTCAACCCATCCTGCAACCTCCTACCACCACTCACAACCATCCCCGCCCCCATCAACCACCCCCCCCCCCACCCCACTCCCCCACCCCGCCCCACCGCCACACCACCACCACCTGAGGAGAGCACATTGCTTGGAAAACAACCGCCAATGACTCCAAAAAGTCTCTGCTTTTCTAAAGTAAAAAACTCCAGATCTCCAAGCCTATCCTGGTAGGTGAAGACCCTTAAACCAGGTATCTGTACTATTTTCTGGGTTTGTAACTCCTGTGACGTGATGGGAGCCAAACTAGATACACTATTATAGATGTATTCTAACCAAGGCCATAAACATAGAAAGAATAACGTTTTTAGATTTTTTTACTTAAATAATCCTGGCAGTATACCCTAACACCTCAATTTCTTTTGCAATTGTCTCACTTCAGTTGTCATGGACACTCCACAATTTGTGCAATACAACCACCACCACCCCCCAGGACCTTCTCTTGCTTAGCAGCCTTGAACACACAACCCTGTCGAGTATATATATGCTTTGCATGGCCCCTACCTGATTGCATCATGCTACGTTAATCTATGTTAACAGACACTTGTCAGTTTCAGACCCATTTCCTCCATCCCATCAAACTTTCTGTAATTTTTAATATCTAAGTTTTTGAACCCTTAGCTATCTTTGCGCAATCCATAAACCCAGATAGTTTCCCTGACACCTTCATCCAGCTCATTGTTAAAGATGAAGAAGAGTAATATCCCCAACACCAAGTTCCACTTGTGACCGGACCCCACACAGCCCAAAGGCAGCCTTTTAATCCCACAAGGCTCAACCATGCACTCACCTTGCCCTACGCTTGTAGAGTGGTGCTCCTCAAGCTATATATAACCAATTGTCTCTCTCTAATGGAGAGGGAGATGCCTCTGGTCCTTTGTGGACTATGGCTAATTACTTACTTAGTCTTTTACATGACACTTTCTCAAAAGCTTTTAGAAGATCAAGATACACCATGCTGACCAGTCTTCCAAGATCCATCAACTTTATATCGTCTTCAAAAATCCAACCAAGGTGATGACAGATCCATCTTTCCCAGAAATTAAAGCAGAGTTTCCAAATAAACCTCTCTCCTTCAGGACTTGTAAATCCATCTCTAGCAGCTTACTTATGACAGAATTCAAACTAAAGTGTCTATAGTTTCCTAGTTCTGATTTGTTGCTCTTTAGAGTATAAGTCCATAGGAAAAATCCCAGAGCCTAAAAAACTATTGTGTATAAGCAAGTATCTGTTGCAGCATAGCTCTCATTTCATTGAGATATCTGCATTTCTTTTATGTCATTGGCTATGAACATTCAATGTGTTCATCTGTAATGTCTTCTTTTGTTATATTGGTGGAAGCACTAAGCCATTTCGTATGATATAATGTCTCCACTAAAAAAGAATTTCAAGTAAATGCAATGGTTACAAGTATATGCACATATCTCTGATGCTTACTATTCTGTACCTGTGCGAATAAACACTGAATTAGCAGAGCACAGGAGATGAATGTAACATGGATCAAAGGTCTGGACCACTTTGTTGAATGAGATCATTCAGTCCTCAAATATTACTTGGCTTAACAATGCAGCAATAATTGTTTTGCTAACTGAAAATGTAATAGAATTAGTCAAATATTTGACTTGCCAGTTTTTTTTGACAATGATTAAAAAGGAAGAAAAGTGTAGGAATCAAGCATGTTCCCACATAAATATTCCCTGATTGTGAGCCTTTTTAAAATAGAAATTCATTTTTAATGATAGGACTGAGCACCTAGATTCTGCCATTTTATTTGGTGCCTTTATGTTGATGATAATGGATTATAGAGAAAAGAAAGTGAAGCTTTCTTGCAATGCATTAAAATCACTGACAATGACCAGAGTCTGCTTCTTTTTGTACATGATGTCTGCATAATTTTGGTGTTTTGTGAGAAATCTTCAAATTCATTTCTCTGTAACAAACTAAATTAAATGACTGTACCCAGCTACTGAATCCTCAGGTAAAAGAAATACATTTCATAAGGTTAACTATTTATAATTTGTTAAAGGCAGCAAGATGAACAATCAGCGAAGTTTTTAATGGGCAAGTGCTTACATATAACACTTTTCTTCCCCTTTAACCAAACTCTATATTCTATCATATCACAAGCCTGATACAATGTCATGTTTGCTCTCAACAGAAACGATAGAATCATTAAAGCTTGTTTAATTATTTAATGAAGAGGAAAGATTAGTTGTAATAAAGTGTGTTCCAACTATTATTTCCATTCAGATATGAAATCTACTGAGTAGTTTGCAATGACAAATAACTCATTTTTAAAATTTATGAATTATACAGTTAATTTTAAAACAAAATGTTGGAAATACACAGCAACTCAGGTAGTACTTGTGGAGAGACAAACAAAGTTAAAGAACTATTAACCCTGCATCTTTCTCCACAGATACTGCCAGAATTCCTGAGTATTTCCAGCATTTTCATTTTTATTTCAGATTTTCAGTATCTGCAGTATTTTGCTTTTGCAATTTTTAAGTCAGGTCAGTGTTTTACTTTTTCCCCACAAACAGAGATTAGACTTAGGATAATGACAGCGGTAATAGTAATAACTCCAAATTTTGGGCTGTAATTTGAACAGAAATCAAATTTATTGTTGAACTAACTCTACTTTCATAATGGCAGAGCTCAAAGCTTGTGAATGGCAGGCATATTTTGAAATGGGATATAGTTGCCAGCAACGGAATTATCCATGGCATAGAGGGACCTTTAACAACTCCTCATCCGGTAAGTGTTTCACAGAAGATTGTATTAAAACCAGCACACACTGATGGCAGTGGAATGCTTCCCTTCTTTGTTTATACCACAATGGGGTGTTGGGGGCAGTACATTCTCAATCCATTTTCTAGTAGATGTGCGGCTACAACACAAGGATAGACATAGTTCAAGAACGCTTATCAAGACTGAAGCTGATGTTTCAGTAACTACAGGCATCAATGCATTGCAGCAGAAGCCCTTTTGGTTTAAAAGTTAAGGCATATTGCTGGAGATTGAATGCAGAGAACTTCTTCCTTCACCTAACCAGTGTTATGCATGATCTGAGAGCGCTTGATAATGATACTTGGGAAGAAATTTTGAAAAAATGTTCCATTTCACATTATTGATATTCCCTACCTTAAGCACACTGCAATCCACCCTTCAATTTAAATAGATTATTGGGGAAAACCATACACCCATTTCACATAAAACAGAGCCACTATGAATGGCCAGTAATACACTGTTTGTGAACTGGGCCACAGATTGAAAGTTCCTGCTGTCAAACCCAGCCTCAGCTGCAACTTGCACTTGGGGCCTCTTCCAGATGATGAACTGACTCAGCTGAGACAATTACCTGTAATACCAACAGAGACAAGGTGCCAAGTCATAGAAGGGAAGAAATGAAAAGTCAGGGGTTTCCATTCAGATCCCACTTCTACACGAACTATTGATTGGCCATGGACCAACAATAGTGAAGACCAATAAGGTGTCTTCAGTCATCCACCTGTTCCCACACATGGTCAAGCATACATGTTCTGGGAGATAATGCAAACCATAAAAAGCTACAAATTAAAATAGGGACTCCTTGTCGAGAAGATAATCACTTGTAATCTGATTTAATATTTGGGCTTTTATTCTTGTTCTTAATTTGATAAAATTAATAATTAGGGAAAGTTTTCATTAGTCTCTCTAAATATTTCTAAGGATATTCGCTTTGATATTAGATCTTTAAATCTTGTATGACGTTACAAGAACTCTATCCTATAAAAAATGTATTAGTGATTTTGTAACTGCTTTTGTAAATGTGAAAAGTCTTGCTAATTAGCAAAACCTTTGTGTTACAGGTTATAACTTCTGCAAAGTCATCCCATGGTGTCCTTGGTGCAACATTGCTTCTAGGAGTGGGATGTTTGATTGCTGCTATAGTTGGGTTGAGTTTTTATCTCCGACGCAGGAATGAGGTTTTCCAATTTCAATACTTCAAGGTATGTCAAACTAACTTGTAATCTGATCACTTCCTGGCACTGCTTCTTCGCAGCCCAAGCCCATGTTGATGTGCAGAATCGCAAGAGTACTAATCTAGAATAACATGCATGAATGCTCAGAGACTTGAGGCATGCTTTTCTTCATTGGCTTCAGGACCCTGACATAAGGGTCAATTTGAGGTTCAGAAGCCAGCACTGCATGGGAAACAGTCACCTGGCAGCAATTTTCCCCAAAATTGGCCAATTAGTTCTCAATCCTATCAGGGTCTCTGGTGCAATCTTTGTTTAGAGTAAAATCTTTAGTATTGCTTATAGCATAGCAGAGTTTCATTTATGTTCCATCAAATTCCAACTTGCTGAATGCTGTGGGACTAATTGCCTTAAAAGTTGATTCAAAATCTGAAAGA
This sequence comes from Carcharodon carcharias, assembly GCF_017639515.1. Taxonomy (NCBI): domain Eukaryota; kingdom Metazoa; phylum Chordata; class Chondrichthyes; order Lamniformes; family Lamnidae; genus Carcharodon; species Carcharodon carcharias. The sequence continues at coordinate 24,873,356 of NC_054473.1, read as the reverse complement.
GGAAATAAAATACTCATGCTTCGTACTAGTAAGCTGCAGAATTTCAAGTTCTGAATTGCAGAAGTATTCTTGTCCACATATTGGAGTTCCCAGGCCTGGGCCCTGTCAATTTACAACTAAGCTGTTTAAATTTGGATAGATCTGGCTAGTCCCGACTGAGAAAACATTGTGCACTCCTTACAGGGCAAGGTGTAGCCTTCCAAGCAACTTGACTTGGAGACTGAAACACGATAATGAATTTCTAAAAGTCAGGTATCCAACTGACCGAAAGGGTTGGGGCAGTGGAATTCTGTGTATGGCAAAATTAATTTAAGACAAAAAAATGAAACAAGTTTTAACTTGTATCTATTATTAGGCCAATGACGATGATGGTATGGGCTTCAGGCCAGAGGACAATCCTGCTTTGGTTTCTGTGCCAAATCCAGTTTACGGCGCTTATGGTGTAGTTACAGATAGCACCATCGAGCCATTTGAGGTAAGCAGGCACTAAACGTACACACTAAAAGTTGCATAGCATCTTGGATGGAAGTTAAAAGACAGAATTGTTTCTTTGGGAGAAAATATGAAGAATTTATGAGAAAAACTACTTTAATTTCCTTTATTATAATTCACCTTGAATAATCTACAAGGCATTTATAATAAGTCCCCAAGATTTGATCAAATAGCTTAACAAAAGCATCATGTCTTTCCTGCTACTTGTACAGCAAAGTGATTCGAAATATGATGAGTGATCAAGAAATAAAAACCAGGGAAAAGAAGGTGGTTTGAAGTGTTACCATTAGCATGCTTAAGATATTGCACAGTTTCAAATGGATTGTTGCTGATCTCTGTCCAAGATGCAAGAGGAGCTCCCACACATTTGAGGGTTCATCACTTGAATGATTTGTTTCAGCCTATTGGGGGTGCAGGACCAGAAGGACATACCCGAAGGTATGTTTTTACAAATCATTGAAGGATGCAGGATAAGCTGAGAACATGGTTAATAAAGCAGATGGAATCCTGGGCTTTATAAAAAGGGGTACATGAGCAAGGAAGTTATGATAAACCTTTATAAAACACTGGTTTGATTTCAACTGGAGTAGTGTGTTCAATTCTGGGCACCACCCTTTAGGAAGAATATGAAGGCATTAGAGAGGGTGTAGAAAAGAATCATGCAATTGGTTCCATGTCAGTTAAATGGATAGATTGGAGAAGCAGCTTGGAAAAGGTTGAGAGGAGATTCAATAGAAGTGTTCAAAATCATGCAGAGTCTAGATAGAGTAGATTAGGAGAAACTATTCCCATTTGTGGGAGGATCAAGAACCAGAGGACACCGATTTAAGGTGATTAGCAAAAGGAGCAATAGCGACATGAGGAGAAACGCTTTTTCTTTTTTCATACATTGAGCAGTTAGGATTTGGAATGCACTGCCTGAGAGCACCGTGGAGGCAAATTCAACCACGGCTTTCTAGGGAATTGGCTCATAGTCCTACAAATCTTTCTTCAGACAATAGGGAAAAAGACAGGGGAGTGGGTATTAGGTGAATGTGCTTGCAAATAAGCGGCACAGACACAATGGTTGAATGGCCTCCTTATGTACTGTAACCATTCCATAAGTCTACACAACTAATTCAAGTGTGAAACGCCTGTTCTACGTGATATTAGGGAAGACAGTTATCAAGAGAGAAGATATTTAATATGACTTATAATTATGATGTTATTGAAATAACAGGACACTTAGTGAAATACTTATTCCAGGATTTGAAGCAAAAACTCCCTAACTGTCTGACAGGTAGGGGTAAGCAATGGACAACATCAGATTACCTGCAACTTGTTTTCACTAGCAAAACCAGATCCTAAATAAAAGCAACATTTATGTATGTATAAATAACAACTTCATTTATATTACTTACATTAGCATTGAGGTCCAATCCAATCATTGTTAACATAATAAAATATAAAAGTGTATTGTTTAAACAGGACTCCACGTTATAAGAATTTGCTAATTTTTTAAAATGTTGTCTTTAAATACAGGGCAATGATGAATATGGATATTATTCAGATACGCAGAACATTCTACAAGACTGAGAAGCCAGGCATCACTGCTTTTTACTATCGCTCATACTGTACAATTTTTAGTACAGTGTATGATGAAGCTATGGGGGCAAAATAAAACAGGAACAAAGGGTAGGCTCCGACTGAGGGACTGACTGTACAATAGTAATGAAAAAGAAGAATCTTTGGACTTGGTGCCTGATTACTTTTTGAACTGATGTGTGGGCACACTGCTGGTGTCATCAAGGAACATGTGGAACTCACCCACTGAATTGCATTTTCAATGCATTTTTGCAATAGTCAGGTGACTCTAGAAAGACTGAAAATTTATTTTTTCATTTTGTACTAATAGGCAAAGATAACATTGTTTATATATATAAAGTTGTTATACTCATCTTTTTACAAGTAGATGTGTAAGGAGGACATTGTATTCTTCATTTTTTTGACTACTTTGAAATATGGAATATATGCAAATGATTGATTTGTCATTTCTTTCCAACATGTTAAAAGTACATTAGGAGGAGAACCATATAGATAAAGACAGCAAATAGTGGAATTGCTCAGCAGGTCTGGCAGAAATTAAAAGAGAAAGCCATGAGTTACATTTTGATTTGAGAACTTTCAGTAAAACAGTTTTGATGAAGCTCTACCCAAAATACGAATTGATCATTTCTGCTCTCAGATGCTGATGGCCTCACTATGTACTGCCTGTTTTTATTTCAAACTATTAACATTTTGCAGTTTGTGTCCTACTAAAAATACCTATTATAATGTCCTTTTGCTCAATCTAGTTTTGAATTCTGTTTCAAAAGCCAGAGTGTTTGCTTAACATGAGTGGGATAGCCTATTGAAGGAGCAATGAAAATTATATACATTGAAGAAATATAAATATCATAATGTGGATTTTATCCAGCAATTAAAGCACTGAGAAACAGATGGTTAATGGCTATTGAAATCATGTTAAGCAGGCCTGAGTCATCAATGCTTCATTTTTCCAAAAAGCAAGGCCTGTTTTATATCATGTTTATATCAGACATCAAATTCTTCACAAGAAAAAGAAAATAAATGAGTTTTTAATATAACTCTCTGCATGAATGTTTTGTTTTCCAGGACTCAACCATGATGATTAACAAGGGCTCCAGGCTAGGTGATGTAGATCTCCCAGCTGTTACACTCTAGAGTTAGGCCTGAGGTCACAGTTCTCTGGGACTGGTGGTCCATTAGAATAGGTAATACAGTACGCTCACTGAACTAACATTTTGCATATATTAGAATGTACCACTGGGTGGCAGTATTTCCAAACATTATCTGTTAGCTTATTATTACACGCATCACCATGTTAAATTTATAGCATAAGTATTGGTGTTAAAAATCACATTACACCATGAAATTTTACTGCATATCGCTAATGCTTGGAGTGATACAGTTGATGCAAGACTCTAGAAATTAGGTGCCCTTTATATTTAACAATTATGCACTTTTTTGTAAACAGGCCATGGAGTAAGGACTGACTTTAATGGTATTTTAAATTCAAAGATTATTTGTATTGAGAACTTTCATTATTCAATATGAAGCTTCACAACTGAACTATTCAGCCAACCGGATAAACATAGATGATTAAAGCCAAATACTGCGGATGCTGGAAATCTGAAACAAGAACAGAAAATACTGGAAAAACTCAGCAGATCTGACAACATCTGTGGAGAGAGAAACAGAGTTGACATTTCGAGTCCATATAACCCTAAACAGCTAAAGAGAATTAGAAATGTGATGAAATTTATACTGTTTAAGGGGGTGGAGCAGGTGAAGCTGGATAGAAGGTCAACGATAGATGGAGGCAAGGAAGAGATAGACAAAGATATCATGAACAAAAGGACAAAGGGAGTGTTAATGGTGGTGGTGAGGGCTAAAAAAGGTGCTGTTAGTGGCAAAGGTAAGAAAGCAGAACGTGATAATAGCAGAACAAGGGTAAGCACTCTGAAAAGAACATGAACAAGTAATAGATGGCCCTTGTGGGGGTGGAGTGGGTGGAGGTGGGGAAAAAAAGGATCGAAAATGGGATAAAAAGGAGGGATAAAACAATGAATAAAAATAAAATAAAATTTAAAAAAATAAATAAAAATAAGTGGATAAAAAATAAAAATTCATTTTGGTAAAAGGGATTAAAAAGGGGTAGAGATGAGAGTTCATGGACTGAAGTGTTGAACTCAATGTTAGTCCGGAAGGCTGTAAAGTGCCTAATTGGAAGATGAGGTGCTGTTTCTTCAGTTTGTGCTGGGCTTCACTGGAACAATGCAGCAGGCCAAGAACGGATATGTACGCATGACTTGGATAGAGTGGATTTCTTGAAATGTGTACAGGAGAACAGGTCAATATGTAGAGGGTCCAACAAGGGACAGTACATTGCTGGACCTAATTCTAGGGAATGAAGCAGGACAGGTGGCTGAGTTGGTGGTGGGTCAGCGTTTTAGTGATAGCGACCACAACACAGTACAGTTTAAGTTTGTTATGGACAAAGAAACCGACAAGTTGCAAAAAAATGTTTTGGATTGGGGGAGAGTGGATTTTAGTAAAATAAGGCAGGATCTGGCCAAGGTAGACTGGGAACAGTTACTTGTAGGGAAATCTACAGAGGAACAGTGGGGGGTGTTCAAAAAGGAAATGGGGAGGGTACAGGTTCAAAATGTTCCTTCCAGAGTGATAGGAAGGAGTAACAAGCCCAGAGAATCATGGATGACCAGAGATATTCAGCTTACGATGAGAAGGAAAAGAGCGGCTTTTAGCAGGTACAAGGGAAGCAAATCAGTGGAGGCATTAGTGGAGTACAGACAGTGCAGGGTACAGCTTAAGAAAGCAATCAGGAGAGCAAAGAAGGGATATGAGAAAGCTCTGGCTGGTAAAAGTAGCGAAAATCCCAAGATATTCTATAAGTATATCAATGGGAAGAGGATAACCAAGGAAAGAGTAGGGCCCATAAGGGACCAAGGGGGCAATCTATGAGTGGAGCCAGAGGACATCACTAGAGTGTTGAATGAATACTTCACATCCGTCTTCACCCAAGAGAATGAGGATGAAAGTATCGAACTTGGGGAGAGAGACTGTGAGGTTCTTAAACAAATTGATATAGGGAGTAACAAGGTATTGGAGGTGTTGGCAGGCTTAAAAGTGGACAAATCTCCAGGTATGGATGATTTGTGTCCCAGACTACTGAGGGGGGCAAGAGAAGAGATCGCAGGGGCTTTGACCCAAATTTTTAATTCCTCTCTGGCCACGGGGGAGGTGCCAGAAGACTGGAGAACAGCTAATGTTGTTCCGCTATTTAAGAAGGGTTGTCGAGATAAGCCAGGGAACTACAGGCCAGTGAGTCTCACGTCAGTGATAGGGAAACTATTGGAGAAAGTTCTGAAGGAGAGTATCTACCAGGGATAGTCAGCATGGCTTTGGCAGAGGGAGGTCATGCCTAACAAATTTGATTGAATTTTTTGAGGAGGTGACCAGGTGTGTAGATGAGGGTAGTGCAGTTGATGTAGTTTATATGGACTTCAGCAAAGCCTTTGATAAGGTCCCACATGGAGACTTATAAAGAAGGCAAATGCACATGGGAAACAGGGTAATTTGATGCGGTGGATTCAAAATTGGCTTAGTTGTAGGAGGCAGAGGATGATGACAGAAGGATGCTTTAGTGACTGGAAGCCAGTTTCCAATGGCGCACCACTGGGATCTGTGCTCAGTCCCCTATTATTTGTCATTTATATAAATGACATAGATGACTTTGCGGGGGTAGGATTAGTAAGTTTGTGAATTACACAAAGATTGGCCAGATGGTTAACAGTGAGGTTGAGTGTCTTGGGCTCCAGGAAAATATAGACGGGATGGTCAAATGGGTAGATAAGTGGCAGATGGAATTTAACCCTGAAAAGTGTAAGGTGATACACTTTGGAAGGAATAATTTGACAAGGAAGTATTCAATGAATGTCATGGCACTTCTGAGGAACAAAGGGACCTTGGCATGTATGCCCATAGTTCTCTGAAGGCCAAGGGCCATGTTAGTGGGGTGGTGAAAAAGGCATATGGGACACTTGCCTTTATCAATCGAGGCATAGATTACAAAAGTAGGGAGGTCATGTTGGAGTTGTATAGAACCTTGGTGAGTCCACAGTTGGAGTACTGTGTGCAGTTCTGGTCACCACATTATAGGAAGGATGTGAGTGCACTGGAGGGGGTGCAGAGGAGGTTCACCAGGATGTTGCTTGGGATGAAACATTTAAGTTATGAAGAGAGGTTGGATAGACTTGGGTTGTTTTCGTTGGAGCAGAGAAGACTGAGCACCTGATCAAGGTGTACAAGGTTATGAGGGGCATGGACAGGGTGGATAGGCAGCAGTTGTTCCCCTTAGTTGAAGGGTCAGTCACAAGAGGGCATAAGCACAAGGTGAGGGGCAGGAAGTTTAGGGGATGTGAGGAAAAACTTTTTTTACCCAGAGGGTGGTGACGGTCTGGAATGCGCTGCCTGGGAGGGTGGCAGAGGCAGGTCACCTCACATCCTTTAAAAAGTACCTGGATGAGCACTTGGAATGTCATAACATTCAAGACCATGGGGCAAGTGCTAGTAAATGGGATTAGGTAGGTAGGTTAGGTGTTTCTCACATGTCGGTGCAGACTCGATGGGCCGAAGGGCCTCTTCTGCACTGTGATTCTGTGAAAGCAGTATGTTGTGTTGAAATGGCAAGCGACTGGAAGATCTGGGTCATGCTTGCGGAACACCTTCAGTCTGTCCGCAAGCATGAGCGGACAGACCAAAGGTGTTCCTCAAGCATGACAGGGCCCTCAACTGTGTCCATCCCATCTCCCACACTTCTGCCCTCGCACCTTCCTCTCCCTCCCAGAACCATAGTCAGATCCCCCTTGTCCTCACTATTTACCCCACCAGAATGATTCCAAGGATCATTCTCCACCATTTCCGCCAACTCCAGCATGATATCACCACAAAACACATCTTCCCCTCACTACCCACCCTTCAGCATCCGTAGGGACTGTTCCCTCCACAACACCCTGGCCCACTCCTCCATCACCCCCAACACCTCACCCCCTTCCCATGCAATCGCAGAAGGTGCAACACCTGCCCCTTTACCTCCTTCCTCCTCACCGTCCAAGGGGCCCAAACACACCCTCCTTCAATTTAGTCTACTGCATTCGCTGCTCCCAACACAGTCTCCTCTACATTGGAGTGGCCAAACACAGACTGGGTGACCACTTTGTGGAACACCTTCAGTTTGTCCACAAGCATGACCCAGACCTTCCCGTTGCTTGCTATTTCAACACTCCACCTTGCTCACATGTCCATCTTTGGCCTGCTGCATTGTTCCAGTGAAGCTCAACACAAACTGGAGGAACAGCATCTTCTGATTTGGTATTTTACAGCCTTCCAGATGTAACATTGAGTTCAACAACTTCAGATCATGAACTTTCATCTCTACCCCTTTTTCCAAAATTAATTTTTATTTTTTTATCCACACATTTAATTTGATTTTATTTTATTCAATGTTTTATCCCTGTTTTTATCCCATTTTCGATCCCCCACACCCCACCCCACCCCCACAAGGGCCATCTATTACTCATTCATGTTGTTCTTTTCAGAGTGCTTACGCTTGTTCTGCTAATATCACATTCTGCTTTCTTACCTTTGCCACTATCAGCACCTTTTTTGGCTCTCACCACTACCTTTAACACTCTCTTTGTCCTTTTGCTCATGACATCTTTGTCTATCTCTCCTTTGCTCCCACCCTGTCACTAGCCTTCTATCCAGCTTCACCTGCTCCACCCCCTTAAACAGTATAAATTTCATCACATTTCTACTTCTCTTTAGCACTGAAGAAGGGTCATATGAACTCGAATTGTCAACTCTATTTCTCTCTCCCCAGATGCCGTCAGACCTACAGGAGATCATTAACTACTTGACTTTTGCCAAAGTTAATCAGCAGTTTGAAAGGCCAACTTCACAGCTCACATATTGTCTGTTTTTAAAATGTTGGGATTAATAAATTGATTCGTTATTTTAAGGCCCGCATCTTCCGGTCGGTGAGTAAAATGATGCAGGGTGACATCAGGTATGCATCCCGACGTCACCCCGCGTCATTGAGGTTGTCAGTCCGGCGCACCCGCCAACCTGTCAACAGCCTATTAAGGCCATTAAAAAAAATCAATTGAACTCATTAATGGACCCACCCGTCCAACCTTAAGGTTGGCAGGCCGGCCGGGAGCCCAGGCGGGCTTGTGAAGAAACAGGAAACCTCATCCACAGGCGGGATGAGTTTTCATGAGTGATTTTAAAAGTGCAGAATATTTTACAATAAAAGTTATGGACATGTCCCAGCTCATGTGACAGTGTCACATGAGGGAAGATGGCAGGGAAATTTTTTTCTAATCTTTATTGAAAGTTTTAAATCGGTGCCGATTTCCCTGAGGCAACACTTTGCCCACACAGGGAGCGCATAGCGCTTCCGGCACCCGTCACGCTGGACAGACCTTAATTGGCCTACCCATGTAAAATGGTGGCGCGCCCCCCACATCAGGGGCGCCAATCAGAAGCGCACCTGCTCCCGCACTTCCACCTTCCTGACGGGGAAAATGTTGCCCTAAGATTTTGGGCGACTTCATCCAGTTTATTTTACAATCAAAATGAATCTCAGCCCATTTTCATAATTTATTATTATTTCAGGAGAGTACAGTACATTAGACATTACAACTTTTATTATTCTTAATCAGACTTTTAAAACATATAATTAGCTGATAAATACATAAAATAAACATGTCAACAAAATCTTGTTAGCTACTGTGTACAGTGTTAAACTGAAGAACTTTTGAGTACCTAACATCAATTCATTCCACAAAATTTGCTACAGGCTAAAAACAAAAGATGCTGACACCTTTACAAACCAAGGTGTCAGACGCTAGAGTTCACTGACACTTACTACATGAGACTTCAATTTCCCCACATTATCATCAGTTTGGCTCAGCTCAAACACCTGATTCATAGAACACAAAGTTGAGGCATTTCAAAAACACAAGCAAACATATAGACAGGTGAGTCAAGAAAATATCATGTGGCCAGTTTGCCATTTCATGAAACATGGAAACTGGATATTACAAATACCTCAGGCTCAACTTTGTGCAGATTAGAAAGCAATACAACTTCTATTTATCTGTTACCCTGCTTCAAGAATTCTATTAAAAACAACCCTGCATTCCTTAAAGACTGCATGATGAGGCTGAAATTGTGAATGAGTCTTTTTTTTAAAAAAGTGCTCACATCAGATATTGGAATTTTGGATGGAACTTTGAAGATTCCTGGTCAAACAACACCTTAACTTTAAAATTCTCCTAGTTTTCAAATCCCTCCAATGGTCTTTCCCCTCTCCGTCTCTGTACTCTCCTCCAGCCCCACAGCCCTCCGAGAAAGCTGTGCTCCTCTAATTCTGGCCTCTTGTGCAACTTCACCATTGGTGGTTGTGCCTTCAGTTGCCTAGGCTTCAAGCTCTGGAATTCCCTCCTTAAACCTATCTGTCTCACTTCCTCATTTTCCTCCAAGCCAGTCATTAAAACATACCTCTTTGACCAAGCTTTTGGCCATCTGCCCTACAATCTTGTGGCTCAGAGTTATACTTTGTTTTATAATGCTTCTGAGAAGTCACTTGAGATACTTCATTACGTTAACGATGCTATACATGTTGTTGCTGCTGATCATTCTCAATTGAACAATCTTCATGGAGATAAAGCTGTCCACCTCAGGAAGTAGAGGGAAAAGTGGGTTTTATTGCTCAAATTCCTGTGCTGCTACAAGATATTCATGGAGAATCTGGAAGGCGATGAGAATCCATGGAGGAATAAAACAAATCAGAAATTTTACAGGATATATTTTATATGCCAGGGAGATTTAAGTTGCACAACTTTAAAATGTAGGTCAGAAGTGAAGAAATTTGGAACCATGAAATTAGTTACCGGGGCAGGATTTTACCGTAGGCGAGTGGGAGCAGGGCCCACTTGCTGACGCGTAAAATGACATGGGATGATGTCGGGCGGAACTCCCAACATCACCCGCCCCATTTAAGTTTTCAGGAAGGCGGGGATGCAGCAAAATCAGCTGTGCGCCGGCCGACCTGTCAATGGCCAATTGAGGCCACTGACAGGTCAATTAAAGTCAGTAGTGGACCTGCCCGTCCAACCTTAAGGTTGGCGGGTCGGCCAGGAGCCCCAGCGGGAAGGAGAAAAAACATGAAACCTCATCCACAGGGGGATGAGATGTCATGCAGGGTTTTAAAAATTTTAATAAAGTTTTGTTAGAAATTATGAACATGTCCCAACTCATATGACATTGTCACGTGAGAGGACATGTAAGGGAATTTTTTTTCTAATTTTTAATATTTTTGCATGTAGAGCCGATCTCCCAGAGGCTACACTTAGCCTCAGGGAGATGAGTGTGCTCTTTCTTGCACATGCGCGAAAGAGCGTACTCTCGATTTTGGAAATCCCCCCACCCGCACAGGGAGGACATAACGCTTCAGTGCAGACGTCATGCTGGGCGGGCCTTAATTGGCCCGCCCACATAAAATGGTGCCATGCCTCCAATCAGGGGCGCCGATCAAAAGCACGCCAGTATGCGCCCGCCCATCAACTTCCCCCCCAATGGGGGGAAAATTCAGCCCCAGAAGTCAGAAAGGCTTTAACTTTTGGAATAGCTTGGAACACAAAAGTGTGCAACAGAGCAATCTGGCTTGGTCTGAAGCTGCAATAAATCACTGGTTGAGTTCCCAATCTCAGTCAGGACATTGAGGGAAGCTGCACCTCACAGGCAGCACCAGTCTTTCAAGCTGTTCGTTCTCAGGCAACATTTGCAGCAACTTGGCAGCAGAGTTGCCAATCCCACAAAGCAAACAACTTATCACTGCGCTTTAAGTATGTGGTCCATGAGCAATCTTCCCATGTGCACAAGACACTGAACACGTGATACTTGTCCCAGTTATATGTCACTGAGCTGCCTATTGGGTAACTTTGTTGATACTAATTGCAGTCAATGAGCTTGTAATCAAGTACAGCTTTATTAACAAAAATTTTTTTTACTGTTTAAATAAACATAATTCTTCCAAAGCCACATAATGGATGAATTAAAAATAAGTTGCTTCCTGTTGGTAGCCACTTCTATTAATCACTCTGCTGTCAGTAAAAAATAATTTTATGTCCATAGTCGTTTATAATTCTGAGTGCATCTGTAATACATAAAACCAGGAGCATCAGTTTTAAAAATGGACGTTGTGGGGAGTAGGGTGGAACTCCACTGCATCAGTACATGGAATAAACCATTAAATAGATGATCTTTATGAGACCCACACGATGAATTCACAATTGTTACTGAAGCTATTTTATGGTAAATAGAGCTTGACAGTTGATGTGCAGATTGATGCAAATGACATGTACAAATTTCATGCATTTAAACTACAAACAAACTAGAAAAACTTCATGTAAAGTTGAAGGTCAAAGATAAACTATAACAGCACAGAAGTGTTGATAAATCTTCAAAACAGATTACTGCATAGAGCTTCCTCTATAGATTAGCAGCTTTAGCATAATGCAATTAGTGCATACATGTTCATTCCAGGGTTCACAGTTTATCATTCAAATGAAACTAAACAACAAAAAAGAAAATGGGCCCTTGTTTCCTTGGTTCTCTTCACCTGCCTAAAACTTAGGGCAGATGCTGTAAATCGCTTGTATTTTGCATTTCTTTATAAGAAATTTGCAGACCTTGAATTGTTTAGTAATCAGCTCCATTAATCTGGCTTCCTACAGGGCCTACTTAAATAACTAAAAGGAACAGGCCAGGTGTTCAGCAAAATACGATGAGCTCCATATCCCACAGCAACAGCATTGTAGGCCCACCAGTAATAGTAAAGAGATCACAAACAGTTCTGTTTTCAATATGTTTCCGTATCAAATCGACTTAAAACTGAATAGAGTACCTGTCATTTTAGATTAGTTATATTAATTGCAGCACCATACTTCTAACTTCCTCCAGCCTTTTTATTAAACCCCAGTTTGCATTGTCTGCTCTGTCAACTCGAGCCTGCTGTGCATTCATTCTAGAACTCTGTCAACCCTTTTCTGCGACACTGGAGGCACAGGTTTTAGTCACTTATCTTTTCAAATCCTTCCTAAGCCTATCTGTCCAGCCACAACTTATCCAAAAAACCTCTTTTTTTGACTGTCCCTTCAATCAACTTACCCACCTCCCACTTCCCAATCAAGTGAAGTCCTTTGGGATGCTGTACTACATTAAGATGCTATAATGATGCAAGTTCTCAGTATTTATGATTAAATACCAGTAATATTCTCAAGTTCTTCTCAATGTCACTTTTGTCAATTTTCAAACATATGGAAACTAGAAAAGCATCACTTTCGTTTTTCCCAACCAACTCTTTCTTCACTACAGTGCTTTTCTCACCACTGGGCCTAGAGCAGGTTCATTCTCTCCTATTCCAATCTTCCTTTCTTTGGGCAAGACTTTTGTTTTGGATGCTAAGAGAGCACAATTTTGACAATGCATGCTGGTGCTCATCCAAACCACAGCAGCTGTGAGCCCGAATCACTTTTAGGCTGGAGCCTAAGTTAACATTTTGCTGGCAGGCTGTATGTGGCAAACAGGCATTCTGTGTCAGCTCATTGAATATTTTGCTCCTCAACAGAGCACAGTGGGCCAGCAGTTAAGTCCATTTGGATAGGGAAACAGATGTGAGCAAGAATTGTCACCAGGAGGTTTTTTGTGGGGCCTGAAAGAGTGCTCAAGCCTCAAAGTGGAAATGCTATGTGCAATGCATGCTTTGCCTAGTTCTCTTTGAAAGCTGCAACCAGAGTCTTGCCATGAACGTTGGACCCAAATTTTCATATTTAAATAGTCTTCCTTCTGCCAGCTGTGGGCAGGAATACTGGGCATCTAATTAAAGGCCTGCTAGAAATTCATACAGCTAGTCTGGCGCACAAGGCCCCAACCACATTTTCAACTGCCAGTCAGCTTGTTTTTAGGAAAGTAACTGGTGGCCAGCAAATGCAGGTTTTCCCCATTATCTCGGTGTTGTTCCTGCCTTGGTTGTTCTAGCAGAAGCTGTGAGTTCATAAAGAATTGAAATTATGGATACCAGAGCATGTTCTACCAAAGATCATGAGCAGGAATCAATAAATCAATGAAAGTCCACTGGGTTACCTACTGAACTGGGTTTAAACAAGAAACCAAAGCTGTTTTACAAACTCACCTTTCAACTCTGCAGCATCATTTATATAGCACACCAAGAAATTTCACATGAGTTGACCATCAAATAAATCTTCAATGCATCTTAAGTTTTCAAATATTATTTGTTTTCAAATATGACCTAACAGTATTACACATTTCCTTTAATTATATGCAACAATCAATCACTGTAATATCACTGCACTATATAATGACAATGTGCATTTCTGCTAGAACAGTTCATTTTTCACTTTGTTCCAGCTGTGCTATCAATAGCAACTGGTTCAACCACATTATGCAGTTCCAAATTGTATCAATTAACAAAAATATATCAAAGCCATGAACAAATGATCCAAAGCCTGGACACATTTACTTGCTTTATAAATCCTCTCCACTGAATTTGAGTGGGAGTAGTGTAGATCTCTTTCTATCTTAACTGAGAACACACCGTGGAATAGAAGTTACTTAGAATATTGGGTGAATGCATTGAATTCCAAAGGATCAGTCAGTTTTTCATAGTAACAAGACATTAATACAGTTCAACCTATACCTTGTGCAACATTTACTGATTGAAAATATTTTCAAGAATGTTGTTCCCACAGAACAACTACTTTGGACAGTTTGCAGGCAATAAAGGTTAGAATACTACCAGCTTGAACGTGAACTTCTCTTTTACCCATCTTCAGTCTGGATGTGTCTATTGTTCTTCATCAGTTTTCTGAGTGAATGTGTCCTATGCAATTCATTAAATTATACCATAACACGTGGAACTTTGCATGCCAAGTGTTAATTTCTTGAAGCCATTTTCTGAATTGTTAGGATACTCAATTTAGTTAGAAAATTATAGATATTGTTGGTAAAAAAAAATTAGACACAGTTCCTTTCAAAGCAATGTTTGCTTATCATTTCTTGGATTAATATATTCGTACATCCTCATTGTAAATGTGCTGTACAATACTGAGGCCCACTTTCCATCACTAGCCATGCAGAGAAAGCTGGCCAGATGGGGTGCAGGGGGTGCAGTGAGAGGAGCTGCATTGGGCCCTCATCTGGTTTGACTAGAGAAGAGGAAAATTTTTAAAAGATTGGCCAAGAATAACATCCAATTATCCTGTCACTGATGAATATGGGCCTAGGTAAGAATAGGATGGGTCATCACAATGGCATCCCCTTACTGTTGAACATCACTAGCCAGGTGTACTTGACATGGCCAAAGTAGAAGACCGCTGTTGTCAATGCAACTGGACGTCAACACAAGTCATGACCTCCAGGAAAGCAGGGGTGAGAATAGACATTACAGAGAAAATTAAAGAAAGAAAGAAAAAAATGTCTTCCCAGGTAGCAAAAAGATATGCAAAATCTGGAACATCCCAAACGTTTTACAGACAATAAAGTGCTTCTGAAGTGTAGGCACTTCTGTAATTAAAAAACAGGGCAGCCAATTTTCACACAGCAAGCTGCCACAAACATCAATGTGATAGTGACCAAATAAATCAGGTTTATTATTGTCGGTTGAAAGATAAATATTGGCCAAGATACTGATCCCCTGCTCTTCTTAATTGCCCACTTAAGAGCCTTATTTGGCAGCGAGGCAGGAAAGACACCCACGAGCCTTCCCATCCCAGAATGATTCAGAGAAGCAGGAAGACCCAACCGGTCTCCACCCTGCATGCTCCCGCCTGATTAAATGCCTCCCTGCCACCAAACTTGTTTTGGGAGAGGACATTAAGTTCTGCCCAATGAATTTTGTTTTCCAGGTCATGTTTTCTCTGTTGGCTGTAAAATGCTCTGGGACAACCTGTGGTTTTGAAAGGTGCTAAGTGAATGCAAGTCCTTCTTTCTCACCCACTATACCCAGTGCAGTTTTCTGATACTTCCTGATATCCTATTGTGAATTTAGTGGTGGTATTACTTTTGGGCTTTCACATCACTTCAGTACCAATATTGTGGCCATATTATTACAGTACATAAAATCCTTGAAAATGACTAATTAAAGCTCAGAGACATAAGACATCCATGATGCACTCAACATTTCTGCTCAAGGCTAATGTTTCCAATGAACCTCAAGAGTAAATCTGCTCAACCGTTTTTCATCAATCTGCTAACTTCAACAGTATCAAGAGAAGTAAAAAAGCAAAAAAACTGCGGATGCTGGAAATCCAAAGTAAAAACAAAAATAAAAATACCTGAACAACTCAGCAGGTCTGACAGCATCTGCAGAGAGGATACAGTTAACGTTTCGAGTCCGTATGACTCTTCAACAGAACTAAGGAAAAATATATGTGTTGTCCTACAGTCAGGTTAACCTGTTAGGGCATCAGCAATACAATTTCTATATATATTTTTGATGCAGAGTGAAATTTGTCTTAAGCACCTCTGAATATGAAAACTCTTATGATCCCATAATGATAATTCCAATGTTATGCTGATTGATGTTTGAACATACATTTGACTTAAGGCATTTATACCTTAGTATGTTCCACAGGATATAATCTTGCCATTGCACAAAATGCAAAAAAAATTGGGTAGGTCTCAGGGCCAGTGACAAGATCAGGCCAGGATATTAACGATTATATGTGAGAGAATGCTGTTAATGGGAGGAAGGGGAAAATACAGTTTTTAAAAAACCAAACTTAATCTTGAGATGAATTAACTTTTCTGCTTATCCAAATAGTTTCAATTACTGTATCTTAGTGGGTATTAGACAACAGGGGCTGGTAATCTGGCCTAGATCACATGGTAGAAAAACCATCTTTACCAGTATCTTTTAAGCACTTAAAGTTAGTTCACACAAACTGCTGCTGTTTGAAGTAAAAACCAGTAAAAATCATTTCCAAAATGATTTTAAGATGGCCACACTTAAATGCCCTTGTATAGGATATCATCTATAAATACAACTAACTAAGCACATGAATGTGATTCCTTCTTTTAACAAGTCCAACCTCAAATGTTATTAGAATGAATATTCACCAATTGTACCGCAAAGGAATTTTAAATACAATTATGCTTTTAAGTGCACTTTGTGTTTCTCATTTACAAGGAGTATGGAAATAGCTTGGGCCAATGGGCATATATAATTCCCATCTATCCAGGCCTTGCACCATTTTCAGTGACATCATAAAAACTTTGGAGCCAATACAAAGTGAACTATAATTTAAAAAGGAGAAAAACCACAGCAGGTATTGTCATCAACTAGAAAGCACTATGGTGGAAAAGGGTCTGGTTTAGGAAAAGTTAGTAACCTAGTCACTACTATTTCACCATGTCATTTAGATCACCATTATCATTTCTCACTTAAATACTTAACTCACACCTTTTCAAATATAAACAGACCACTTTGTTTACACCTGTGGGATAACATTTTTCTCACTGTAGAGATGAAATGCACCATTAAAGCAAATCTGCAACTGAGCCCTGATTGAGCTTATCGCATGTGCACCATCTCTTCTAGGAAAGGAGTCTTCATGCAGCCGGTGCAAAGCTGGTCCATCCAGAGTGGGGCTTCATGTTGCAAAGGAGTTCGTCTGGGGTAGAAGGTGTAGGTCGTGTCATAATTTAACAGACAGCTGATGGATGACATGTAGATGTCAGAGAATCTGCACAGCCTTCGCGAAAAATAGGTCGGATTGTGATAGGTCCTGAAGATGCTCCCAAACTGGGGGTTGAATAAGTTCTTTGTCAGAGACCTAAAATAAGATTTTAAAAAACAACTTGCATCAGCCTCTCAAATTATTACATTCCTTTTGTTGCAGTCTCATTCCCAACCACCTTCCACCACTCATTTGAAAAAAAAGTTAGAACCCTTATTTATTCAGGAAGGTGGCCTTTAGGCATCTGCCTCAATTCTGTCAATGATATCCATTAGGTATGACACATGCTGGCCTATGTTGTGACTGTTGGGAGAATCCCACCAGCTTTACTGCCCATGTGCAATGCCACAGAAGATCAAATAACTTGCTAACAAAAACAAAACTGTGTAGACTAAAAGTCCATTTTTTGAGCCACTTATAAACATTACTGATACATTTTACATGTTGGTACAGATGTAGGGGCATAGAAACAGGACTAGGCCATTCAGTCCATCAAGCCTATTTCACTATTGAATGAAATCATGGCTGATCTGCATCCTAACTCCATCCACCCACTTTGGCTTTAAATTCCTTGACATTCAAATACAAAGCAGAAAGTGCTGGAAACACTCAACAGTTAGGCAGAGACAGAAACTGAGTTAACATTTCAGGTCAATGACTTTTTATCAGAACTGGAAAATTTAGAGATATAATGAGATTTTAAGCAAGCAGGGGGGAGGGAAAGAAGAGGAATGAAAGAACAAATGGAAAGGTCTGTAATGGGGTGCCAGTCAGAAGAGGTTCAGTGACAAAAAGGGATTTTGGTGTAAGGCATAAGGAAGCGATAGTGGGACAGGTAAAAAAAAAAACATAAATTCTGCCATAACCTGCTGAATATTTCGGATTTCCAGCATCTGTAATATTCTGCTTTTCAACCAAGATGGGTCCAAAGGAACGTTAAAGTTAGTAATAAAAACATTGCCAAGAGCTGCTATTGGAAAAGAAGGAGATTATGATCTGAAATTGAACAGTTCCAGCATCTCAGTATTTGCATTTGTATTAGCCCCT
Organism: Carcharodon carcharias; assembly: GCF_017639515.1. Taxonomy (NCBI): domain Eukaryota; kingdom Metazoa; phylum Chordata; class Chondrichthyes; order Lamniformes; family Lamnidae; genus Carcharodon; species Carcharodon carcharias. Next base: position 24,855,411 of record NC_054473.1, on the reverse strand, counting down.
AATACCCTTAGTCAATTTCAGTCAATATGTGCCAACAACACATACCTTTTGAATCCCTTATACCATCATATTACACTCCCAATGTGATCCTCTGATATTTTACCCTTCACCAGCTGAGGAAGCAGAATGTGCCAGAATGGACTGAGGGATCTTAGAAAATGAGCTTTCAGGTGTATAAAAATTAGTATTTTCTAATTACAGGTAAAATTTCAAACATTGGTGATTTTTGATAAAAATCCTCAAAATAATGGATTGCACAGGGCTTTGATCACTGGAATCTATGATCTGCAACATGAAAGGAGAAAGATTAATTAGACTCACTACAGTTTGGAGCCAATACAAAATGGATTAGAATTTGAAAAGGAGAAAAACCTATCCAACACCCCCACCAGTTAAGCATCATTTTCTATATGAGGTAATGGTCAGATGATCCTCATTCACTGTTACAATGTAACCAATAACTTCCCCACCACCCTTCTGCTACTCCCACCCCAGCACTTCCCAGACAGGCACCACAATCAGATGGGGAACTTGATGTGAGCCCTGTTACATACTGTGATGTAACATGTCTATATACCAACACCAGCCACACACAGTGGCAGTTCCTTCTCATTCATATGCTTGTTAGCATTTTACTGATGAAGCTTCTCCCCTTAGCATGTCCTCTTTTCAGATGACATCGCAAATTGAACTACTTTTGTGGAGTTTTAACAGTTGCCTAAGTGTCATTTAATACACTATTTATACTTGTAAAGTTTTACATGACTTTTTTTTGCCTTGTGCAAAACACTCATAGCAAAGCAAAAATATACTTTACATTAATTCTTGTCTCTCCTTTATCCATTCATCAAGCACTTGCTTGGACTCAGCATCCTGATATACCTATGGATACAATTTATTGCATCATAAAGTACAGAAATGTGTGAAATCATTTTCTGGTATAATTTTGAGACTTTCAGATTTACTGTTCAGTAAGCATTTCAGTCACCATTCTGATTGAATAGCAATATTTCATTACCAAGGAAACACTTCTCAACAGTGAAAATGCATTCAATTGGGAAGGCGAGTAGTATTTATATTACATAGGAACAGTGTCTCCAGTCGCTCTCTGCACTAAGGCATTGATATATCCAATAAATGAAGCAAAAGAAATATGAGAAAGAGGATATTTAGTACTAAAGAAAGATTGAATTAGTTGATGACTGTATGCATGGTAGTAGGTTGTTAGCATTTGGCACCATGTTGAAGTTTGGAACACAATTGTCAGACTCCAGAATTAAGACAAGGAAAGCAGAGGCTGTTCAAAGTCTGATCCTCTCATTGTACATCAAATTCTAAAGTGCCATATTCTCCAATAGTCTTATTCAATACCTTACAGTCTAACCAACCACTTTTAATTCAGACAATTATAAAATGGATAAAGTGGATCAGAACTTTCTAGAACATCAGTGCAGTTCTCAAACTAAGGTGGATTCAGTGGACTAAAAAGTAGCTTTTGCCCAAGAATCAGGGCATCATTCTGAAGTGTTCTGGCCTACTTAATTACTGCTTATTAAAACACAGCACTATAGATGTAAATGGCTGTCTTGCACATTAAAAACAGCACTGCTCTCCCATGTTCATGAGGTTTTCCATTGAAACAGATAGGGTGAAGATCCATCACTAGGTACAATGGGAATAGCATGAATTTCACAATAAAAGTGGGGTGTAAAACTTGAAACTTTTCAGCATAGTTCTCTGAAGGGAATTAAATTGTTCCTCAGAATGTGATGAGCTTGCAGGCCAATTAAATTAATTTGAATCAGGATGCATATTGTGAAAGTAGTAACATTACCTGCAGTCTCTCCAGAAGTCCTGTTAGGACCTGTAGCCAGGTCAGCCCATGTGTGAACTGCTCAGTGTTAATGATGCTAATTTCTGCATCCAATTCCGGTACAATCGCTCCTGTCCTCCAGCCATGTCGAAGCATTAGATCCTATTGATCACAAAAGATAAATGCTGTATAAACCTCTACAATTGGGTTATGGGTAAAAAAGTTAGTGTCATCTTACCTATGTGCATAAATCTCAATTACATCATATGAGGAAGGTTGGATACTGATTGATTAGTAGCACGTCTCATGGGACCAGTAAGAACTTCAGTTACTTAACATTTCAATGTGAGCTGTCCCTCATCATTGGATCATTGACCCAGTCTGATGGGGCTTTTGGAAAACAAATCAAATGAGCTTTGCCTATCCTGATAGATCAATGAATGTACTTCCTGGCGGGGGACTGTGCCAAATGGTCTCAGAATGTCCCACGTTCAATCCTTGATCTATATTGGATTAGTGGACTCAGCTCAGCTAGGGAAGCAGTAACACTGACCAAATTGGTCACATTACCCCTGGACTAGTTGTTGGAGGGATGAAAAAGGGATATAGAAATTAGCCAGGATTCTTGGATCACAACTTAATGATCTTCTATTGGTAAGTGTTTGTGTGGGATCAAGAGGTGAGGACAATCTCAGGCTTGGTTCTGAATTCCCCCCCAGAAGTACTTTGTCAACATTGTCAGGAAGTTACCAAAAGGCCATTGCCACCATGAAAATGTACACTAAGATGGGTCAGCATATCGAGGGAGAAAACAGGGTACAGCTGACACAGAAATTACTATTATTCACTAATTTACTAGTGTAAATGGCCACAACCCATGATTATTACTGTAATATATTTCCATAGCTTCCAGGCCCAACAATGCTGCTTTCATCATTATTTACCCTTTTGCATTTCATCAGCAAGTAACAATTAATCAATGCTATATCCGATGCCATTACTAAATGTGTAGGGCGACTTCATTCAAGGAAATTAAGAAATCACATGTTAATAAGAACTCTAGAGATTGAAAAAGAAAACAAAAAGATGCTGGAAATACACAAAGGTCAGCCACATTTCAAGGGGAAAGAACAGATTAGCATTCCAGATATAATCTGTCAATTTATCTCCCAGTCTTTCCTTACAGGGGCATTGATCTAATAAAGCTCCTCCTCAACTGCCAGCAACCAGTATAGGAAAAATACCCAAATCAGTCTTAGTTTCCTTCGTGATTAAACTAAACTGTTCAATGCATTTGATAAAGATAATCTTTTGAAATATGAACAAACACAATCATTACCTATTAGAGAAGAATAATTTCAGACATTAAAACAATGTCATAGGCATCATTACACATTCCTCAATCGACAGCTAACTCAATACTCCACCTTCCCACAACCTCAACTGAAATGGAATATAGCACTGCCCCTATAAGCAGTTTGTTTTCTTCACACAGTTTACCTTTCAATTGATAATGGACTACAAATTGGACTATTTTAAAATCAACAGTAAATACAAAACCTACAGCCTATTCACAGCATTTTCTGTTCGAAATGCCAGCATTGATCCTGTTAATATGAATTAAAAAACTAACTGCCACTGGCAATATAAACAGCGAGACTACAAAACTAACTCCAGGCCATTGACAATAGACTGCAGCATCTTAACTGTCACTTTTAAATTTTGCAGTCATTGATGGCATCAAGGCTCACTGCCATACTGATCTGTTCTCTATGCTCAAACTAGATTTAATCCAAAGGGCTTTGTAAAATTCGTTCTTCACCATTTACTGCTCCTTCTTCATCCAGTTATCTTTTTAACTCTTTTTCAAGGCTCAGCTCTGCCCGTTACAGCAACTTCTTTATATTTAGATCCTGTGTAGAATCAGCGACCAATAGAACAAAGGTCATCTTCTCTGTCATGACCGGCAATCGAAGATGGTCAGCTTGGTAATATTTAAATATTCATTCTCTCACAATGCCCCATGTTTCTCTCAAAGTCAGCCAGGTTCAATGCCTCTTGCACTAAAGTTGCTGGACAAATCATTTCACTTTATTGCAAGTAGACTGCGGGTCTAACAACACTGAGGGTTCACCATGGTGCCAATTCTTACAAAACAGCAATTTTCATAATAAGCCAGAAGTAAAATACAGCAGCTCGATATCTAAACCAAAATTTCTATGTACTAAACTGGAGAGTGCAAGCAGCTTCTAACAGATCATTGGCTGGGATTTTCTGGCCCCGCCATGGCAGGACCCACTGCGGGGGATACGATGGCCACCAAAAGTCCATTGACTTTCAGTGGGACTGGACAATCCCCATGGCAGGCGGGGCCAGGAAATCCTGCCCATCCATTCTGCCCTTCATCTTATCTGCCATACACTAAGTCAATCTTTATTGCTTAAATAAATACATTAAGGAAATATCCTAGCCAAATCAGACAGGCGAGCATTATAGTTGCATCTGTAAGCATGAAGCTAGTTCAGAACATCTAAATCGAAACACTTCGAAATGCTCCACTGAGTTTCAACAGTTATGGATCAAAGCATAATCCAACAGCTTTCTGCTAACTTATAATTCACCTCTTAGTGAGCTGATCCATAAAGCTGCCATTACTTTATATATTGCTGCATGATTTCTATTCAGGCATCAGCTCAGAGTTACAATGAAAAATCCATACTTACTGCTAGGTCGCTGTACAGATGGTCACCAAAATAAAGTACCTTGGATCCACCCCAGCCTGTCAGCCGTAGGAAATCAAATAAGTTTCCCTGCAGATTGAGAGCAGAAAGGGGAGAAAGATGAGGAAGACTTGAAATTTCAGGAAACGTTTAGGGGGATGGATGTGGCTTTGACCTTCAAAGGCTGTGCAAAGGTTCTCGAACAATGCTTTAAACAGATTCTTGGAAACCTCCAGCTTGATAGAACAACTAATCAGTGTATACCACAAAGTGGCAGTTATGAAATGCTGGCAACACCTGGCAAAATATATGTTGGATCATGGGTTCAAATAGACAGGGGTGGAATGGCACTGTCAAGAGCAAACAGAGATGGCATCCAGAGAAAAATAAACATGACCTGGGAAGTTTGGAATAGTTTGGATTGAGAAGCCACTTCTGAGCTTACTCAAACCAGGTTTTTGCTAATTTCTTTCAATGGAAAAAAATGATTAAATACACAAGATTTTTGGATACAATTTTTGAAGTATATAAAAAATAAAAGGTTTCTCTTAATGAATTTGGACAGTCAGCTGTCAGCTTGACTCAGTAGTAGCATCCTTGCCTCTACTTTTGAAGGGCATGAATTCAAGCCCACTTCATGACTTTCAGAGTTAAATCTAGGCTGACATTTCAGTGCAAGACTGAGGCAGCATAGCAATGCCAGGCACATCACTATTTTAATGAGGCATTAAAATGAGGCCACATCTGCCCACTCAGGTGGATGATAAAAACTCCATGGCCCTATTCGAAAAGAAGCAGACAGCTGTTCTCCCCAACATTTAATCACTTAATTAACGTCAATGAAACACAGTGCTTATATTTCATCTCTCTTCTATTTTTACTTAGTTCTGTTGAAGGGTCATTCGGACTCCAAACGTTAACTGCGTTCCTCTCCACAGATGCTGCCAGACCTGCTGAGTTTTTCCAGGTATTTTTGTTTTTGTCAATGAAACACATGTTTTGGTCACTAATATCATTGTCCATTGTAGGGCCTTGCAGAGCACAAAATGACCTCTCCATGTTTGCCCACATAATAATGATTACTTTTAAAGTGCTTCATTAGCTATAAAACACTTTGGGATGGTCAGGGGGCCGGAAAAGCATTATATAAATAAATGTTCTTTATTTAGAGCAGTTATGTATTGTAGTGATTTGTTCATTTCCCTGTTGTCATGATTGAAGAACATTTTAACTGTCAATTTGAGAACAAATATGATCCTCCTTTACAGAAGGAAGCTACTTATTTCCAATAATGTGCATGAATACAACGTTAGTGCTAATATATAGCCACCAGGATAGCTGGATACAATTATCCAAAAACAAATGTTCATTTACTTAAATCTGTATTAAGAATTGTCAAAATGTACATCTTACAAGTTGCTGGAAGTTTGGACAAATACTGGCACAGTATTTTCAAAAAAACAGATATGGCAGCTTACAAAATATATACAGCAGCTGTATTTGTTCAATAGGTATGGGCCAGGATTTTTCCCCCATCAGGCGGGCACGGAGGGGGATGAGCGGGAGTGGCCGGGAAACTGAGCCTGCGATTGGGGCCCAACCATGACTTCACACTGGCGGGCCCTCCCAGCTGCAGTGCTCAGCATTACTTCTGTGGGGGAGATGAAGACTTTGAAAAATTTTTTAAAAATTTTAAAATGTTAACGTGCCCCTGCTCATGTGACTCTGAAAATATTTTATTCTTTTTAATGATGGATCGAAACCTCATCCTGCCCATGAGGTTTCGCAAAAAATCCGAAGGCTGCTGGGCCTTTTCATAAGGTTGGATGGGTAATGAAAAATTTAATTCAATTAGATCTTTAACAGCCTTAATAGGCCTGTTAATTGTTGGTGGGCGCACGCCAACTGAAGTATCGCGCGAGTGCGTGATGACTTCAGGACGCTCACTCGACATCATCACGCATCATTTTACGCTCATTCAGGTAGGGCGCATGCCCGCCCGCCCAACGAGCAGAAAATTCTGCCCATGCAGTCTGAACATGTTTTGTGAATCAACCATCTCTTTATTCATTCACGGGATGTGGGCTTCGCTGGCTGGGCCAGTATTTATTGCCCATCCCTAGTTACCCTCGAGAAGGTGGTGTTGAGCTGCCTTCTTGAACTGCTGCAGTCCATGTGGTGCAGGTACACCCACAGTGCTGTTAGGTAGGGAGTTCCAGAATTTTGACCCAGCGACAGTGGAGGAACTGCGATATATTTCCAAGTCAGGATGGTGAGTAACTTGGAGGGGAACTTCCAGGTGGCAATGTTCCCATCTATCTGCTGCCCTTGTCCTTCTAGATGGTAGTGGTCATGGGTTTGGAAGGTGCTTTCAAAGGAGCGTTGGTGAATTCCTGCAGTGCATCTTGTAGGTGGTACGCACTGCTGCTACTGTGCATCGGTGGTGAAGGGAGTGAATGTTTGTGGATGTGGTGTCAATCAAGCAGGCTGCTTAATAAACCTTATTATGATTAGTTAAGTAAATAGCTAATCTGATCACTACTATTAATTGAGGCTTAAAAATCTTTCCCTGCGGAACATCGACTATTTTAAAATCAGCCAAAAGGAAACAATTTAAGCAATACACACAACACCCAGAAGCAATCTCCAGGTAAAATACCAGGATTTCACTGCCACCAGCTAACTACAAAGCAATTATCAAACTGAAGAACTATACAAAAATAATCAAAGTTTTGATAAATAGATCACCAAGGTCAGTCACAACCTGCTCTATTTTAATAAGCTCCAAAAGAACTCTCAGTTCTTTCACACGTTGGCACTAAATTATATCACACGTCAGACTCCAAAGCCAGAATAGATGAGCATTTTCAAAACAAATTTAATTATAGATTCGTTTGCTCTGCAAGCATCTTTTTTCTCATGCTTTAAAATCTTGTCAGTGACATGGGCCTTGTCCACAGGCACTAAATAAAATGTGGCCGACTTTAACTGTTTATACAAAGCAGCTGTTGTATTGTAGAAACTGAAGAGACTAAGTTAAAAAAAATTGTGCCTTTCTTTAACATGCCACATGTTTTTGTGTTGACTTTATTTTATGCCCTGTTCTTAAAAGTACTCTCATTTACTCAAGGTCTCATGCACATACTTCCCACCAATGCTGATCCCTATTAATGGCCAGGAGGTGGGTGTGCATTAGTAATATGACTTGGCTGTTCCTTCAGTTTTAGTTTGTCACTCGCAGGAAATTGTCACCCTACAGGATTTTTGCTCGACTTTGGGAACTTGTGCTGAGGAGACTTTCAAGCCTGACTGCCCAGCAGCGTAGTCTGTTGCTGAACAAGGAACCCAGTGTGTTTTCAGGCTGCTTACAGCACTGTTGTGTCAGTTGAACAGACAAAAGTCTGGGGCATGATTAAATCAGTTCATTGGCTACTGTCACTCAGCAGAGATTCCAACCAATTGTATTCAATCGGATGCAAACAATTGTCAGAGTTGATGGCACTGTTTCCATGGCAACAGTTGAAACTTTTGTTCAATATGAACAGCAACACAGCCCAGTTTTGAATGTTAGAATAATAATAATTCCCTACATATATAGTATCTCTTCCAACATCTAAATACACTAAGTATTGGAAATGCTTGTTTTGTCAGTGAGGCAAAAATCTACATCTCAAAGACAAAGGAGGAACTACAGGTATTCAGTAAATCTGCTTAAGTCGATAGTTCAAGCACATTTTCTGTATTAAAAATACAGTCTGCACTATGTATTCATATAACTTCATGTATTAAGATCTGTTTAGATTCCCAAAAAGGCTGAGCTTTAAGTATATTGTTTAGATTTTATCTTCACAGACGATTCTTGACTTAAAAGTATTTTCATTATTTTTTAAAATTAACTATAACCTCATTTGTAGAAGTGGAATCTAAAGTTTGCATTCTTAATACTTACAGTCACCCAAAAGTTAAAACTGACCCTAACATCTGACTGAGCAAAGAGGCCCTCGCCATTTTGAGATCCCAGTCATTTAGCAATCAAGGGATGTCAAAACAGGTGGCCTAACGCAGCTCGTCAGGCATCAATAAAAGTTTTAAATTCTAGGTGGCTCGACAGGGCGGATGCGGAATGATGCTTCCCCTGACTAAAGCATCTAAAACTAGGGGCCAAGTTTTTGTGGAGTTGGGAAGACTCCGCGGACCTTTGAAAATGGTGGGCAGACCTGGATGCAGAAGATTCGTCCCAATTTCCAACAGATCCCACTTTTGCCAGCAAGGGAAAGGGTTCACGCAGGCAAGAAACCTGAACACGGTAAGGCCATTTGAACTCAGTGCTAATTCAAACAGACCCCATTTTGGAAGGTCCAAGAGCCGTAACCTCCTATGGTAGTCACAAACTGATGGACTAGACATATCTGCCTTGAAGGGCAGATAAGATCCATTTAGCTGTCATGGTCTGAAGCTTTTTTTTTTAAATCCCTCATTCTTTAAACTGTAATAAAAAATGGCTGCAGCTGTCAGTGATTGTGTGAAAAAAACTCTGCTGGACTGCTCTGCTTTACAGCCAGCTGGTGTAGCATCTGTTCGAGGAGTTTCAACAGTTATTTGTTGACATTTCCCTAAGGGCTATTTGCTATGAAAGCTTGGCTGAGAGTCAAATGCTACAATTATCTCAGAAGGGGTCCTGAGTTGACAGTTTGATTGAGCTTAAAGAGGCTATTTAAAGAATTATGGTATGAACAGAAAAGATTCATTTTTATAAAAGATTAACCAGGGACAGAGTAATATGAGGTGGTGGGGGGGGAGGCAGCACACCTCCCTGGAAACCATGTTGGCATAAAGTCCCACAGCAATAAAGCACTGGGGGGCTCATTAATGAGGGCTGAGTGGGACTTCTGTCGCTCATTGGGGCAGAAGACCCACCCTCAGCTGCCTGCCAACCCAATTGATCGGCAGCTCCATCGCTTCTGGCAGTGCCAGGAGGACATCAGTGGCAGCTGCTGGGACTGCAGCTGGAGAGAGGAGCCCAAGGCCTAGGATCCCTGAAGCAGTTAAGTCCAAGGCCGTGGGTTGGGAGGTTTGGGAGCATGGAGGAGCAGCAGTGATGAGAGGATGGGTTTAAGAGAGGAAGCGGGTAGGAAGGAAGGGGAGGGGCTGCCTTGTGAGCCAAAGGCAGCTCCTGACTTGAACTACGCACCTCTGTAGTCAAAATCCAGCCCCAGGGATCAAAGTCTCAGGATAAGGTGTTGGTCATTTAAAACTGAGGTAAGGAAGGTTGTGAATCTTGGGAATTCTCTACCCAAGAGGGCTGTGGATGCTCCATGGGTTTTTGGGAACAAGAGAAATCAAAAAGATATGGGGATATGGCAGAACAGTGGAGTTGAGGTTGATAAACCATGATCTTTTGAATGGGGCAGGTTCAAAGCACCATATGTAAAAATCGAGCCAGGACAACTGTCAGCAAATTAAGTTCCTTTTCTCACATTCGTACCCTTCTGCCCTCTCAGCTCCTATTTTATGGTGCTACTGGTTTGATGCAGTAAGGGCAGGAACTCCCAATCTCACAAAATGCCGGTGAAATTCCACCTACTGTGTACAAAAGAACTCCATTCCCTAGAACAGCTGCAATCAGATAAGAGCCAAAGCAGTGCCAATTTCTATCTGCCAACACAGAAAAGCAGATGTCAATTCCAAAATGTTGACCGTCCAAAGTGCAAATAGTTGACATGTCTGAAATTGAACGCACGGTTATTTATATTTCACAGTGATAGCAGTTGGAATCCTCTTCTGCAGTTATAGTATAAGCATACTGCTGGGGTTGGGGCAGAGGCAGAGTTGGGAGAATTGAGGAAACTGTACAGTGCATTTGGGCCATGCAATATTGGACCAATGCAAGGCTAAAATTAGGAAGAGTATTCATGTTAAAAAGCACAAACCCCATTGTCATCAAATTTCGATGCAGTGCAAATTGAAAGTGGGAGGCATTTGGTGGAAAGCAGATCTAGAGTCCTAGCTAAAACAGACACAGCACCTCAGAATATTACTGGCAGAGCCAGAATGCTGTTCCCCATCTGACTGGAATCATGCTACTTTCAAAGCGCATAGACATACATACACACACACACACACACAAACACACACACACACACACACACACACACACACACACACACACACACACACACACACAGACGCACAGAATGATGGAGGTAAATATTATATTAGGCAAAATTTAAAAATTTTTACAATTATTCTCCTGACCAATATTGCCCTCCAGGCAAAGTGGTTTGTTCTCATTTGACCACTACTTCTGATGGTCATTAGCATTCCCCACCATGTACCCAGTTTTTGCAGTAGTGCTCTTGGGTTGGCGTTGTTTCAATGCAGTCAGCTAGCACACATGACATAAAATACAACAGACTTTCAAAGGGACTTTAAGGCTGTAATTCAATCCAAATTAAGAACCTTCTTTTGTTGTACTCTCACATTCTGTGCCAACCATTAGAGCAGTCATATGAATAACAAACAGCTAGTTACCTCCATATATGCATTTTCCCACATGGCAAATGCAGACTGACAGTTAAAAGTACCTCATTGCCTGCTGTTTTATTTCAAACTTCTTCCTTCATTGTTTGCCTCATTTCTACATTCAAAGGATGATGAGGCTGATTAAAATTTAAAGCCAGAAACCAGCGTTCAATCTTTACAAATATTTGGTACTTCTCTATTTTCCAAGTGCCCCCCTTTCATTATAAAAGTTCACATTTGTACTGGTGATTTACATGCCAATTGTGAGCAATGCTTACGTAAAGCAGCAAAAAAAAAATGAGCTTCAGTGAGCTAAAGGACTCCCTTCTGTATCAGAGTTTCTACAGTTTGTTCCCAAAACAGAATTTATGAAAATTTTGATGAATTTAGTTTCTGTTTGTAAAGCAACAATTTGAAACAATTATTGATCATTGACAAGAGTAAAAAGTTATTGAGAATGCTTTCCTCTCTACCCTCCTTGCTGGAATACAACTCCACAGATGTCACTCTTTCAGGCATCTACTCGATTGGCTATTATTCAGATATGAACTTGGACAGTATCTACTATTTAAACACAAGGGCATCACAGCAACATCTCTGAAATGAACCATGGCTAATTGATGACTACTGCTGCCTGCTGATGACTACTGTCTATGGCCTACCATCCATGAAGATATTTTTGTTTATTCACACAACAAGGTCTGACAAACGCCAAAGGGGTAATGACCAGATAATTTGTTTTTTTTATGGCGGTTGAGGGATAAATATGACGGGATAACAGAGGTCATTCATCTCCACCTGGATCATGGCTGATACTGAAAGAATTGATAAAAACAAAAAAACTGCGGATGCTGGAAATCCAAAACAAAAACAGAATTACCTGGAAAAACTCAGCAGGTCTGGCAGCATCGGCGGAGAAGAAAAGAGTTGACGTTTCGAGTCCTCATGACCCTTCGACAGAACTTGAGTTCGAGTCCAAGAAAGAGTTGAAATATAAGCTGGTTTAAGGTGTGTGTGTGGGGGGCGGAGAGATAGAGAGACAGAGAGGTGGAGGGGGGGGTGTGGTTGTAGGGACAAACAAGCAGTGATAGAAGCAGATCATCAAAAGATGTCAACGACAATAGTACAATAGAGCACATAGGTGTTAAAGTTAAAGTTGGTGATATTATCTAAACGAATGTGCTAATTAAGAATGGATGGTAGGGCACTCAAGGTATAGCTCTAGTGGGGGTTTTTTTTATATAATGGAAATAGGTGGGAAAAGGAAAATCTTTATAATTTATTGGAAGAAAAAAAAAGGGAAGGGGGAAACAGAAAGGGGGTGGGGATGGGGGAGGGAGCTCACGACCTAAAGTTGTTGAATTCAATATTCAGTCCGGAAGGCTGTAAAGTCCCTAGTCGGAAAATAACTGGAGGAACAACACCTCATTTTCCGACTAGGGACTTTACAGCCTTCCGGACTGAATATTGAATTCAACAACTTTAGGTCGTGAGCTCCCTCCCCCATCCCCACCCCCTTTCTGTTTCCCCCTTCCCTTTTTTTTTCTTCCAATAAATTATAAAGATTTTCCTTTTCCCACCTATTTCCATTATATAAAAAAAACCCCCACTAGAGCTATACCTTGAGTGCCCTACCATCCATTCTTAATTAGCACATTCGTTTAGATAATATCACCAACTTTAACTTTAACACCAATGTGTTCTATTGTACTATTGTCGTTGACATCTTTTGATGATCTGCTTCTATCACTGCTTGTTTGTCCCTACAACCACACCCCCCCCCCCCCACCTCTCTGTCTCTCTATCTCTCCGCCCCCCACACACACACCTTAAACCAGCTTATATTTCAACTCTTTCTTGGACTCGAACTCAAGTTCTGTCGAAGGGTCATGAGGACTCGAAACGTCAACTCTTTTCTTCTCCGCTGATGCTGCCAGACCTGCTGAGTTTTTCCAGGTAATACTGAAAGAATTGATGTCCTTGAAGGTATGATCTGATTTCCTGAAATTCTATTTCCATCTCACTCTTAAGTTCATTCCTTCCTTTCAGTTCCTCCAAACACTAAATACCACTTAAAAGGCAGTCAAATAACCCTCTACAGGCTTGTCCTGTAATCAGGTGTTAAGGAGGATATCCTCCAATTTTCCTAACTATGTGAAACATCCTGGCAGCATTTGCTGCCTCTCAGTGACAAGTGAACTGGGATCAGAAACCCAGTTGGATGCACACCACCCCCATCCCCCATCAACACAAAGAAATTAGAATGTCAAAGTCACATTTCAATTACAAAATGGCTGTGTGGAGAAAATTCTAGATATTTTTCTTGGTTGTTAGAATGAGAGAAATATCGTCATGTTAACCGAGAAGAAGGTATACACAGAAGTATCCAGGAATTAACAACAATGATCACTGAATTACAAAGAAATGATTAAATAGCCATCTTGAAAATTATACAAATCTATTGAGCTATTCAAAAAGAGTGGCATCATGAAATAGAAACAGTACATTTCAAGAATAAGTATTTATATAGAGCCTTTAATATAAAAAAATCAACCCAAGGTGCTCCATAGGGACATTAGAAAATAAAATATGGCGCTGAGCCACGCAAGGAGATATTAAGGTCGATGACCAAAAGCTTGGTCAAAGAGGTGGGTTTTAATGAGTGTCTAAAAGGAGGAAAAAGTGAGGTAGAAAGCCAGAGAGATTTAGGGAGGAAAGTGCAGAGCCTAGGCTGTTGAAGGCTGTTGGAGGCATGGTCACCAATGAGGGTGCAATTAAAATTGGGGATACACAAAAGGCCAGAATTAGAGAAGTGGAGGTATTTTGGAATTTAAAGGGCTGGAAGAGATTAGAGATAGGGAGAGACCAGGCAAGGTGGAATTTGAAAATCAAAGAGTTGTTTATCTGGGATCCAGTGCAGGTGGGCAAACACAGTGCAGGTGGGTGAACACAATTTGGTGGAAGTTAAGACACAGTCAGCAGAAATTTGGATGATGTCAAAAACGGAGTGTAGAATATGGGAGGCTGGCCAGGAATGCATTGGAATAATCAAATCTGGAGGTAACAAAAGCATTAATTAGGGTTTCAGTGGCAGAGCTGAGGCAGGAATGGAGTCAGGCAAGGTTAGAGATGGAACCAGGCAAGCTTAGTGGCAATGAGGATGTGTGGTTGAAAGCTCTTCTCTGGGTCAAGTATGACATTGAGATTGCAAAAAGGCTCGGACAGTTGTCAGGGAGAGGGATTGGATTGGTGGCTAGAGATCAGCCTTTTAATTGAAAGGCAATTTCTGCATGTCCAGTACAGATATCAGACAAGTATTCAGATAATTTAGAGATAGTGGAGGGTTCTACAGAGGTAGTGATGAGGTAAAGCTAGGTGTTGTCAGTGCACATGCAGAAACTGACGTGTTTTAGAATGTAGTCAAGTGACAACATATAAATGAGAAATAGGATAAAGCCAAGGATAGATCCATGGTGAAGCATCAGAGGTAATGGTGCAGGAGATATAGGGGATATTCTAATTTTCCCTTCTGATGGTAACACTATTAAGAGGAAAAAAAGGATAACTCCTGTAAGAAGGGTTTATTTCCCATATACAACATTTTGCAAGCTCCCCACACCCTGTAGGTAAGGTAGGTCAGCTGATATTGTCCAAAGTGCATGTAGATTTGAAAGTGCATTAGATTAAAATGCCCTTTCACATCTTCACTGCTGAACACTTTGAAACTGGATAGGTATTGCTTGTTGAAGGGTCATGAGGACTCGAAATGTCAACTCTTTTGTTCTCCGCCGATGCTGCCAGACCTGCTGAGCTTTTCCAGGTAATTCTGTTTTTGTTTAGGTATTGCCTTTGCCATACTCCCAGGCTTCCATCAATGCTTCTCCAAGCTGTTCTTTATCAGGATCAATAAAGTCCAGCAATCAATCTCCACTTTTCCCTCACTACTTGGGAAATGCCAATTAGAGGCTCAGTAAAGTTATGAATAGGGGAGAAATTCAAACAGAACTGCTTTGCACGTAGACCAAACTGTCCTTATTCTGTGATTTTTCAGGACAAAAAGAATTAGGGCCAGCAATTGGCCCTACAACAGCTAGAGCCCACTCCACCATTCAGTAAATCTTAGCTGATCTTCTATCTCAACTTAATACATTGTCTCCTCCTACATGAACCATAATAATCCAGTGAACTGCATAATCAACTATTTTAAAAATAAATTATTTTCCAAAACTGTTTCCTGCAATGTTTTTGCTGAACATTTTCCTTTTCCTCCATGCATTCCCACTTTAAAGAATCCTAACATTATCTGGAAAATTTGATTTCTTTAAATGTGTTTCAGTCCCACACTCTTGGTTCAGGTCATATCAAAATATTCAATATGGGTAATTAACCAGGTAGTAAAACATAATTAGTGAGACAAGTCTTTCTCCAGCCTTAGTTTATGGTTTAACTTAGAAGAAAAAGTAATTTCACCAAAACAGGCTAACTTATATTTCTCTCCCTTTGCAAAAGCTACTGGAAAAGTCAACTCGAGTATAAGGCTGATTTCATACTTTATATTGTGCAACATCAGAAAATATGATCCCAACAATGCCATGCAGATCAACATACTGTAGCATTAAACACAAACCTGTTTATACATCTTTCCCTTCTCTAACGTGTTGATTTTGTCCCACTGCAGCACACCCATATCATCCAGTCTTCTGAAAGGCCTGGAAAAATAAAACAACTATTACCCAGCCACTAATTATAAAGCCTGAGGAGGAAACCCCAGACAGGCTTAATTCACTGTTATTAGATTCCAAGTAGCCAGATATAGTTGTGCAGAAAACACAGTTACGTAGAAAACACATTTACTTTATGTTGTTAATTTGAGGAAAGTATTATTTTCCTTCTGATCAGCTTTGTGAAGAAGGTTTGCTTGACTCCTTTTATATTTGCCTTATTATACACCAGAAACCCTCATGGTGAAGGTGGAACTGCAGCCAATCTTTACACACTTTCATTTATTTGCAGAGATACCCATTACAAACATACACTTACTAATCTGTCCACTGGAGTTTTAATCTATCCCTACCTATAAAAGCATAAGTGAATCCCCAGTTAATGTCCACTGTTTGCATCTATTTAACATACAATGAACATGCCTCTCTATGTACATGGCTATTTCCATCAAAATATCTTTAAATATGCTTCTAAACAATTTGGCTTATTGAAAATTGCATTAGTCAGGAAGTGTTACTGTTTACAGCTATTTAAATTTTTTAAATATTTTCTATCAGAATAGTTAAGACTATCTTTCTTTCCCCTTCCCCGTTTACAACTCCACTTACTTGCGCTTATCCGTAAAAAAGCTTGGCTTATCAGCTTGAACGATCACCAAGTCAAAAAGATCCCGCCAGTCCTTTCCCACCATATATTTCATTCCTTTATCACTGTGCAGAGAGTAGATGAGAGAGAAATATTTTGTTATATATCATATTACTAAACTTGTTTTGATTTTTTTTTAAAAGCACCTCCTATCAATCCTGACAGACTGCAAACTTTTGGTAGCATTTAATAAACAGTCTAGCAATAAAAGTTTGTCAATGTTCAAACTCTTCTTGCAGCTGAACAACGATTGGGTTTAGATACCTAGTTTGTATAAAGGGACATGTCATAATCAGTGAAATATTTTCACAAATTAGGCTGACTTGATATCTCAACACATAAGTCACAAGTTTATCCTTTCTGGTCCTGACAGGGTGCGTTTGCATCATTCTAAAATTAATTCATGTGACACGATGGTGCAGAGATACACAGAAACCTTCACAGTTCATTGATCATACATGCCCCATTCCCTTCCCCCTGCCGGCAAAAATTGGGTCAGTTGGAAATGGGGCGGGCCATCCACATCCGGGTCCCAACTGCCATCTTTAAAGGTCTGCAAAATACATCCCTAGGCAACTGAGGCAAATAGTATAGATGCATCTAAGGGGAAACTAGAGGAATACATGAAGGAGAAAGGAATGTACAGTGAGAGAAAGCAAGGTGGAAAGAGGAACAAACACCAGAATAGACCTGTTGGGGTCAATGTCGTGTCATGTAGAATTCTTTATAACGCTACTGCAATTATCAAAACACTAACTTCAACAGCTCCTTTGGACACAGTCAGTTTCTCAGTTCAAATTTTCAGGATCGCATCTATTTAGCACTGCTTTGGAGGGGTCACAGTACTATGAATGGGTCAGCTCTGACTGAATGGCTCAGCAGCTAGGCAACTCATTTTACCCCATTATGTAACATCTCTGGATTTCAGTTACTTTTAGGACACAGCTGTCGGCAGTGGGAGCATGTCAGAAATTTACACAGTTGAGGCCAATGGGCCCTGCAAGATTTCCCATCTGTTCAAGAACAGAAATCTTGCATGATGTGCCTGCTTCCCTGCTTGAATTTCTAATGTGCAATTCTGGCTTACAAAGTTCTACATCAGGAGTATAAAAGTGTGTAAATTTTACCCCTTGGTGTCAAATGGGCAAAAAAAAAGGGGTCTATCCTGCCATTCAATTGGATCACAGCTAAACCATTCTAGGTATTTTTTCCCCAATTCTTTCATGAAATGTGGGATTCCTGGAAAGGCCAACATTTGTTGCCCATCCCCATTTGCCCTCGAGATGTTGGTGGCCTTCTTGAAACGCTGTGGTCCATCTGATGTAGGTACACCTACAGTACTTTTAGGAAGGGAGCTCCTAGGAAAGTGCCGAATGATCAATCTGGTTTTATTCCTTTTTGACTCCCCTATAGTAGTATGGTACAACTGAGTGGCTTGCTAGGCCAGTTCAGAGGGCAGTTAAGAGTCAACAACATGGAAGAAGGAAAATAACATAGGGTTTTCATTCATACTTTCACCATAACTAACTGATCTAATGGGTCATTTTAAGTTGTATAAACCTGCTATAACTATGGCCAGAATTTACACCAACGCGTAAAATGATGCGCAGCGACGTCAGGCATGTGTCCCAACATCACCACGCATCATTCAGTTCTTTCGTTCGGTGGGCGTGCGCCGGAGGCAGCTGCACGCCTACCGAACTGTCAAAGGCCTGTTAAGACTATTAGAAAACTAATTTAGATAATTAACAGGGCTGCCCATCCAACCTTAAGGTTGTCGTGCAGGCAAGAAGCCCAAGTGGCCTTCGAATTTTTCAGGAAAATTCATCCATGGGTGAGATGAGGTTTCCTGAAGGTTTTATTAAATAAATAAATATTTTTTCACAATTCATAAACATGTCTCAGCTCATGTGACACTGTCACATGAGGGGACATGTCTAAATAATTTTAATTTATCTTTATTTAAAATTTTCAATATGAACTTTTGTAGGAGACAGAGGGTGATGACAGAAGGCTGCTTTAGTGGCTGGAAGCCGGTGTCCAGTGGCGTATCACAGGGATCTATGCTCGGTCCCCTACTATTCGTCATTTATATAAACAACGTAGATGACTATATGTGGGGGTAGGATTAGTAAGTTTCCGGATGACACAAAGATTGGCCGGTTCACAGTGAGGTTCAGTGTCTTGGGCTACAGGAAGATATAGGCAGGATGGTCAAATGGGCAGATAAGTGGCAGATGGAATTTAACCCTGAAAAGTGTGAGGTGATACACTTTGGAAGGAGTAATTTGACAAGGAAGTATTTAATGAACGGCATGACACTAGGAAGTTCTGAGGAACAAAGGGACCTTGGCATGTGTGCCCATAGATCTCTGAAGGTGGAAGGGCATGTTAGTGGGGTGGTGAAAAAGGCATATGGGACACTTGCCTTTATCAATCGAGGCATAGATTACAAAAGTAGGGAGGTCATGTTGGAGTTGAATAGAACCTTGGTAAGGGCACAGCTGGAGTATTGTGTTCAGTTCTGGACGCCACACAATAGGAAGTGTGTCATTGGACTGGAGGGGTTGCGGAGGACATTCACCAGGATGTTGCCTGAGATGAAATATTTTGAAGAGAGGTTGGATAGACTTGGGTTGTTTTTGTTGGAGCAGAGAAGACTGAGGGGCGACCGGATCGAGGTGTACAAGATTATGAGGGGCATGGACAGGGTGGATAGGGAGCAGCTGTGCCCCTTAGTTGAAGGGTCAGTCACAAGGGGACATAAGTTCAAATGAGGGGCAGGAGGTTTAGGGTGGATGTGAGGAAAAGATTTTTTACCCAGAGGGTGGTGATGGTCTGGAATGCACTGCCTGGGAGATTGGTGGAGGCAGGTTGCCTCACACCCTTCAAAAGATACCTGGATGAGCACTTGGCACTTCAAAACATTCAAGTCTATGGGGCAAGTGCTGGTAAATGGGATTAGGTAAGTAGGTCAGGTGTTTCTCACATGCCGTTGCAGACTCGATGGGCCAAAGGGCCTCTTCTGCACTGTGTGATTCTGTGATTCTGTGAACTTAATCTCCCTGAGGCAGCTCCATGCCTCAGAGAGATTTCTGCGCTCTTTCATGCGCGTGCATGGCCCGCCCACGTAAAATGGCGCCACGCAGCCAATCGCAGGCAACGATCAGCTCCACGCCTGCCCTCACCAACTCCCGACCGGCCTGCCCGATAGGCAGAAAATTCTGCCCCAAAGATACTGTTTTTTAGGTTGCAACATTTTAGTCACAATCCACTTTTCCAAACTATCTTCAGAAGGAGAACAAAGTTCTATTGGGAGCTCTTCTTTAACGTACCACCTCTTTGATATAGGAAAGTTATATTTTTACTAGAAATTTCTTCTGCTTTCATAAAGAGTACAATTTTATCCGCTCCTAGCATCCCTGAAGGAGACTGCCTCTCGTTTCCTTTAGGCAACTTTATTAGGATCAATGACAACATCCCTGAAGAGCTTCCTTATAATTAGCTATTGTACATTTTCAAACCCCAGAGCCATCCCTCCATCCTATCACAGACCTTCCCTTTTGTTCTTTCTCCCACCCTCCCTCCTTTCATTTGCTCAAAACCTACTACTTTTTTCAGATCTGATAAAAGGCCACAAACCTGAAACATTAACTCTTTCTCTCTCTGCAAATTCTGCCAGACTGGCTGAGTGCTTCCAGCATTTTCTATTTTTAATTTCAGATTTCTAGTACCAGCAGTATTTTGTCTTTCTGGCTTCCAGGAGACCTGGCAAAAGGTCAGGTGTGAAAACTTCCCAAACTTTGGTGTCATTGCCTTGGGTCAGACATCCCTAGAACAACTCTTAGCCCAATTGAGAGTTATAGCCCCTTTACTTGCAACAGACAAATTCCACAAAGTGCATTCCATAGTTAATACCCTCCGAGTGGTCCAGTCCAGGGCGAGAGATCCTACCAAGGGATCTTCATGCCAGTGATTCCATTGCCATTGAAAATAAAGCCATTTAGAACAAAAATGTCATTCCCCTTTGAATTATGTTGGTTTGAAGCTATTTACCGGACATAATACATACAATCTAAGCACAAAGATGTAGATGCCATCTTTTGTATGTTAAAACATTTGACCAACAACATGACTGAACTCTTTGTAAGCCTCTGATTACATGCCTCCCTTTTGCTCAGCACTGAGCCAAAAGTTCCTGACCATGAAGGAAAGGCACTGATCTATCCTCAGATACTACAATTGAGTTCAGTTCCCATATATTCGTAGACTGATTATGCAGAATTTCTAGTGGTACCAGGGAACTCTTGGTTAACTGGTCATTTCCTATCTCATTAACAGATTCCCCATGTGATCTTGTTATCTAAGCCATATAAAAACAGAAGAAAGATAGCCTTGCATTTGGGACAGTAATGCCATGCCAGAAGGATTATGATTATGGAATGAAAATGATAAACAACATAGCTGAGATAAGTTACCGCTTACACAAAGTTGAAGGGACTGTTGGTTATAAGGAAGAGCTTCTTTCCATTATTAACCAGCCGGTTCAGGACAGCATATGTTTCATCTCCATGAAGAATGTATTTCTCTGCAATTGATGAGGGGAGAAATAGATCATCACTCTATTCCAATACTAATACTGAGCACTCTGTTTGCTCCAATAACTGAAGCCCTTCACACACCACCTGATTTTTCAGCATTTTGCTGACTTCATTAGATTGTGACAGTCAACTTGGCTGGTGAATATCAGGACTGAAAGTTAATCCCATGTTCTCATTTTGAGTCTGATTCATTTAAGATTACTGTTCCCACTCCAATATTTAACAAATCTTTTTGCAAACCTATAAAAACATTTGACCCATCACAAAAACTGGGCAGATGACTGTACAGCTAGAGTCGGATGTGGGAATTGTGTGGCTTTCATTATGGGGGCATAGCAGTGTCCATCGTGCAGGACACCTGGAAAACAGATACCAAATTTGAGATATGATTAGAGTCACAAGGTAATTTATTCATTGACAAAGTTGATGGCCTGGGTCTTCTGAGCAGCAGCAATGATCGTCAGATTGCTGCTGCGCTCGTAAACTCCCTCAACATGATACTGTTGTACGTTTCTACTAGTGTCTTCTGAGCCTGGCTCTCTCAAAAACGGGCATACAGTGTTATTTGGAGAACTCCATCAGAGCAGAGTAGAGACAGGAGTTGACAGGACACGCCTGGCATTTAAAGGTCCGGTTTGAATGCAAGTGGGGCGATCGGGTCAGGATGTTAGTCGTGTGGTTGGGAGGGTAGTTGCGTGGTTGTAGGAGTAGGCAGGTGGTGTTAGGAGAGCAGTCAGATCAGGTTGGAAGGGTAGTCGGGTGGGGTAGCTAGTCGGTGAGGGCAGGAGGGCGACATGCAGTCAGGAGAGGTTCAGTTGTGTCATTACCCAGTGCCAGACTAGGTTTTAAACTGTCTAACATTTCCTCAGTAACTACCCTGGTAAGCCGAGTGAATCTGTCTGAAGTCTCTGACTCTAGCTCAGAGTTGGAGGCATTCACAAAGAGTCCCAGTGAGCAGGAGTTGCCCATCAGAAGTTGAAACTTCCCAGGCATTTCCCACATAGGTCCATGTCCGGACTTGCACAGGGTCCTGACGCACATCTTCAATCATATGTCCAGTCTCTGATGATCCATAGACCATAAAATTTGGCCCAATGAGTTAGCTTATTGCCAAAACAGAGTCTGAGAATTTAGTCTTCAGATCAGTGGTCTGTTAATGATGAGATCGGCCTATTTAAATCCTATAATTGAGCATTTCACATCCCAGATATCTAACACACTTTAGAAGACCAGAGTGTTCAATGTTGGTTACTTACCCAGGTCCTTTTCAATCCAATCGTACATCATTCCCTTGATATGGATGCTAGTTACAGCATCCTGAAAGGAAAGAAGAAACCAGTAAAGTGGTGAACGTTAAAGACGTTTTTGTTCTTTCATGGCATGATTTCTCAACAATATACATAATATATCCTAAATTCTTGGTTCCTGGTACCCAACAATTATATGCTTTTAGGAGACCCCGTTCCCCAGATATACACACATTAAAAGCATCTTCTAAATGGTGCCAATCACTCTTGCAAGAGGACTGTGCTTCCAGGTGTGTTAGCTCAATTCCCACCTTTCTTAACAGTCAGGAAGATCTAATAATTTCCATAATGTTGTTGGAATTTGTTGTAAAACAGAGTAATAGCGGGATGTGTCTGTGTGTGTCTGTGTGCGTGTGTGTGAGAGAGGCTTAACTGCATTAGAGGCAGCTAGTCTGGGTACTTTGATGTAAGAAGAGGAGTTAGGCTTGAAATGTTAATTAGGTAAACATGGGAAAATTTTAGAATGTGAAGTGTAAAGGGAACATCTGCATTTTTAAACAAACTAT
The DNA here is from genome assembly GCF_017639515.1 of Carcharodon carcharias. NCBI lineage: Eukaryota > Metazoa > Chordata > Chondrichthyes > Lamniformes > Lamnidae > Carcharodon > Carcharodon carcharias. The sequence continues at coordinate 24,832,575 of NC_054473.1, read as the reverse complement.
AGTGGCTTGAACTCAAAGGGGGGGAAGTAATGTATACCTTCACAGCAAAAGTAGTAAGAAATAATGTGTTTATTTATTTTTCCCAAAGATTACTGGTGGAATTAGGCTATGAGAGATTTTTATTATCAGGAGATTAAATCCAAAGACATAGCAAAACAATGGGTATTTGAATTCAAAGGGGAAAATATGTACAAAGGAATGTAGGCTGTGTGTAAGAGAAGGCAATTTAAGATCCAGCAAGTGTGAAAAGACTGCAGTCTGTATGTACCAAACTGCTGCCTCCAGGGACTGAAGCTAAGAGAACTCAATTTGAATCTGACTATTCAGGTATTGTTTACTTTGCCTGGGACTTTTCAAATCTGTGTGTCATATTGTTGCCTTAACAAAAGTATAACTGGGAGTTAAATTAATTAGGGGATTTAGAAGTTATTACAGTAGTAATTTGTAGACATACATATGTGCTTACAATCTTTTCTTTTATGAATAAATGTTTCATTTAGTTTTATAAAAACCTCTTGAGGCTCGGTGGTCTTATTACTGAATTCAAAACCCGCGTCTCAAAACATGCAAATTGAAAATTCGTTTTGACAGTCAAGTTTCCCTCTGGAATTTGAACAGCTCAGCATTTACCATCTGCTGTATCATAACATTAATTTAAACCAATCAATCTACACATCCACAGTCCACCAATCCTATCTAGTCTGTTAACCACCACCATGCATTCACCAGTTACAAACCCCTGCCACCGGTTTTCCGTGGTTGCCAGGCTGTCAATTTGGCCGACTGCCAGGTGAAAAACAGAAGGAAAAGATGAGTTCTTGCCATTAACTTTTTCTGTACCATCCCCACCTCCCTATAACTATCAGGGCTATAGTTCTTTAAAACTTCACGTCAAACTTTAAAATATTGGCCATGAATTCCTCCTCACACCTCAGCTTTTTGAATTAAATCTGTGCAGTTTTTAACCTGAACCAAAATGATGCACACAATTAATGAATGTGAAAAATCATAGAATGAGGACCTATACAGAGGCATTAATCCATTCCAAGTAAATATGCTAATACATCTGCTAAAATAACAACGATGAAAATTTTACATAAAGGCCTAGATTTTTGCTAGAGTTGTGTAGTGTGTGGGAACATTGAAAAATGGCAGGCGGGACCCCATGTCCAAAAGTCCTGCCCCCATTTCTGACAGATCTGATTTTCACCAGAGGGAACAGGGACAGTCATGACTCTCCCATGGGGGAAACCTGAACTTAGCAGGGCCATTGGAACTCAATGTAGAGTTAAACCAGAGCCCATTTTCGCTGCAGCAAGGGCCTTATCTGTGTGAGTTACAAATTTTTAGAATAGACATAAATGCTCGTGAAGGGCTAAGGTCTGTAGAACTGTAAAGCTGTGAAGTTATTTAAAAAGTGAAAACAATTGCCTGCATTTGAGTTAAAAAAGGTGCTATTCTACATCTGTACAATAGCTGTCTGTCAAACACAACCTCATTATTATTGCCCGATTGCTTTCCACAACCTATCATTATCACATTAGGGGGCTGCAAGTTTACAGTTTTATTGACAACTCAATGAGGTTAATACTCAATTAGCTGTCTTTGATGTAGGGTTATGAATACATATGTTTGCTGTCATAGAGGATTAAGCACTTGAAGGTTTTTAATTATATTGGATGAGCTTTCATGAATGAGAGAGTCATAGCGAAGTTTGTAATAGATATTTAGAGCTTTAACTTTATTTAGTCTCGGCATGGCTCCTGAAGTCAGGCCATGTTACATACTGGGTCAATTGGTATTGAGGGTATGATGACAAAAAATTGTGGGTATGAAGGTTTGAGTTGCCACTAAGTTGCAATAGAGACTATAAGGGGCAATGGAGGTGGGCGAGGTATGGGTTGACATGAGTTGCCATGTATGGGCATGGCAGTGGGATGGGCTGGTTAAGGGGGTGTGATGATGAAGCCTATATGGCCTAATGTTTAAGAAAATCACCAGGGCCTAATTTAGGATGAATGGCTGCTGATTGCAAGACCCACTGGTAGCAGAGGGCCTCACAAAACTTGGACTTACATTCAAACCCAAACCCCTCCTGGTAGTCACCCAGGTTTTTGTGCATGTGTGAAAGCTCCAAATGGACCCACCAAAAAAAAAAGGCTATTTCCAGAGACAGTTTGTATGTGGCTTCCCATGATGCCTTTAAGGAGTTCTTAAAGACCTCTTTACATGATCTAGAAGGCTTACCAGAGGACTTCTATATTATCTAACCTCATCTTCAAATAAATCAAACAATGCTTGACAGGAGGACAGAATGACATAAATCTGAGGGATTTGAGGACAAACTGAAATGTGGAAGCTGCTCCACAATAATATATACAGAGCATTACAGCACCATATATCTTTCAGTCATTGGCTCCCAGAAAGTAGAACTCTGCATTTATACAAATTTTACCAAACATACTAGATAGCCCGATATTTAGTGAGGCAAACTGTTCCACACTGGAACCCTATCAACCTATTCCTGCCGTACAATCCACTTGGTGTACAATCCATGAGTTCTAAGAGAGACTGGAATTAAACTAGAACAACAGCTGCAAGCGTGACAACATTGGTCCGCTAACTCAGCGTTAAACAGTAACCAAGGACAAGGGGTTTTCTATTTATAGTCTATCTAATTGTCATTTCTGATTATTGACCTGCAAGTGAAGCTCTGCTCTGTTAAGAGATGAAATGATAAATTTAATTAAACTTGTGGTCTTTATTTTACTGCAATTCTTGTTATTGCAATGAAAAAGTCAAACTAAGTAACTCTAACCATGTGAAAGAATTGGGTGTACAGAGTATAAAACCACTGTCGCTTAATAACAATGAAAAGCTCAATCCTTTTCAAACTCTGTTCAGAAGCAAAGAACAAATTGCCCACTCAACATAATTCTTTCCAGTGTTAGCAGCACCTGGGCAGTATTGCACACCCGCTTAGGTCAAACTAAGTTTATACTCACGCTCACATCCCGGAAGAGATGAACAGGATCATATTCGATGTTGTGGGTAATAAAATAGTCATTCACACACGAAAGAAGAGTCATTTCAGGAAGAGAAAAAATATCCATGAACTGTTTCATGGAAGGGCCCTAAAGTATAAAAACAGAATGCAGATAAATGCAGAGACATACATAAAACAAAAAAAAATCACAAATCTCCTGTGAATATATCGTATATTGGAGTTTTTAAATATTGATTATTTGGGGCATCTAGCATCCTGCTCCTATTTTTTCAGAGATCTTTTTTCTTTATTCTTTCATAGGATGTGAACATTGCTGACAAAGCCAGCATTTGTTGCTGATCTCTAATTGCCCTTGAACTGAACATTTCAGAGGGCAGTTAAGAGTCAACCACATTGCTTTGGCTCTGGAGTCATAAGTAAGTCAGACCAGGATAAGGATGGTAAGTTTCTAGTGAACTAGAAGGGTCTTTACAACAACCTTTGATAGTTTCATGGTCATCATTACTGAGACCAGCCTTATAATACAAACTTATTAATTGAATTTAAATTCCACCAGCTGTGATGAGATTGAAACCCATGTCTCCACAGCATTAGCATGGGCCTCTGGATTACTAGTTTGGTGACATTACCACTATGCCACCATCTCTCCTGATGGCATTCTCAGTGTGTTAATTATACTACCCTACCCTGTTTCCACTCCAAACCCATTGTCCACCATTTTGGCCAATGTCTTTACAAAAGTGGCCCAGCTGCCTTATCGAATTATGCAAACAGGTCCTATGATGTACATTGCTGATCTACCATTCATCCTCTCTTTTCAACTAATTTGCCAATCTACCTCAACCAACTCATTCACATGCCTTGGTTTTGTTTAAAATTTAATACCCTAGTTTTAGAGACTGAAATGCATCACTCTCTAAAATTATAAAATTCTATCATGTTACGATCATTCTTTTCCAGAGAAGCCCTTATGACAAGATTATAATTAACATTGTCATTGCACAAGGCTAAATCAAAAATAGTCTGTTTCCTAGTTGGTTCCTTGACATATCTGGACAACTGTCTGAAATGCATAATAAACTTACCATCAAAGCTATGTTTCCCAATTTGGTTTACCAAGTCTATATGAAAATTGAAGTCCCCAATGATTATTGCATAGCCCTTGATATATGCTCCTCTAATTTCCTGATTTATACTTCATTCAAAACTATGATTACCATTAGGAGGCCTGTAAACTACTCCCACCAGTATTTTCCACCCATTGTCATTTCTTGGCTCCACCCATACCCACTCTACATCCTGATTTTCTGAGCTAAGATACTTTCTCTCTATTGTCTTCATCTTATCCTCTATTATAAGTTCTACCCCACCTTCTCTTCCATTTTGTCTATCTTTTCTAAAAGTCAAGAAACATGGAATATTTTGTTTCCAACCATGTTTATCCTGCACCTATCTAAGTAATTGCTACTGGATGCCACCCAGTTATCTCTATTTGTACTATTAATTTACCTGTCTTGTTATGTAACCTTAGTGCATTAGTTACAATCAGCCCTAATGTGTTGATATTATATTTACATTACCACATACATATAGCATTTTGCATATTCACTTCCTGACAGAAGATAATTTGAAATATTATCAAGAGCACCAAAAGAACTTAATAGCGGTTTAGCAATTGAGTTACCTATGCTTGAGAATTATGATTTTACAAAAGAAATTCTAACCTAAACAGAATGAAGATTGTATTCATCATGAAGGAGGTTACCTAGTCTTTACTTTGGTTGTGCTTTTATTTTAAATTCTAGAATAGTTACAACAGGATTGGACAGAAAGAGTAAACATGTTTGAACAGAAAGACACCCTTTTCAGCTTAGATGTCCCATATGAAATTGGTCTTTTTGACAACAGCTTGTGATCAAATCAATCTGGACTTAAGTTACCTTCTCTCTTCATTTTAAATACTTACAAATGCAAGTATTGAATTGAAAGAGAAAATCACCTCTACAGTTAGTGCAGTTTGCATGAAATCCTAGAGAATCAACTATGTTCACTGTGAATTTCACCACCTATTCCATTAGCTAGCTGATATTTGCCAACTAGGTGAGATATCTGCCAATCCTAGAACAATAGCACCTTAAATTGCAGAAATGCCATACAGCTGAAATCCCTATTCTTAGAAAGATATATGAAAAGATCTCCACTTTAATATCTGTACCTCTTCACAATAGGTCTCCAAAATCTCTGAGCCTTTTGCTCAACAGCCACTGAAAACATTAGTAATGCATACCTTTACTAATTTACTCTTTGGGCCAACACATGATATCAATGGGTGACCTTGCAATACTGTAGGAACCCAATGTCCCATATTTAACTTGATGTGTAAATATATCGGTAATCACCAGTCCACAGTATTGTGATTTGTTTTTAAACATATTTTGTAAAAATACAAGATAACAAGATAATAAATAAACCTAGATTTGCACAAAGCTGGAAGAGCCTGGCACAACTCAAGCTGCCAAATGTTGATTGTAAGTGCCATCTGTAGCTAAGCATTCTGGTTTCATGTCTATTCTGGCTGCCAGAAAATTTTAGAGATTGCAGGCAAAATAAAGGTTTATCTGCAAGTCTCCTGTTCAAGAAAAAACCAACAGCTTTATCTGCAATGCTGAATGGAGTGGGGAGTGGCTTGCTACCACTTCCCTTTTCCCTCCATCCTGACAAGGAGTTTCCATCTCAGTCCCTTCCTGTTTAACCTGGCTAAATAAAATATAAACATCTACCTGCTGAGCAAAAGAAAAATGCAAGGTAAGTGATTATTGACTGGTTTTATTTGCCTCTTAAAGCTTGTCAAAATAATGATAAAGTGCAGACTGGAGTGCAAATTCCCCTCTCCCTAAAACAAATCTCATATCGAGTTAGCATGTCAATTGAGAAAACCTGAATCAAGTGGAGTGAGGAAACCGTTCATCATGAAGGTAGAGGAGTACCTACCTTTACCAACATAGGGAAGCACATGTCTAAGAAAGGTTATGATTGTCATCCAGTATTCCTTATATTGCCTATAAACAACATTTTATAACTAAAAATGGCAACATGACAAGTTTATGCAAACAAAAGAAATTTGGGCCCAGATTTTTGCCATGAAGAGCCTCTCCAACATGGCGAAAATCCTGGGAATGGCCAAAATTTCTAAGTCCCGCTCCTGAACCTGGCATTTTCCATCTTCGCAGGGGCAGGACTGGAGTCAAGTTGGGGTTTGCATATACACAATTCACAGAGGCAGCTGATCATTTAAATCACCAGTTGCCGCCACTGAAGTGGGATTTTGGAAGAACGAAGCATGAAATCCAGAGTGTGCAGATTAGAACAGGAAAGAGGAGGTCTGAACTTGGTGAATGTGTTTGGATAATCAGGATAACCCTTTGGAGAGGTAAGAGTGAACATGATTATGAACTTATTTCACACAAAATCATTGGAATTGTCAAAGAGCTGTCCAGCTGTCAAAGCTATCCAGGAATTGACATTATCAAACACTTCAGTGTCAAACTTCACTCTAAATTTGTAGAGGCAAAGCTTGAAAAAAAAAATTGTCAATGCAAACCCTCCTATAACGTTCTTGCCAGGATATGTAGCATGGACCATTGCTCCTTGACTTTGTCACTAAATGATGAACTCTCTAATTTCCTCTCTCCTCAACATTAGCTAGTCTGAGGCCACTCTTCTCATTTTTTGAACAGAGATGTAGCGGAGATCAGGAGCTCGAGTGGTGGATGAGTAGAGAGGAATTAAAAATGAGAGAAATGAAAAAAAATTACCTTGCCATAGAAATCACTCATTCGATGTAGAGGAACATGTTGAGTGCCTTCATACATTTGAAATACTTCCTCATCTGGTACTGGGCTGAGTCCTCTGAAAGTATGTACAAATTGATTTCAGTAATTCACGAAATTTCCTTGACAAAATATGCTTTCTATATGAAGGGAAAATTGAGGTTAAAAGGTACGCCAAAAAATATAACCAAACAAAATTAATATTCATGATAATAATGGATAGCATTAGATACAAGGCTCACCATCAGCTTTCCAAGGGCAAATAAGGATGGATAATAAATGATGATCTTGCTAACGGCACCCAAAATCATTAATATTTTAAAAATGCAGTGGAAAACCTGCATCAAATGGCTGAAATTCAGAATGAGCATTTTCACTTTTAGCATCATTTCAAATACATTTGGGTTGATCATCTAATCAACAGGATAAAAAGGTAGGCGCACACAATCTGTTCTATACAAGTAAACTTACTATCAAGTCTATTTTGGTTTTTTTTACATAGATCTTCAGTTGCAAACTAAACACAAGCATTTCAAAATGTACTTATCCATTATTGCCAACATACAGTTCCCCAAAAAGTAAGTGCTTTCTTGCATACTTGCACAATCTTTGTAAATAAATACCTTTATAGTTTGATATAGCTATTCTTGTATCAAAGTCTTTAGTCCAATTCCAACATCACCATATTTAATAATATTAAGCCATACAGAATATCATACCTGTACACTGCTCCTAACTGGACGTAATGGAAAGCATCAATCTTCATTAGAAATCCCTGTCAAATAAAAGAATATTTATTCATACACTAGACATTTGGGTAACAGTCTACCTTTAGTAACCTCTTAGTAGAAATCTTTTGTCCTGTTTTTGGGACTGCTGACAATTTGGCTTTAAAAGGACATCAGATTGATTTTCTTGAGTTGTTGCTGCCAAGTTAATTCAGCCCACAAAAGGGTTAACTCCCAATTCGCCTGGAATATTTATTAGACCCATTAATGAGGGGCAGATTATGTGGTAAATGGAATTGTGTTTCACATACTTGATCAGTTTAAGACAATGGGGTCCATTGGTACATTTTAGAGACATTTACTTTGGTAATGTTAGAATGGCCCCTTCATGACCTGAACAGACAATCTGGGTGCCATGAAGGGGTGAGGGCAACAGAGGGGGGAGATTCTTTCTGAAGGTTGTAGTTTTGATTGATGTATTGATGAGCCAACCCTTGACAGAAAGAGCTGGGGAATGGTTAGAGGTCAACTGTATTTGTTTAAGTCTTTTTAGAAAATGTCAGAAGTAGTAATTTGAATTTTAAACAGCCAAAGAGGCAGAGAACTCTTTTTCCCCTATAGTGCCAACAGCTTAATATACTAATTTGTAAAGTCAAACTAAGCCCATTTGAAGAGCTCAATTCATGTAACTATTTTGGACGTTATGAGGAGAAACAGAAAATGTTAAAACTCCTTATGACAATGTGTGCCTATTCAAGTTATGCATTTCATATAAAGTAAACTAGATTGTTAGTTTACAGAGGGCCTCATCTCACTAGACTGATCATCAGTCTGTCTTCTGGAAAGTAGAAGAAATGCACAAGGCACATTGTAGCCACAGGATCCAGTCCACACCACATCACAAAATCATCTTACTGCTGGCCCCTGGGCAATACTATCATGTGACTAGACAATGAAAAAGAAGGTACTCTTCCAAATCATAAGGGGTGAGATGGCCACCTTTGGGAGCAACTAGGGATGCTGAACCTAAGAATATATCTAAGAACCCAAGAATAGTGTAGATCCAAAATTGGCAACACCTTGGTTAACTTTCACTTTAATTCTTGCATTAGATGCACCCATTGCTAGCATCTGTTGCTCATCCCTAATTGTGCTTGAACTGAGTGGTTTGCTAGGTCATTTCAGAGTCAACCACATTGCTGTGGGTCAGGAATCACATTTAGACCAGGCCAGAATAGGATGGCAGATTTCCTTCCCTAAAGAACATAGTGAACCAGTTAAGTTCTTTACAAGTTTCATGGCCACCATTACTGAGATAGCTTTTTTATATTCCAGCTGGATTTATTGAATTTAAATTTCACTACCTGCTGTGGTAGGATTTGAACTCATGGCCCCAGAACATTAGCCTGGACCTTGGGATTACTAATCCAGTGACATTACAACTATACCGTCACCTCCCCACTAAAACCAGGAGAGGTTATTATTTCTCTTCATGCAGTACAGCAGGGTGGTCGATCATGTCCTGAAACTATATACGGCAATTCTGCGGCTGAACTGTCTCCCACTGCTGAGACATAGCCGACCACATGTATACCAGAAAAAGAGAAAAACTAGGACAGATGGTGCTTCTATTGTCATGATCACACATCTTCACCATGTAAATCTGTACCAGAAAACAAGGCAGATGGAATAGACTTTATTCACAACCACATGAATTAAACAGGCATTATATGGATTTGCAATGAAATAGCCTTGTGACACAGGTCATGAGCGTCATTCTACACACTCACGCATCAGTATCTGTGCAGAGAGAGAGTGTAGAAAGAGAGAGGGAGAGAGAGACAGTGGAGAGAGGGGAGTGTGGAGAGAGGAGAGTGTGGAAAGGAAGAGGGAGAGTGTGTGAAAAGAGAGAACAGAAAACCCAGCTTTTGCTTAATAGGGTCACACGGAACCTCCCGGAACCCACCCCCAAAGATTTCACAGACCTAGTTAGTTGCACATTTTAAACTCAAATGAATAAAGAATGGAGTACAATCAGATAGAGAAACACTCAAAAAGAAAATAAAAAGTAGGAACAGAGAGAAAGGGATAGAAAATGAAAGTCAAGATGAAATAGTGGGACAAAGGGAATGAGAAAATGAGAGAATCCAAATGAAAGAAAGACAGAGACAGTGAAAATTAGAAAGGTAAAAGAGATAGAATAAGAGGGAATGGGTGAAGTGGAAAGCAGGAATGAAGGAATGCATTAGGCCAGACTGTGTGCTGCAAGGGAATAAAAAGGGAAAGAGGAAATGTGGAAGGCAAGAAATAACAGAGGGGAAAATAAGACAGGAATAGAGGGATGCAAAAGTAATGGAACAAGAACTTACAATCCAGACTTTGGCAAACAGTTGAAACCACAAGGATAACAAAGACCAATTTTGAGTAGGTAAATTATTTTTCCAGCTCCTACTTTGGATTGGCCATCTCTGCACATTCCTATATATTTTACATGTGTTACATATATGTAATATTTTGTATAATATATATCTCACATTATAAGGTACTATGCATCAATCTAATCACAATGATGTGACAGGCAAATGACAATGTCATTCGGTTTGGAAGATTGCATAATTTATATTTTAGCACACAAAAAAGATTTGTTATACGCTTGTTAATGAAAATTGCCCCCTTTTAAAATTAAATTTTACATCTTACCTTCCGCACGTCATAATGTAGTCCTCTGATGGCAAAGTTAGGCTGGTATTCATAGTCCTTGATTCCTTCTGGGTACTAAGAAATAATTGAGATTAATGTTCAAGGTTGAAAAAAGCCTCAAAAATACAGCATTTGGCACACTATCTCTTGCCTCTTGCACATCACTGAAAGAAGGCACACTTGTAAAACACAATATAGGTGAAATGCCGCTGTTCTGCATCAGAGTTAGCTGAGAATTGGTAAAGCCACATTCTAAAATATAACAGAGTCCACTGGAAAAAAAATTAATAGTGCCTACATTTAAAGGTTAAAGTAAATTATTCTATAAGTAAAGAGCAGGATGATTTAGATTCTTGTTAAATACCTCACAAGGCACTGTAATTAATAAAATCCAGTTGAAACAAGGGAATTTGAAATATTGTCAAGGTATATTCCTCCAGGCTTTTCTAAAACAGTCTAACCATGTTATATGATTGTCATAAATTAGGTTTTACGAATATGTTTGACCTTTGCCTGCTATTATTTTTACCAGCTTCTGTTTTACAGGAGTTATAATTTTTCAGTGATTTGTTTTGTGTCATACTCCAATTACACTCTGGAACCCAGCATGGTGTCAAAATGGAAGGGTGGTGATATTTGCGTATCTCCTAACTGTAAATGTTTTCCTCATTCAAATCAGAGAATCTTAGAAGTCCTTACTAGAAAAATCTCTTTAAGTATTATCCATTAAAACACTTCACCTCAATAAAAGCCAATATGACTGCCACTGCGCCTTCGTAAACCAAGTAATGCATGCAATTCCAGACCAAAGCTTGAATACCTGATAGGCATTGGCACAAACTAAGCAAACAATTGAAGCTTTGAAATTATGCTGCAATGAATAAATGACAAATCCATTATATTGAATTATTTTTGTTCACCATTTAATAGAACTTTAAGCATTTACATTACATAAAAATGTTGTTGTCCGGTATGCTCCAGGAATGGGTGATGCTGGTTACTTCAAAATATTGGTTAATGGGGAGTCACTGAGTTATTTCGTAAGTCAGGCTGGCCAAAATTAAAAAAACAGATCATATATCACTACATTTGCATTTCAGAAAGCTAACTACACAATACCACAGAGGGATCAGAACCTGAGGAGAACTGACATAACAGGAACTTTGAAACCTTAGGCTAGCAGGCTTGGCTGCACTGTAAACATACTTCTGGTTCAGATTCAGATATTGAGAGCAATGATAAAACGATTGACATTGCTACATTTCACTGCAGTAAAAACCTGGTAGAAACAAATTGCTTATTATCAAGAGCTTCATATTCACAAATGGAGAAGATTTTGTTGTTATTTCAGGACAAACTGGTAAGATTGTACATTGCATTAGTTATCCTGCCTTATCAGTGTGATCTTACTCAACTCCCACTTTACATGAGAAGACTGTTTGTTAAACACATCAAGAAAGTACCCCTCTGACACCCCATGTTCCCCACTGTCTGTGCTCCACTGTTAATTGTTTCTGTTTTAGCTAACATGTCTTACATAATACCATTTCCAAAGTGTGCCTCAGACCTTTCCTGCTTTTAAAAGCCTCTTGAAAGATCACCCCCTTGGTTATGCTTTCAACACAGCTGTATTTTTTAACCCTGCTTCCCTTCTGCCTGCTGTAACCTTCTGTAATGCACTCTGAGCTTCTGTTCGCAGTGTATGGAGCAAGGACTAACAGTGCCTCTAACGGAAACTTGGCTAGCTGTACTGAGGTGTCCCAACAATGCTCGGAAACCTTCAGGTTCTGGATAACTTCTGAATGGTTTCTGGTTGGTAAAGTGACTATTTGCATTGCATCAGAAATTCCAGTTAATAGACCATTTAGTTGGTACTGTGCCAGATAACACAAAGTTTGCATTTAATGTTAAAAGAGATTTTAATTTATTAGTCAGCACTGAGCTCTTTAATATAACTATATATATATATATATATATAATTAAAGGCTACAAGATAAATTTGATGCTTTTTAGCTAATGTAATTGCTGACATTACTCATTTCCTGAACGAATTGCATTAATCACACCAAAATCCATTGGCTTCAGCTGGATGCCGCTAAGCAAGGGAAGCACTATACTACAATCAGACTTGAATTAATCCCAATTATTAGGCATCCCCTATAACCATTATGTATCATCTATAGTCATGAGTAATTTCCCACTGCTCAAGGATGTAATTATTCATTGCAGAAATATTCAGACCGCAGGTGTTTCATAAATAATAGATAATACAAATAAAATGCAATATCACATTAGTGACAATCAGAATGAAAAAGCCGCAGAAATTGTACATCTATCAACATTGGTAAGAGGCAGATTAATGTTTCAGGTGAGACCTTTCATTCAGTTGAACATTTTTTGTTTTTGTATTCAAGTGGAGATGATGGGTTAATGACCCACAAGGAAACCATTTTTTTTCTCCATCCTCCCCCAACCTATGCTACCATACTAAGATTTCCTCAACAATTAGAACTACATTGCCACAGGAAGAGTGCCAATCTAGACTGTGCAGCCACACGATATTCATTTGTGAGATGATTACAGATGAACCAGTGTGACCTCACCTGATTTCCATGTAGTTTCTAGCTAGGTTACCAGACAGTAAATCAACATCTTGAAGTTAAAAACAATTGAGCATCCCACAGGTTTTTTCCAGTTGAAAATCAGCTTCTTTGGTACAGATTATGAACCAAATTTGAGATCTTGCTCATTGCAATAGCTCAGTTTTTACATACCAAACCAGTCATATTCATAAACCATTTAAAAGTGCAGCATTACGACCATCGTAAATTTAATTTTTTTTAAATCAGTCCATGCCAAGGCATATTACGGAATGCTAGAAAGCTATTTCTCTCTACAGTTTATCACATCATGCATTTGGCATCTCAGTTGAACAACTGAGGTTGAGAGAGACTGGGAAGGATTGTCTGCCAGCTCTCAGTTCAAGAAGGTTGTTGCATGAGAGGCAGGGAGAAAAATCAAGCCATAAAACCTGGTGTATTCATTACATCAAGGGCAGGATCTTCCAGTCGGCAAGCGGAAGCGGGGTCTGCTCACCAACGCGTAAAATGACATGGGATGACGCCGGGTGGAACTCCCGACATCACCCCACTGACATCAGTCAGCTGTGCGCCCACCGACCTGTCAACAGCCTATTGAGGCCATTGAAAAGCTAATTAAGGTCATTAATGGACCTGCCCATCCAACCTTAAGGTTGGCAGGTAGGTCGGGAGCCCTGCGGGCTTTGGAAAAAGCATGAAACTTCATCCACGGGTGGGATGAGATTTCATGAGGGTATTTAAATTTTTATCCAATCTTTCAATAAAAGTTATGGACATGTCCCAACTCATGACAGTATTACAGGAGGGGAGATGTCAGGGAAATTTTTAAAAACATTTCTCGTATTAAAAATTTAAATTCCGAGCCGATCTCCCTGAGGCAGCACTTAGTCTCAGGGATCTCTGTGCGCTGTTTTGCATTCATGCACGAAAGAGCACACCCCCAGCTGAGGGAAATCCCCCCAATTGCACAGGGAGTGCATAACACTTCCAAGCGGACGTCACACTGGGCAGGCCTTAAATGACCTGCCCACATAAAATGGCAACGTGCCCACCTGCACCCACTCATACTCCCCCCCCCCCCCCAATGAGAGGAAAATTTTTCACCAAGTGGCACTAAAGCTGGGCAGACAAATAATACATGCTGCACTTATAGGCTGTTTCCTGTGCTCCACTCTTACTAATCTAAATCAGAGACAGAGCATTTCCATCGACAGCTTCTCTACCTACCCCTGCTTTCGGAGAGTCCCCAAAAGATCATGCTTAGCCTGTTCTTCTTCCTCTTCCACATAGCAGCCTTTTTGCAACATCATCCACTCAAACGGTACACAGCACTATCCACCACCTCTCTAGAGACCTCCTCTGCCTTTCTGCCTTCCTTGTCCAATACTACTTATCCAGCATCCTATCTTGTGTGAGCTGTGTTTTTCTACAGCTAAATATTGGGAAGACTGAAGCCCCTGCCACAAATTGTATAACCTCTTGATCTAAAAGGAATCAAGGTTTAAGGGGGCACAGGCAGGAAAGAGTTAAAGCCACAATCCGGTCAGCCATGATCTTATTGAGTGGTGGAGAATGCTCGAGGAGCCAAATGGCCTACACCTGATCCTACTTATTATGTTAACCTCACAATCAACTCAAACCGCCTCCTCAACCACAAAGTTCAAAGAAATAATCCAAAATCATCTTCCTTGCTAAATATATGACATTAATTTCATGGGACAAACACTTGAGTAAAAAGTGGCCTCGCTCCATTGTCATTCAAGTGCAATCTTTCTCTAAAAAGAAATAACCTTGCTGCTAAGGAAAGATTTAATTCAATGGATTCATTTGTAATAACCTTATACTTATTACATAGCTGGGATACCCATGTACCACAAATGCAAGACTAAAATTAAAGATGCTCACCTATTAGCTAATTTTCATTATCTACCAACACAATCCATTGCTTTTTAGCGTTGAAAGTGTAATGTTTAACAGCATTAAAGCTTTATGCTTAAAGAAAATGAATGTAATCATTTTGAGAAACAGTAACATGTAAACTTACCTTGTATTGATCAACAAGGATTTCTCGTGCAGTGTCGAAGATCGTTGTGTGCAGTGAACTGGAATATTGTGCAAGAGTATAATCATAATCAAATCCATAAATTTCAATGTTCCCCAATTTAACCTCATTATTAGAATAGATGTTTGCAGGATTGAGGAGGTTGCAGATTCCTGGGGGAATAAGTTCTGGAAAAAAAATAACAATTTATTTACAAAATTTAAATAATTAAAACTGTCGCACAACACCTTACAGTGTAATCTCACATGTGTCATACCTCCAAAGTTACAGGGAAAATAAGTGATTTGTTCAAATAATATTTATCTGTGAAGTTGCTAATTCTATTGACTAAATCAGAATAAAGACAAAAGTAGCAGCAAGTGCTAATGAGGAAAAGTACCAGCAGAAAACCAAAGCAATCAAGTCCATGATTCCTGTTTTTTTTTAAAAGCCAATTTGCCTTTCACAAAATCAGCAAACACCAGAAAACGAAACAGTCAAACCACAAATAATTTTTTTCATGCTGTTTTCAGCTGCCAGTAGAGTCAGGGTTAAATTAACATTTTAAAATAAATGGTACTTTGAAAATACTTTAACTGAGTCAGTCATGTGTTACATTGCTTTAATAAATTTGCTGTGTTAGTGATGTGGAAACTGTTGCTATGTTCAAGATGCAGCAGGACATAAGAAACAGGAGGCATACGACTCTGCGAGCTTGATGTGCCATTCAATATTCTGCCTCAATTCCTCCTTCCCACCTGCTCCCAATATCCCTTGATTCCCAAGAGACCAATAATCTATCTATCTAACCCAACCATGAATATATTCAATAATGCAGCATCCACAACCCTCTAGGGTAGAGAATTCCAAAGATTCTGAGTGAAGAAATGTCTCCTCACCTTAATCCTAATGGTTAACCCCTTATCCTGAAGCTGTGCCCCCATCTTTTAGGTTTCCCAGCCAAGGTAAAACAACCTCTCTCAACAATGCTTTATCCTGTCAAGCCCTCTTCAGAGTCTTGTATTTTTCAATGAGATCACCTCTCATTCTTCTAAATTCCAGAGACTAGAGGCCCAATTTACTCAGCCTCTCATTATAGACAATCTTCTCATTCCAGGAACCAATTTAGTAAACTTTTGTTGTAATGACTCCAAGGCAAGTATATCCTTCCTTAGACATGGAGAGCAAAACTGCACACAGTACTCCAGGGGCAGGATTTTCCCTTCGTTAGGCAGGCACGGAGGCGAAATGATCTGCCACCCATGATTTCACACTGGTTGGCGCTGCCTCAGCGCTGGCAGGGTGGGGGCAGGATGAGCGCAAGCGCTAAAGTCCACGCATGTGTGGGGGAGCGCACACTGAGAGCTCCCTGAAGGCACAGAGCTGCCTCACAGGAGCTTAAGAATTTTGCAATAAAAAATAAAGATTTTAAAAATAAAAGGAAACATGTTCCCACATGTAAATCAATCACATGAACAGAGACATATTAAAATGATGTTTAAATTTTTTTTAAATTACTGCTGGAAACCTCATCCTGCCTGGAAATGAGGTTTCCTAAAAAATGTAAAGGCAACCTGGCCTATTCACCCTGATACGTCCATATCTCTTTGCAGCCTCATTGTGGCCTCCTCACAGTTTGCATTCCCACTTACCTTTGTATCCTCAGCAACTTGGATACATTACCCTCAATCTCTTCAACTAAGTCATCGTTATGGATTGGAAACAGTCGAGACCACAGCGTTGATCCTTGCAACATTCCACTAGTTACAGGCTGCCGACTTGCCCCATTTATCCCTACTCTCTGCTTTCTGTTTGTTAACCAATTTTCCATCTGTGCTAATAAATTACCCCCAAATCCGTCAGCCTTTACCTTGTGTATTATGTGTGGCACCTTAACAAATGCAAGTGTACTATATCCACTGGTTCACCTTTATCTACCCTATTAATTACAAGCTCAAAAATAACTTACTTACTAATAAATTCCAGCATTGCCCAGTGACTGTTGCCAGGTTAACTGGCCTGTGCCTCCTTGTTTTCTCTCTCCCTCCTTCTTTGAATAGTGATATTGCATTTGCTAATTTCCAATCCGCTGGGACCATTCTAGAATCTGGTGAGCTTTGGAAATAATAGCCGCGCATTCACTATCTCTGCAGGTACTCTTAAAGAACTTTAGGATTTTAGCCATCAGATTCTAAGGTTTTGTTAGCTTTTAGTTTCTCCAATACATTTTTCTGCTGATATTAATTACCTAAGTTCCTCAGTCTCATTAGCCCTATGACTGGTAATTTGTATCTTTTTCAGTGAATGCTTGTTCAATGTCTCTACTATTTCTGGAGAACTTGTGGTGCAGTGGGTGGCATCCCTGCCTGTATACCAGAAACTCTGAGATCAAGTCCTACTCCAGGACTTGATGGCCATAGAAGGTGCATTTATAACAAGGCTAAGCAGGTTGATTACCTTCCAATACACCCATGGCAGGTGGTAAGAACAGGAGAGTCTCCTGATCAGCCATGTTTGATGTGGAATGGTGCCCCTCAAGGTTTGGCCTCTGGTGACAGGCTGATGATCTATCCCAGGAAAAGCTAGTCATGGAAATAGACATAAGCATGTGTTTTGTCTGCCTCATGTGCCACTGGGTAAAGGAAAAGTCTGCTATTTCCTCATTCCCCTGTATAATTTCTCCTGTCTCTGCCTCTAAGGGACTATTTTAGCTACTCTCCTTGTTTTTGCACATGACTAGTTTACCCTCATTCTATTTTTTCCCTTTTCATCAACTCTTGGTCACCTTTTGCTGGTTTCTAAAACTCTCCCAGTACTCAGGCTTTCTCCTATCCTTTGCACCATTACAAGTCTCTTCATTTAACCCAATGCTATCCTTAACTTCCCTAATAATCCACAGATAATCTTTCAGGCTGAGTTTTTTCTTGACGGAATGTGAAGTGTTTTGAATCATTTAAATATTTTCTGCTGTTCATTTCCCGCCATTCCCATCCAATCAGCCTTAGCTATTTCTCGCTTCATACTAATATATTTGGCTCTGTTGATTCTTGTTTTGAACTTGATTATGCCACTCTCAAACTTAATATGGAATTCAATTGTATTATGATCACTATTTCCCAGAGGATCTTTCACTTAAATTACTAATTAAACCACAATACTAGGTTTAAAATAGTTTTATTCCTCGGTGCTTTCACAATGTGTTGTTCTAGGAAGCTGTTGTGAAAGCATTACACAAATGCATCTCCCAGATTACCTTTGCCCATTTGGTTTGTTTAGCCTATAAGAAGATTAAAGCCCCATTCAATTATTACACTTTCCTACAAGCTCCATCTAATTATTTCTTGTTAACTCTCTGTCCATAGTTATAACTACAATTAGGGGGCCCTATAAAGGACTCCAGCAGTGTTTTCTGATCCTGGTTATTCCCAATTTCCAGCCATTCTGATTCTTTTTTTATTCTTTCATGGTATGTGGGCATCGCTGACGAGGGCAGCAGTTGTTGCCCATCCCCAATTGTCCTTGAACTCAGTTTTACTACACCATTTCAGAGGACAGTTAATGAGTCAAACAGATTGTTGTGGGTCTGGAGTCGCATGTAGGCCAGGCTGAAGTAGGTTGGCAAATTTCCTTCCTTAAAGGGCATTAGTGAATCCAGATGGGTTTTTTACAAAAATGATAGTTATCATGGTCACCATTGACCATGACTAGACTAGCTTTATGTTCCAGATTCATTAATTGAATTCAAATTCCAGCAGCTTCTGTGATAGAATTTGAACTCATGACCCTAGCATTAGCCTAGGTCTCTGGTTTACTAGTCCAGCAGCATTACCACTACACCATTGTCTCCCCCAGAATCTTTATTTTCCATCTAGGTCACCTTATAACCACGTCTTGTAATGGCAACTTCAGTAAACAAAAACTGCATTCTAGGTCCCCAATTACTAGCATGTAATATCATAGATGTTAGCAATAATTCATTGCAATCTTTATCACTTCAGACAATATCAATGCATATTTGGGGATTTTCCACAGGCAATTTTAATGTCTAGCTTATGGATATGATTGTTCACCCTGGCAAAAAGGAAAAGTGCCTTTCCAAGGTTTAAATGTTCCAGTCAACATTAGTAAAACAACTGCAAAGAAAAATCCAGTAAACTATGGTTCCATTTGCTTGCAATAGATTACCACAGTGTATCCCACCATTATTTTACGTAAGCCTATGACTATTTGCTATAAGAATATAATTAACTTTTGTTTCTAGAAAACTATTTGACAAGAGCATTTTTCTCTTTTATAGTCACATTACAAACAGTGAAGCAAGGAACAGAGTTGGGGTGTGGAATACTTTTACGTGATTACATTCAGTAAAATCAACAGTGAAGCGTATGTTTTGTAATGCAAGAAAATGTAGCCAGGACATGAGATAGTTGCACGTAACCATTTGCATTGTACCAGAAGCAAAATATTCAACCAGCTATATACAAGTACTTTGTTATTTAGTCCAATATTAATATTATTGAAAAAAAGAAACATGCAGAGTCATGACTGGAGGCTGAGACATGTATTTTTGAGTTAGTCAGTATGGCAAAGAAAGTTCTCACCAAAACATACATTTATATATGTATAACTTTTAAAATCTTTTTGCAGTGTTTAGAGTTAATTCTTTAGAAAATAAATTTGCATGAAATAAGCATAAATGCCCCCAAATTTTTTTTATACAGTACACATCTCATCCTTGTCATGATATTTTTCTGGTTCTGGGAAGTATGTTTATGGGGGTAAGTATAGTCTGTCTCTTGTGATTTAATTACATTTGGAGTCAAGTGGACTTCAAGTTTAAATCATCAAAAGAAGCTAAGTGCTTGATATGCTAATGAGTAAACATGGATGCTGGATTAGCATGCAAGGTGTGAAGGGAATTTGCATTTTTAGATTTTAAAAAAAGAGTATTTGGATTTCAAAGGGATCTCAGTCTGTTTACTACTAGCCAGGTAAGCAAGGCTAAGGAATGTGTTTATTTTCCCAAAGGTTACTGGATATAGTGGTAACTTGAAAGTTTTTACACTGTGAGAAAGATACAGCTTCAAAGACATATGGAACAACAGAATTTACATTTTAAGAGAGAAACACATATAAAGGAAAATAAAAGGCTTTGTGTCAGAAGGCCATGTAAGATCTAACAGGTGTGTGTTAAATAGCCTTATTGAAGTCTCCACCATTTGTGCATAAGTCTGCTGTCTACCGAAACTGAAGCTGGAGAAAAGCTATTTGGAATTCCACTGTCCAGGGTATTATGTTAACTTGCTGGATCTGTTAAAAATCTAAAACCTATTTTTGAACCATTGCCTTAAAGGGAGTGTAACTGGGGGGTCAAGTTAATTCAGAATTTTAGGAGTAATTGTAGTAATTGTAGTCTTATCAATAAAATAAAAGACTTCAAACACATAAATAATTATTTTAATTTAATTTTTTAAAATCTCTAAAGATCTTGGTGGACTTATTTTTTGAATTCAGTACACACATATGTAATAAATACAAATTGCAAAACTGTTGTGATAGCGTGATCAAGTTTCTCTTTGGCCCACCCAGCACACATTAACTGCCAAGTCATAACATCCTGTACGAATGCAACTCATCTGGTTCCTACTACACACCCAATTTTAATTTAGTTGTAAAGGTCTTGAGCACATTCTCTCAATTTTTTTAATCTACAACTGTACAAATCATTAATTGATAAATGTCTGAAAATGGTAGAAATCTTTCACCAATAAGACCAATGTCTTAGGTCTATTCATCTTTTCTCTCCATCGTGAGGTTAGTTTACAGATGATTACACAATGTTCAGCACCATTTGCAGCTCCTCAGATACTCAAGCAGTCCCTGTCCGTATGCAGAAAGACCTGGACAATACTCAAGCTTAGGCTGATAAGTGGCAAATAACATTTGCCGCACAAGTTTGACCATCTCCAACAAAAGTGAATCTAACCATCTCCCCAAGACATTCAATGGCATTACCTTCGCTGAATCTCCCACCATCAACATCCTAGAGATTATCATTGACCAGAAACTGAACTAGGTCAGCCATATAAATACTGTGGCTACAATAGCAGGTCAGGGGCTGGGAATTCTGCAGAGAGGAACTCACCTCCTGACTCCCCACCATCTACAAGGTACAAATCAGGAGTGTGAAGGAACATTCTCCACTCGCCTGGATGAGTGCATCTCCAACAACACACATGAAGTCACCATCTAGGACAAAGCAGCCCTCTTGATCAGCACCCCATCCACCATATTCAACATTCACTCCCTCCACTATCGATGCACAGTGGGAGCAGTGTGTACCATCTACAAGATACAACGCAGCTACTTAAAGGTTCTAAATCCTTGACTTCTACCACCTAGAAAGACAAGGACAGCAGGAGCATGGAAACACCACCACCTATAAGTTCCCCTCAGTCACACACCATCCTGAATTGGAGCTATATCGCCATTCCTTCACTGTTGCTGGGTCAAAATCCTAGAACCCCCTTCCTAACAGCAATGTAGGTGTTCCTACAACACATGGACTGCAGGGGTTTGACAAGGCAGCAGACCAGCACCTTCAAGGGCAATAAAGGATGGGCAATAAGTGCTGGCCTAGCCAGCGCTGCCCACAATGTATGAATGAATACAAAAGAAAAAGTTGTTTGGTGGTACAGAACTTGAGTATTGTTGAAAAAAGAAAACATGTTGTCAAAGCTTTTTGTCTTGCACTCATCAGGACAATTTGCAAGAAAACCAAATGTAAAGGGAACAACAACATATACTTCATGAGAAGAGAGTGCTGATGACTGACAGTTAACTTTCTAGCTTGTTTAGATTCAAACCAGGCATGTTGGCTCTGATTGGTCAAGGCTCTGGGGAATGAACCAGAAAATGGCTGTTGCCTATGTTGTTTAGTTGAAACAGGCACAATGTGTGTACATGTTATTTCTGTCTGTAAAGAACAGGGCCCTGTGTCCTAATATATGTAGCTTCTGGCACGTGTAAGTGCAACACACTACAAGCCCAGCTGATAATCTTGAATTGATTGTCCGCATAATTCTTGGCACACTCAATTGTTTTGGAAATGTTGTCCAATCGTGGAATCATATTTAATGTTGGACACTGTGAGTTTTGCAAGTTTGGGCTGGTTGGGTACAATCTGTACAGAACAGCCAAAGGGCCATGCTACTCATCAGTTAACTATCAGTAATCAGTTAACTAGTGCATTCTCCATGGCAGCACCTCTCCATCCTCCATTTGCCAACCAATCAGCACTCTCTTCCAGCATTTTCAGTTTTCATTTTAGATATCTAGCGTAAGTTGATGTCATAAATCATAAATCATAGAACAGCACAGGAAGGTCATGGAAATATTAGGAGAACTGAATAATGCAGGGTTAAAAAATTAGGCTCTGAGGAATTTTCTCTTTTAAATCTGAAAGGAACACTATTAAGAGTTTTGTACATCTCCTCACATGGAGAGCGGACCTGTGTGAGAAAGGCAGTGGGAGATGAAAGCGGCATAGAGCTCCTTCAACCTGTTTCTACCTGTCAGAGCCAAAGTGTGATGTCAAAGGAGAACAGATAGGTGATTGGTGGGTATCTCTTCCATGTCTCTTTTAATTGGCCAAGTGGTTTAAATCACTTTGTTACAGCTGAAGTATATAGTTAAGAAATTCACTTATAAAATATTTAACACCAAAACTAATTAATTAAATAGAATAAGAGATGGCTGGGCAGGTGATGTGTTGCAGCTGTAGTATGTGGGAGCTGTTGGACGCTAGTGCTATCCAAAGTGACCACATCTGCAGCAACCGTTGGCTGTTTGTGGAACTTCGGCTCAGAGTTGATGAGCTGGAGTCTGAGCTGCAGACACTGCGGCACATCAGGGAGGAGGAAGAGTTATCTGGACACTATTTCAGGAGACAGTCATAACCCTTAGATTAATTACATCAAATTTGGACCATGGTCAGGGACAGGTGGGTGTGACCACGAGTGAGGCAAGTATGGGGATCCAGAATTTAGCTTTGGAGGAGCCTCAGGCAGTGCCCTTGTGCAAAAGGTATGAGGTTCTTGCTCAAAATGTGGATGAGGGCACAGGCTGCAGGGAGGATGAGCGAACTGACCACAGCACAGTGGTACAGAACACCATTCAAGTGGAGGGACAAAAAAAGAAATGTAGTAGTAATAGGGGATAGCATAGTTAGGGGAATAGATACTGTCCTCTGCAGCAAAAACAGAGAGTCCCGAAGGCTGTGTTGCCTACCTGGTGCCAAGTTAAAGGACATTGCTTTTGGGCTGGACAGGAAATTGGAGTGGGAGGGGAAGGACCCAGTTGTCATGTTCCACACAGGTACCAATGACATAGGTAGGACTAGGAAAGAGGTTCTGCTGAAGGACTGCGAGCAGCTCGGGGCTAAATTAAAAAGCAGAACCACAAAGTAATAGTCTCCGGATTACTACCTAAGTCATGTGCAAACTGGCATATTAAATAAGATTAGAGAGGTAAATGCGTGGCTCAAAGATTTGTGTGGGAGGAATGGTTTCTGATTCATGGGGCACTGGCACAAGTACTGGGGAAGGAGAGGCAGTTCCATTGGGATGGGCTTAATTTGAACCATGCTGGGATCAGTGTCCTGGCGAATCGTATAACTAGGGTTATAGATAGGACTTTAAACTCATTAGTGGGGGAGGGTGTTCAATTGAAGGGAAGTGTAAAAATTTAAAAAGAAACAAGGGAGCAGAGGTACAGGGTAGTGAAGAGGTGAATAATAATGAGTGTGACAGGAAGGGGCAGAAATATAAGTAGAAGAGTGCAGCAGAAATCAGAACCAGAATGTATAATAATGGTAAAAAGCCAAAACTTAAGGCTCTTTATCCGAAAGCACGCAGCATTTGTAACAAGATAGATGAGTTGACAGCACAGATAGAAATAAATGAATATGACTTGATAGCTATTCCAGAGATGTGGTTACGGGGTGGTCAAGGCTCAAGGGTATTTGACATTCGGAAAAAAGAGACAAAAAGAAAAATGAGGTGGGATAGCTTTGTTAATAAAGGAAAGCATCAGTGCAGTGGTGAGTAGTGATATAGGTGCAATAGATCGTCATGTGGAATCAGTTTGAATGGAAATAAGGATTAGCAAAGGGAGTCATCTATAGGCCCCCGAAGAGTTGCCTCACTATAGGACAAAGTGTAAATCGGGAAATAATGGAGGTGTGTAATAAGGGCGCTAAAATGGTCATGGGTGATTTTAATCTGCATATTGACTGGACAAATCAGATTGGCAGGGGTAACATGGGAGACGAATTTGTAGAATGCATCAGGGATTGTTTCTTAGAGCAATACATTGCAAAATCTACCCACGAACAGGCTCTTTTAGATCTAGTAATGTGTAATGAGGTGGGATTAATAAGTAATATTATAGTTAAGGATCCTCGAGGGGGTAGCGATCACAACATGGTAGAATTTCAAATTAGTTTGAGGGCGAGCAACTCAGGTCTCGAACCAGTGTCCTCAACTTAAATGAGGGCAATTACAGGGGTATGAAGAAAGTTGTCTAAAGCAGGCCGGGAAAATAGGCTAAGGGGAAGGTTAGTGGATGAGCAGTGGCAGACATTTCATAACACTTAGCAAAAAATTTATCCTGGTCAAAAAGAAGGACTCGAGGAAGGAGTTAATAAAGGTGATCAGGTAGAGTATCCAATCAAAAACTAAGGCATACAAAGTGGCAAAAACTAGTGATAGACCAGAGGATTGGGAATTTTTTTTTTTAGGAACCAGCAGCGGATGACAAAAAAGCTATTAAAGAGGGAGAAAATTGATTATGAAAGTAAATTGACAAGAAGTATAAAAATAAAAAGCAAGACGTCTACAGGTATAGAAAAAAAGAGTGGCTAAAATGAGCATGGGACCCTTGGAGGGTGTGACTGGAGAATTGATAATGGGGAACAGGGAAATAGCAGATAATTTAAACCAATATTTTGCATCGGCCTTCACGGTGAAGGACACTACAAACATCCCAAAGATATCAGATAAACAAGGAGCTTATGGGAGGAAAGATCTTGTAACAGTCTCTATAATGAGGGACAAAGTATTTGAAAAACTAATGGGACTAAAGGCCGATAACTTGCCAGGACCTGATGGTCTGCATCCATGCAAGGGTTTTAAAGGAAGTGGCTGCAAAGATAGTGGAGGCATTGGTCGAAATATTCCCGAACTCACTGGATTCCGGGAGAGTCCCAGCAGGTTGGGAAACTGCTAATGTGACACCCTTGTTCAAGAAGGGAGGGAGACAAAAAGCAGCAAACTATAGGCCAGTCAGCCTAACATCTGTAGTTGGGAAAATACTAGAGTCCATTATTAAGGAAGAAATAGCAGAACATTTAGAAAAGCTTAACACAATCAAACAGAGCCAACATGGCTTTGTGAAAGGGAAATTATGTTTGACAAATTTGCTAGAGTTCTTTGAGGGTATAACAAGCAGAGTTGATAAAGGAGAACTGGTTGATGCAATGTATTTAGATTTCCAGAAGGCATTAGATAAGGTGCCAAATAAAGGCTATTTTGCAAGATAGGAGCCCACGGTAGTGGGGGCAATGTATTAGCACAGATTGAGGATTGGTTAACACACAGAAGACAGAGAGTTGGGATCAGTGAGTCTTTTTCAGGTTGGAAAGACATAACTAGTGGAGTGCCACAAAGATCAGTCCTAGGGCTTCAACTATTTACTATTTACATTAATGACTTAGAGGAGGCGACAGAGTGTAATGTATCCAAATTTGCTGATGATGCAAAAATAGGTGGGAGGACATGTTGTGATGAGGACCTAAGGAATCTGCAAGTGGGTATAGATAGGTTGAGTGAGTGGGCAAAATCTTGGGCAGATGGAGTTTAATGTAGGAAAGTGTGAGTTCATGCATTTTGGTAGCAAGAATCAAAAGACAGACTATCATTTAAATGAAGAGGCACTCCAAAAAAGTGCAGAGGGATCTGGGTGTTCTTGTGCATGAAACACAAAAAGTTAGCCTGCAGGTGCAGCAAATAATTAAGAAGGCAAATGAAATTTTGGCCTGTATTGCTAGGAGGTTGGAGTTTAAAAATAGAGAATGCTTGTTACAACTGTACAGGGTGTTGGTGAGGCTGCATCTGGAGTACTGTGTACAGTTTTGCTCCCCATATTTAAGAAAAGACATAGTTGCACTGGAGGCAGTACAAAAGAGATTCACTATGCTGATTCCTGGGATGAAGGGGTTGACTTATCAAGAACAGCTAAACAGGTTAGGCCTTTATTCTTTAGAGTTTAGAAGAATGAGGGGTAGTCTTATTGAAATGTACAAGATTCTGAGTGTGAATGACAGGGTGCTTGTTGAGAAGATGTTTCCACTAATGGGGGAATCTTGAACTAGGAGACATATAACAGGATAAGGGGACACTCATTTAAAACTGAAATGCAAATTTCTTCTCAGAGGATAGTGAATGTCTGGAATTCTCTACCCCAGAGAGTTGTGGAGGCTCAATCACTAAAGTATTTAAAGAGGAGATAGATAGATTTTTGAAAAATCAGCGAGTTGAGGGATTTGAGGAGCAGGCACGAAAGAGGAGGCCTGGGGCAGATTAGCCATGGTCTTATTGAATGGTGGGGCAGGCTTGACGGGCCAAATGGCCCACTCCTGCTCCTATTTCTTATGTTCTTATGTTCACTGTCCCTGTGTTTTAACATATCATGCTGAAAGAATGGCAAATAATCAAGCTTCCATGTAGTTTATCAAGTTAGATAAAAGAAACCACTGATGGCTGAAGCCATTAGGTTTTCTGTTAGTAATTAGAGTCATTTCAGTGGACATTTTGTGCATAGATATCTTCTTTCGGCTTCCAAAGTCCTTCTGCTAGGTTTTGCCTTAATAGTCTTCACGTTTCATGCAGCACATCTCAGTAGCTTTTTTACATACATTAGCGTGGTACCTTTCGTGTTCAATAACCCTTAAAGCAGAGACTCTTCATAAAAAAATGTCCCACAATATGCCTAAACCCTGAATGAATTCAGGAAAAAGCAGACTTGTCAAAAGCCAATTTGTATTTCTATTTTCACTTTGTATTTTCTCATCTGTTGAAGCAACAAGGAAATAAGCATAAACATCACAAAAAGTTATTTCATACAGTACACATCTCATCTTGTATAAATGCAACCCACCTGGCTCCTAATATACATTCAATTTTAATTAGTTGTAAAAGGTCTTGACCACATTCTCACAATTTTTTTAGCTGCAACTGTATGCAATGAACTATTAATTGATAAATGTCTGAAAATGGTTGAAATCTTTCACTTCATCCTATGAAAATTTAAGTGAGGATTATTCTTTTGTTGCTGTCACATTCAAGATGAACCATTAAATCAGATCTGTTGCTCCAAGATGTAAATGTATCAATTATTTTATGTAGAAATATTTTAACCTCACTACAGATTTCCTTTTGAATCACTTTGGTGGTGTGGCCATTAATTTCTGAGCCACTATAAACCAAATGCGATCAGTTTTGAGATTTAATCCATGTATTTCTTGTAATACAAATAGTCCCAGGTACTGCAGAGTGTTTGCTCCTGACCTGTGATAAGCAGCATGTAAAATCTAGTTAAGTGCATGCATCCCATTTACTTACACCCAGAATTAAATTTTACTTTACACCAAAACCTTGACTGCTTTTTAGTGTCGGTTCATATGGTGAATTTAGTAATTAACATTCATATGCTGTTTTTTCAGCTTTATCCATCCTTCTGTGCAGTGATATCTTCTTTCTCAAGGATTGTAATTTAGTAGCTCTGATTCTAACATTGCAAATTAGACAACAATTTTGCCACTTACTCAACATTAATAGTCACCGAATTCTGAATATTCTAACCGATATAGTAATGCAGGCTTCACATCCTATTTTTCTGTTAAAACAGTTTATCCGAGGATAGACATCTCTGTTCTGCACACATCAGTAATCCATACACCTGATGAACTGTTAGTATTATAAATTGTTAACTTCTTAATTCTGAAGTTCTGCCTTTTCTCAATGAGAATTTTATCTATTACATAGGAACATGGAAACAGAACTGGGTCATTCAACCATTGCAACTAAAGAGCACCTACCAGAAGCACCATGATTTTAGTCAGTGTTGCCACAAGTGATGCCAGAGTTGTGGAATTATAGTTTTCAGCCCACCACATGACAAACAAGTTCACTTGGAGAAGTTTTGAGAGTTTTAAATGTGTAAGGTTACATTCACTAAAGCCAAAAAGGACATGAAAGACTTAAAAAGGTAGTTCACGTTTATGACAATGTACTAGAATGGCATTCCTGGGCATTATGATTCATTATCCATTGTTTCACTACCATAAATAGGGATTCTGGCAAAAGGGCCTACACCTGAAATCTTAATCTCTTTTAACTGCTTTACTGCTGCCAATGTGCCCTCAGTGCAACCATATTTTCCCCCCAAGTTTCCAGCACCTTCAGGTTTTCTTTTTTAATCACCACAAATGGATTATCCAATTGCCTAACTTCTTTGTTTGCTTGTTGACTGCTGCCAAAGAAGATAGCCAGAAAATTATTTTCTGTAGTAAATTCTTTAATGACAGATGAGTCTGACTTTAGTTTGAAATGAGCATCCACTCAGTGAACAGTGGACCCTGATATACCAGGACGAGGATCAGTGATTTTTTTAGATGAGACTTCCTCAGTTGGTGTTGAAATTCAGTATCAGCAGTCCAACACGTCTTATAGTTCATGAATGGTTCTGATCTTGAGCAAGTTGCTCCCACTTATGGACATCTATTTTCTACGGTTTCAGAATTGCTTTTTAAACAGTCTTTATACCTCTTTTGTTGTCCATCAGAAAGATTATTCTCAGTTGTCAATGCAGAATAAAAGATCTTCATTGAGATTAGTTCATCAGACATTCACATTTAACCATCATAGTCATATCTTCATGATCAGAGCATCTATTCTGAGCGTGTCAGCTTTAAGAAGTTGGGTGCTGGGTGTTTTATCTTTCCATCTGATCTTCATTAGCTGTCTCAGGCAGCTTCTGGCATGCATATGTTGTCCAAGCTTCACAGGTATAAAACAGGACTGATAGAACAGCAGCAGATTATACTGAGGTTAGTCTGCAGGCTGATGGTATGCTTGTCCTATTATTTATGAAGTCCAGTATCCTGTATGCTTTATTAACTGGTTGCTCAACCTGCCCTGCCACCTGCAATAACTTGTGCACATATACCTCCAGGTCCCACTGCTCCTGCACCCCCTTTAGAATTGCACTCCTTGTTCTTCCAACCAAAATATATAACTTCTAAGGGATCACGGGGTGATTGCAACCTTCAAGATCTATTACCAAAGCTTATCTTTTGGCTGGGACTTCAGGGAAACCGAATGTGATAATGTTCCTACCCTAAAAAGAACGTTGGGAGAATAACATTGTGAAGGCCATTGATAACACCTCTGTGGCATAGAATGAGGTAACCTTAACATCCCTGTGGCATATAATGAAGTTACATCATCCAATATAAAAGGTTGTGAGGAAGCTGTAGCCGGACTGCATTGGAGCCAAAGGCTACATGGAGCCCATTGAGGAAATGCAAGAGACAGTTATAGAAAATTGGCAAGCAAATGGGATTAGAGGGGCTAAACACAGGATTTGCAGGGTTGCTTGCCTCCCATGCAGAGATATTATTTACCAAGGGCATGAAAGAAATGGGACAACAAAAGTTTGTAGAGGAGAATGGAGGATGATGAGCAAGAACAACCAACCAAGATATTCAGCTCAAAATCACTTGGTGATGCCTTGAAAGTCAGTGTCTTGTGGCACATTGCTGGCATCCCTACCTCTGAGCCAGAAGCTCCAAGTCTGTGTCCCACTCAAGGATGGCCAAGGAAGGTGTGTTCATAACATGGCCAAACAGACTGATTATCAACGTGCAAATGTGTAACTGGCAGGTGGTAAGAGCAGGAGAGTCTCCTGGTCATCCAGAGTCTGTAGAAGGCAACAGTAAACCACTGCAGTATCTTGCCAAGCATAAATTTGCACCACCACATGATGCAGCACCAGTACATGATGCAACACCAACACCCTCTTAGGGCATGGTGCCTGAAGAGAGAAAGAGAGAGAGAGATGTCTTGAAAAATCTTGAAGAGGCAATGGCCATCTTTGATAAACAATACTCTGCCATAGAATGCACAGAAGCATTAACGATGCAGTCAACTAGTACAGAGAAAAGAACAAAAATCTAAAGTGCAGCTGTCACTGGAAAAATTCTTTAACCCACTGGAAAGAACCCTTCAAAGGATGCTGCATAGATCCCTACTAATAGCCCTCAAAAAGCCAGTTGTAATAGCCCTCTAAAAAAGTCCATCCAACCGCCAGTAAAACCCATCTCCACCACCACTCATCCATTTCCCTAGTGAGACTAGGCTTCACAGCTTGGCGAGTACCCAAGTTATACATTTTCTTAGCTTTGTAATGTTAATGCATTAATGTACATGTTTGCATGGAAATGTACATTCCTAAAGCCAGGAACATAGCCCCCAGTTATAACATTGTTTCTATGATTTGGATATCGTCATTTTGCACAATTTTGCATTTCCAGGAGCCAGCTACAGGACTTCCTGTATGTTAACTGACTACAGCGTCTGGACCGAATCTTAAACTCACTTAGAGGTGAATGAGCTGAAACTGAGATAAGACCATAAGAGGTAGGAGCAGAAGTAGGTCATTCAGTCCATGGAGCCTGCTCCACCATTCAATGAGATCACAGCTAATCTGATAATCCTCAACTACACTTTCCTGCCTTTTCCCCAAAACCCTCGATTCCCTTACTGATTAAAAATCTCTATCTCAGCCTTTAACATACTTATCGACCCAGCCTCTCAGCCCTCTGCGGGAAAGAATTCCACAGATTGACTACCTTTTAAAGAAGAAATTCCTCCTCTTCTCTGTCTTAAATGGGCTAACACCAAAGCATTAAGTATTTATTAAGGAATATTATAAAACATTTTTTTATTTTAACTATTTGACCTATATCAATCTATTTCTGCGTATCTCCTTGAGTGGCTCCTGTGCAGAATGAACAGAAGCATTAACGATGCAGTCAACAGAAAACTGAACTGTCCGATCAACACGCTATCTTGAGCTGTTAATAAATAAGTTCGTTATGGATGGTACATGTGAACAGCAAAATATTCATCGCTTCGAGTTGAAATTTTATATGTTGGTTACCTTATCTAAATAAAATTTACGAATGTAAATCCACAATGAACTCAAAATAAAGAGTTAAACTATAAGAAAGTGAAAAATTGATACAGGTGTAAATATACCGCTTTTATCAAACAAATACACCATTATCCGTGCATACGTTTCAGAGTTAGAGATCTGAAAAGCTCTCAAATCCATGTGAGTTATTATCAGAAACACGAACAGAATGCACTCAATATGATCAATAACCATTCCTTGCCAAACTTACCATGAACTAATTTTTTCATCTCATTATAACGACCCCACAGATAAGTTTTGTTCTCAATCTTTCCAGTTGCATTTGGTCTGCTGATTCCACGAGCATCTGTTGGACTGTGTTGCGGCGCCCGACCTCGCTTCTCATAGCTGTCTAAGGGCACATCAACACCTTTTGTGCAATAACCCACAGCTAAATTAGCGGCGGAAAACTTAATCGTTTTCCACTGCAAAGATGCAGATAAAGACTTTGCAAGCAAGCTAGCCATATCCTGTATTGCACTTTGAATTCTCTCGTTCAGGACGAGCAATAAATCAGAGTGAATTAAAAGCTTTTTAAGGACGGACGCCCTGCGGCAAGCCGTCCTTTTACAGCACGGATCAGGCTTTTAATCGTATTCCGTTGATCACATTAAAAGCTCCTGTCACAAACAAAGGATTCTCCAATCAAACCCCGCCTTTGCGGCTGGGAACCAATCTAATTTGGTAACTGGGAACTCTCCCTTTGCACAAACTGATGGAGGAGGGCACATGTTAATTTCTAGTTTCTCGTCAGAAACCGCTGAAAAAAATCATGGAGGGCGCAGCTAGTTCCTCACGTACTGATAAATCAATTAGTATTACTTTGAAATCGGTCTTTTAGTTACAAATAAAAAAGAAAAAAAACTGAGAAGGCTGAAAATCTGAAATAAAGACGGAAAATGCCGGAAATGCGCAGCAGGCCCCTTGTCGCATGTGAAGAGAAAATGTTAGATTACAAACCCTTCATCAGAACTGAAAGGGAGCTCAAAAATAGTGTTGAATATAAAAAGGGGAAGATACCAAGAATGTTCTCAACGAAATACATCGAAACAACAAAAGGTGACAAAAACATGGGAAAGGCCCACATAAAAAAGGACAATAAAATCATATAGCTGAAAGGTATTAGAAAGCAATGGAAAAGAAAATAGAGCGAGGAGCAGTGCTGGCTGGCGATTGATTATCGTTGTTTTGTCTTACTGCCCAAGGCATTACCGACCTGAAATTTGCATTTTGGAGAATGGGAATAGGAGGGGGGAGTTAAAGTCGTAAATCGCAGAGGGGGTGGTGGGGGGGGAGCAAGTTCATATTTATGGACAGAATGGAAGCCTTTAATTACTCAATCTATATTTGCTTAAAGTTTGGTTCATCAAAACTCTACTGCCCATGTTCTACCATTCATTAAGATAAAAGCAAAATGCTGCAGATGCTGGAAATCTGAAACAAAAACAAAAATTGCTGGAAAACTCAGCAGGTCTGACAACATCTGTTAATGTTTCCAGTCCGTATGACTCTTCATCAGAACTAAAGAGAAATAGAAATGTGGTGAAATATAAGCTGTTTAAGGGGGATGGGGCAGGTGGAGCTGGATAGAGGGCCAGTGATAGGTGGAGGCAAAGGAAAGATTGCCAAAGATGTCATAAACAAAAGGTCAAAGAGGTTTTGATGATGGTGATATTAGCTAAAGGATGTGCTAATGGTGACATTAAGGGTAGAAAGCAGGATGAGCAAGTGACAGGTGGCCCTAGTGGGGGTGGGGGGAGGGAATCAAAATAGGCTAAAAGGTGGAGATAAAACAAAATAATTTTTTAAAATAATAACAAAAATAGGTAGGAAAATAAAAATATACATATAAAAATATATAATGATTATTAGAAAAAAGGGTATCAAAAAGGGGGTGAGGATGGAGGAGAGAGTTCATGAACTGAAGTTGTTGAACTCAATGTTAAGTCCGGAAGGCTGTAAAGTGCCTAGTCAGAAGAAGAGGTGCTGTTCCTCCAGTTTGCGTTGAGCTTCACTAGAACATTGCAGCAAGCCAAGGACGGACATGTGGGCATCAGAGCAGGGTGGTGTGTTGAAATGGCAAGTGACAGGAAGGTCAGGGTCATGGTCACCCAGTCTGCGTTTGGTCTCTCCAATGTAGAGAAGACCGCATTGGGAGCAGCGAATGCAGCAGACTAAATTGAGGCACGTGCAAGTGAAATGAAACACTTGAAAGGAGGGTTTGGGCCTTTGGACGGTGAGGAGGGGGGAAGTAAAGGGGCAGGTGTTACACCTTCTGTGGTTGCAAGGGAAGGTGCCATGGGAGGGGGTTGAGGTGTAGGCGGTGATGGAAGAGTGGACCAGGGTGTCCAGGAGGGAATGGTCCCTATGGAATGCCGATGGGGGGGGTGGTGAAGGGAAGATGTGTTTGGTGGTGGCATCATGCTGGAGTTGGCAGAAATGGTGGAGGATGATCTTATGAATGCAGAGGCTGGAGGGGTGGCAAGTGAAGATAAGGGGGAGCCTATCATGGTTCTGGGAGGGAGAGAAAGGTGTGAGGGCGGATGTGCGGGAGATGCCAGACACAGTTGAGGGCCCTGTCAACCACCGTGAGTGGAAAACCTCGGTTAAGGAAGAAGGAAGACATGCCAGAAGAACTGTTTTGGAAAGTGGCATCATTGGAACAGATGTAATGGAGGTGAAGGAACTGAGAGAATGGATGGAGTCCTTACAGGAAGCAGGGTGTGAGGAGCTGTAATCGAGGTAGCTGTGTTAGTCGATGGGCTTGTAATGAATATTGGTGGAAATGCTATCACCAGAAATTAAGACAGGGAGGTTAAGGAAAGGAAGGGAAATGTCAGTGATGGACCATGTGAAAGTGATGGAGGGGTGGAAATTGGAAGCAAAATTAATAAATTTTTCCAGGTCCAGACGAGAGCATGAAGCGGCACCGAAGCCGTCATCGATGTTCTGGAGAAAGAGTTGTGGGAGGTGGCCTGAGTAGGATTGGAACAAGGAATGTTCCACATACCCCGCCTCCAATATTTTCCCTTCCTCTAGATTCTTACCTGCTCTTGACCTTTTCATTGAGAGCTGTTGGCGTGGCATCAGTCGTCTCAATTTCTCTGCTCCTCTCACCCACTCTAACCTGTCTCTTTCTGAACTTGCCACACTCGTTCTCTCAGGTCCAACCCTGACTTTGTCATCAAACCTGCTGACAAGGGTGGTGCTGTTGTTGTCTGGTGTACTGACTTCTACCTGGCAGAGGCTAAGCGCCAATGCACAGACACTTCCTCCTACCTCCCCCTGGACCATGACCCCACCACTGAACATCTAGCCATTGTTTCCAGGACTGTCACCAACCTCATCTCCTCTGGAAATCTTCCCTCTACAGTTTCCAACCTCATAGTCTCCCAACCAAGGACGGCCTGCTTCTACCTCCTACCCAAAATCCACAAACAGAACCGTCTCGGCAGACCAATCATGTCAGCCTGTTCCTGCCCCATGGAACTCATTTCTTGCTATCTTGGCTCCATTCTCTCTCCCCTTGTCCAGTCTCTTCCCACCTACATCTGTGATTCCTCTGATGCCCTACATCATATCAACAATTTCCAGTTCCCTGGCCCCAACCGCCTCCTCTTCACCATGGACATCCAATCCCTCTACCTCCATCCCCCACCAGGATGGTCTGAGGGCCCTCCGCTTCTTCCTTGAACAGAGGCCCGAACAATCCCCATCCAGCACCACTCTCCTCCATCTGGCTGAACTTGTTCTCTCACTGAACAATTTCTCCTTAAACTTGTCTCACTTCCTCCAACTAAAAGGTGTGGCTATGGGTACCCGCATGGACCCCAGTTATGCCTGTCTTGTTCCAGACCTACTTAGGCCACCTCCCACAACTTTTTCTCCAGTACATTGATGACTGCTTCGGTGCCGCTTCATGCTCTCATCTGGACCTGGAAAAATTTATTAATTTTGCTTCCAATTTCCACCCCTCCATCACTTTCACATGGTCCATCACTGACACTTCCCTTCCCTTCCTTGACCTCTCTCTCAATTTCTGGTGATAGACTATCCACCAATGTTCATTACAAGCCCACCAACTCCCACAGCTACCTCGATTACAGCTCCTCACACCCTGCTTCCTGTAAGGATTCCATCCCATTCTCTCAGTTTCTTCACCTCCGTCACTTTCCACTTGCCACTTTCCAAAACAGTTCTCTGACATGTCTTCCTTCTTCCTTAACCGAGGTTTTCCACCCGGTGGTTGACAGGGCCCTCAACTGTGTCTGGCCCATCTCCCGTGCATCCACCCTCACACCTTCCTCTCCCTCCCAGAACCATGATAGGGTCTCCCTTGTCCTCACTTATCACGACATCAGCCTCCGCATTCAAAGGATCATCCTTTTCCATTTCTGCCAACTCCAGCATGATGCCACCACCAAACACATCTTCCCTCCACCCCTCCTGTTGGCAATCCGTAGGGACCGTTCCCTCCGGGACACCCTGGTCCACTCCTCCATCACCCCCTACATCTCAACCCCCTCCCACGGCACCTTCCCATGCAACCACAGAAGGTGTAACACCTGCCCCTTTACTTCCCCCCTCTCCACCGTCCAAGGGCCCAAACACCCTTTTCAAGTAAAGCAGCATTTCACTTGCACATCCCTCAATTTAGTCTGCTGCATTCGCTGCTCCCAATGTGGTCTTCTCTACATTGGAGAGACCAAACACAGACTGGGTGACTGCTTTGTGGAACACCTTCAGTCTGACCACAAGCATGACCCTGACCTCCCTGCCGCTTGCCATTTCAACACACCACTCTGCTTTCATGCCCACATGTCCATCCTTGGCCTGCTGCAATGTTCCAGTGAAGCTCAATGCAAACTGAAAGAACAGCACCTCATCTTCCAATTAGGCACTTTACAGTACCTTCTGGATTAACATTGAGTTCAACAACTTCAGATCATGAACTCTCTCCTCCACCCTCACCCCCTTTTTGATCCTCTTTTTTCTAATAATCATTATATATTTTTTATGTATATATATTTTTCTTTTCCTACCTATTTCTATTATTATTTAAAAAATTTATTTCCATCCATTGTTTTATCTCCATCTTTTAGCCTATTTCAATTCCCTCCCCACACCCCACCC
This sequence comes from Carcharodon carcharias, assembly GCF_017639515.1. Taxonomy (NCBI): domain Eukaryota; kingdom Metazoa; phylum Chordata; class Chondrichthyes; order Lamniformes; family Lamnidae; genus Carcharodon; species Carcharodon carcharias. The sequence continues at coordinate 24,796,222 of NC_054473.1, read as the reverse complement.
CCACTAGGGCCATCTGTCACTTGCTCATCCTGCTTTCTACTCTCAATGTCACCATTAGCACATCCTTTATCCAGTATCACCACCATCAACACCCCTCTGACCTTTTGTTTATGACATCTTTGGCAATCTCTCCTTTGCCTCCACCTATCAGTGGCCCTCTATCCAGCTCCACCTTATCCCCCCCCCCCCCCCTTAAACAGCTTATATTTCACCACATTTCTATTTCTCTTTAGTTCTGATGAACAGTCATATGGACTCAAAACGTTAACTCTGTCTTCTCCACAGGTGCTGTCAGGCCTGCTGAGTTTTTCCAGAAATTTTTGCTTTTGTTCCACTTATTCATTACCCTTGCTGGCTTATATTGGCTCCCCATCCAACAATGTCTTCAATTCAATGTTCTCATATGCCAATGTTCAAATCCTCCATGGCCTATCTCATATTTATTCCTATAACCTTACAACACACTGAGATCTCTGCTTTCCTCAAATGTTGGTCTCACATGCTTCCCCAATTTCCATCATCCATTTGTCCACCATTAGCAGCCATGCCTTCAGCTGCTTAGGTCCTGAGCCTCCCCATCTCCCTATGGCATTCTCCTCCTTTGTGAATGGAGCTGCACTGGGAGCAGTGAATATAGTATACTGCTGCACTAGGCTTTTGCTTTAATTTTCAGTTTGAACGTTGTTCAATTCATTAACTTCCATTTTTTGTGTTTAACACAATATAAAGACTTCCTTATTTTTCAATGCTTGCAAAGATTTTGTAACCCAAACATTGCACTGTCTCTTCTATTTATAAATGCTGATAGTAACTAATGAAAATAAGGAATTATTGAAGGTTAACATTCCAACATAGTTGGTTCCCAGGAAGTTCATATCTAATGTACTGGGAAAAGTCTTATTAGTTTCATTAGTAAAGGTTAGATAGCTGATGTTCATTAAAATTAATTATTCTAAATCTATGCTTCTGCGTAGACTTAGAAATATTGTAATTGTTAAATAATACTGCATGATTGATCAATATGCGTCAATGAGATAACAGATTTAGATGAGGAACTAAAGATTAAAAACTGTCCCAATGGATCAGCAGCATCGACAGTTTCCCGATGAATCCTGGGACATGTAGTTTTACAGTAAACAAGAACAAAATACCTGGAAAAACTCAGCAGGTCTGGCAGCATTTGCGGAGAGGAACACAGTTAACGTTTCGAGTCCGAATGACCCTTCAACAGAACTGGGTCATTCGGACTCGAAACGTTAACTGTGTTCCTCTCCGCAGATGCTGCCTGACCTGCTGAGTTTTTCCAGGTATTTTTGTTTTTGTTTTGGATTTCCAGCATCCTCAGTGTTTTGCTTTTATCTTAGTTTTACAGTATCTGGAAATTGAACCCAGAGAAAAATAAAATATCTTGCAGGTTACGTGAGGGTTAGAATTAGTCATGTTGGTTCTGAAACAAGCGCAAAATACTGTGGCTGCTGGAAATCTGGAAAGAAAGCGAAAAATGTTGGAAACAATCAGCAGCTCGGGCAGAATCTGTGGCGAGAGAAACGAAGTTAACGTTTCAGGTCGTTAATATCCCGCCACAGATGCTGCTCGCCCTGCTGAGCGTTTCCAGCGTTTTCTGTTTTTATTTTGTCAGTCCGAAACCCAGTTCAAATAAGTACTGAGGCGATCATGTCTCAGCTATACAAGAAAATAGACAATGCAACAAAAACAATGTGGAAAATTGGATACTTGTGTCAGATTCTTTATGAGGGTTACGACAACGAAAGTGTCTCGGAAATCCGTTATCATTGTTTGCTGATGCTGACGCGGATGTCACTACATTTTTAAGCAACTAACTTGTCCAATCCTGTGACATCTGAGCTGATGAAAGCAGTAATTTACTGTTTCTCAATTCTTTAGCTATTTGATTGTAGTAGAAGATTTATATTTGTGTTTTGGGGAAATAATTTTAAACGAATTTCTAAAGGTGGAAGCTGAGAATGCAATCAGTAGCTTAATATAATGAAATATTTACTAGCACAAGTTCGATAATCGACTGTGTGTTACTGTAAGGATTTGACTTTGTGAAGACTGCCCAGCTGTTTTACTACATTGACAGCGTAATTCTAATGCTGTACACAAGCTCTATACTATCTCAAGTAAAGATTATTCATTTCCTATTTCTAATTTACCATGACGCCTTGAAATTTGGTGTTTACTCGACTACGCTGAGTAATTGCGAAATCAACCCACTGCCTCATATACAAAACAAAACGATCATTCGGTATTTTGCCCCAGTGCACTGGCTATGTGCAAGGATATCAGCAATATCCTTTCATCATCGACAGCTCGAGGTGAATGGCTGGTCGCTTGGTCATTTTGTTTTTAAGTAAATCTTTGCAAAATTCTGAGACTTACATTCTAACCAATTTGTTCCATGTATTACGTCGGTAACCTTAGCGTATAACTGACACGCGAATGGCTTTTTATCATGGTAGCTGTTTGTAGATAGAGTTCAAGGACAATGGTTATTGTTTTTCCGACAGGCAATAGGCGCTAGGCGGGGTACACCCAAGACAGGAAGCTTTCTACGCCATCATCCCCTACTCCTCAACCCCCACCTACGGCACCTCCCCAAGCAAACGCAAAATATGCAACACCTGCCCCTTCACTTCCTCTCTCCTCACAGTCCAAGGGCCCAAACACTCCTTTCAAGCGAAGCTGCATTTCACTTGCATTTCCCCCAACTTAGTCTACTTCATTCGTTGCTCCCAATGCGGTTTCCTCTACATTGGAGAGACCAAGCGCAAACTGGGCGACCGCTTTGCAGAACACCTTTGGTCTGTCTGCAAGAATGACCCAGACCTCCCTGTGGATTGCCATTTTAACACTCCACCCTACTCTCTTGCCCACATGTCTGTCCTTGGCTTGCTGCATTGTTCCAGTGAAGCTCAACGCAAATTGGAGGAACAGCACCTCATCTTCCGATTAGGCACTTTACAGCCTTCCGGATTGAATATTGAGTTCAACAACTTTAGATCTTGAACTCTCTCCTCCATCCCCACCCCCTTTCCGTTTCTTCCCCTCCCTTTTGTTTTTCCAATAATTTATATAGATTTTTCTTTTCCCACCTATTTCCATTATTTTTAAATGTATTCCACCCATGATTTATTTCATCCAACCCCACTAGAGCTACCTTGCTTGTCCTGCTCTCCAATCTTAATTAGCACATTCTTTAGATAATATCACCACCTTCAACACCTCTTTGTTCTTTTGTCTGTGACATCTTTTGGTTATCTGCTCCTATCATTGATTGCTTGTCCCAACAGCCCCCACCCCCCTTAAACCAGCTTATATTTCATCCCTTTCCTATTTCTACTTACTTCTGTTGAAGGGTCATGAGGACTTGAAACGTCAACTTTGTTCTTCTCTGCCAATGCTGCCAGACTTGCTGAGTTTTTCCAGGTATTTCTGTTTTTGTACAGGAAGCCAGCCTGGAGGGGTAATTTACCACAGCCAGTCCACCACATCTTTGGACAGTGAGAGGAAACCAGAGCACCCAGCAGTAACAGGGAGAACTTGTAAACTCCACACAGACAGGGCCCGAGGTTAGGATTGAACCCAGGTACCTGGAGCTGTGAGGCAACAACACTAACCACTGCACCACTGTGCCAGCTGTCAATATAGATCTGACTCCCCATGACCCTGATTTGGCTGAAGTGGCTCTGGAAAACTGAGTGAGTGGGTTATTGTTTTCCTCCCCATCCCAGATCTGAGCAAGGTTTCTCAGGCCAATCATCCAATTTGGCTTCTAAGTAACTAAAGTTGAAATGGAGTCTTTGGGCGGAATTGTCCAGTCCCATTGGTGCTGGGCGTCTTGGCGGGTATGAGCAGGCAAGATGATGAGAAGGCCAAAAAGTGGATTTACACCATTGTGAAATCAGTTTGTGACTGTCCACTCCACCCATCAATGGCAGGTCGTGTTTCCCACCATCGCACATCGGGAACGTAATTTCAATATTTTATTATCTCATTATAAGCCCTACTCGACGGAATCACCCCCCATGTTGGGTCATCTGGAATCATGCCGACATGTTTCACAACATAAGCCATGTGCACTGGGCGAGCTGCACGTCGCTTGGGACTTCGAGGTTTGTTTGCCTACCTTACTTCAGGCAGCATTCATGGTCATCAGCACCAGGCTTCACAGGCAGCACCATATGACTTTTAGGAGGGGCTCATGGGCAAGCCTTTACTACCGGTCCAGCCGTAAAGCGGGGGTGGCTTTTCAATGGCTACAGGGTGAGGCCTTGCTTGGGGAAGGGAGATAAGTGGCGTCAGGCAACGGAAAAGGCTGCAGGGCGAGGGCTGTACTCAGGAAGGGGGGTTTCCAAGGTGTGTGATGGGGCTCATGTTGATCTGTGCATTGCCTCAACATGGAGAGGGCGGAGGAGGCAGTCTCCAGAGGAGGTGAGGCCAGATGGAGATGTGAGGGTGTGTGAGAGAGAGAGGGTGGTGATGTCCCTTGAGCTGGCAGTGAGTGGGATACCAGTGAATGTGTGATGGGCTTGTGAGTGGGTGAGTTGAGAGGGATGAATTGGTTGACTTACCCTGGTGACATGGATGGGATTATTCATCCTTTTTCTGCACTAGATTGCCAACCTCTTCTGTGCAGTGTTGGCACTGATCACCTCTGGCACTGTCTCCCAAGCCAGGGTGGTGAGACTGATAGGCCTCCAGAGGCCAGAGCAGGGTTTGTTTGCAAACATCAAGGTGGGCCTCCATGGCATCCAGAAGGTGTCCCAAGGATACGTCACTGAATCAGGGGGCTACAATCTTCCTGGCTTTTAGGACCATGCCTTCACCGGAGCAGTCCCTGGCTGCAAATATTGAGAAGTGTGTGCGTGGCTGCAGTTTAAATATGGTGCCCAGTGTGAGAAAACAGCAAGATAACCACATGGCGGGGAGATCAGAAGCCACCCACCAGTGAGATGGCCTGTTTCCAGTGGCTGCATAATTAATGAGGTGGGAAGGGGACAATACAGTGTGAAAAACCGCTATTGAGACCGGTGGGCAAAAAATCTTTTTTCACGCCCGCTACTGCACTTAGTGCAAATCTGGGGCAATTCTGCCCTTTGTCTCAGATATAATTAATACAACCTTCAAAATGCCGTTACTAACAGGTGCTGGTACACACCTATTGCTCCATCGCAACAAGCATGACACAGAATGACAGGTTCTTCAAAGTTGGGTTGTGAATGTAGTGTGGAGTTAAATATTGGGAAAACAGCGATGTATTACTTACATAATCTAGAACAAAATACAAATCGTTAGAATAAAAGAAAGGTCACAATTTATTACTAAATAATAGCATTTTGAGTTTACACCAGCTTTGCTATGTATACTTGTAGCTAATAAATTAGAAACATTTATGTTTGACGTGTCATGCCTTGTAAAGACATGTCATATTCCTAACTTTTAAGATATGGACTTTATTCAAAGTGAACTCATTGAAATGGACCTCTCTTCTTTTAAAAATAACAATGTGCTGCTGAAAAGATGGCTGCCGAAGGTCAGCTGACTTGGCTTCTGTATAGAAGAACTAACTCATGCATCTGGAAAGTCATTAAAATACAAAAAACCGTTAAGTGGAGCCCCCTTCACTCCCACTCCCCCAACTCACCCCCCCACCACGTCCCCGCCCCACTTATCTTGAAAAGGCATTCTGGATACAAAATCACTTTTTAATTTTACAGCTCCTATTGTCTGAATATTAACAGAAACTCAAATATAATGGTCCTCCAGACTCATTTTCTGTGCACACGAAACGTAACCAAGGGGGCTTTGGAGGAACAAGTTTATCACAAGCAGGCCACTATCCATCCCCTGTTGCATAGCAATGGCTTCTAACTTTGAGTCATTTGTGTCAATAATAAAAGTATTTTCACCAGCTCCAGCATGACGCCACCACCAAACACATCTTCCCCTCACCTCCCCTGTCAGCATTCTGAAGGCACCGGTCCCTCTGTGACAACCTGGTCCACTCCTCTGTCACCCCAACACTTCATCCCCTTCCCATGGCACCTTCCCATGCAATCGCAGGAGGTGTAACAACTTTACCTCCCTTGTCTCCACCAACCAAGGCCTCACACACTCCTTCAGGTGAAGCAGCAATTCACTTGCACTTCTTTCAATTAGTCTACTGCATTTGCTGCTCACAATGTATCTCTTCTACATTGGGAAGACTAAACACAAACTGGGTGACCACTTTATGGAACACCTTCATTCACTCTGCAAGCACAACCCCAATCTGCTTGTTGCTTGTCATTTCAATTCACCATCTTGCTGTCACGCTCACATCTCTGACTTCAGCTTGCTCCAATGTTCCAGTGAAGTCCAACACAAACTGGAGGAACAGAATCTTGTTTTCCGATTAGGCACTTTACAGCCTTCCAATGTTGAGTTCAACAACTTCAGACCATGAAGTCTGTCCTCCATTTTGATTATTTTCCACCCCCTCCCACACCCCAAGTGCCAGCCTGTATCTTGTCCTCATGTTTTGCTTTCAGAAAGCACTGACTCTCGTTCTGCTATTAACATATTCTGCTATCTGACCTTTATGCCACTATTAACACCTTAGACCTTAACACTATCATTACCATTCCCTTTGTCTTGTGTCTACGATATGTTTGTCATTTTATTTCTCCTGGCCTCCAACCTATCCTTGACCTTTTATTTTACTCCACTTGCTCCGCCTCCCTTTTTGTCAACAGCATAAAACCTATCACATTTCTATCTCTCTTCAGCTCTGAAGAAGTCATAAGAACTCGAAGCATCTGTTTCTCTCTCCACAGATGCTGCCAGACCTACTGAGTATTTCCAGTATTTTTTGTTTCCATTCAGATTTCCAGCATACAGAGTATTTTGCTTTTATTATAGAAGTATTGATCATGTGGTCCCATGATTGAAACTGACTTCAGGTAACACATCTTATTATTCCAATGACCTGCCAGCAGCAGTTCAGTCCGGAGACCAACTGGACACACGAGGAACCATCCTCCAGCCAGAGGACAGCATCCTGCCTAACAGCTAGTTAATCAAGGCAGTGAGAAAAGGGCTAATTTGTTCCCACCTGCAACAAAAGTATATCTATTTTTTTCTGCAGAGGTTCGGTTGCAACTTTATCTGAAAACCCAGAGACTTCCAACTTCCATTTATCTTCAAAGAACAATAAGAGAGAACACCATCCAGACCTGCAATTATTTCATTTTAAAGGACTAATTTAAACATGAGACTTGTTTTGTTATTATTCTGTTAATAACCTAAGTGCATGAGTTATCTGTAAAACTCATCTTTTCTTATGTGTATATGTCTGTGTTTTTGAGGGATTGATTGTTTAATTGCATTTACATTTCGGGTGTTGCATGAATAAGTATTTATATTTTCTTTTGATTTAAACTTACCAGAAAGCCTGTTTCATTTCTATCCTCTAAAGTCACACACTCAAAGAGTTTAAAATACTCCCTCAAGGATATAGATCCTGTTGTAAACATCTGAGAGGTAGGAGAAAAAGGGAAAACTTATCCCACCACCTCTTACCATCCATAACAGATATGGGGCAGAATTTTGCCCCTATTGGGCGGGCTCAGTGGAGGTGGTTGGGACGCCGACTGCCACCCGCGATCAAGGCTGGACAACAATTTCAGGCTAGCAGACCAATTAAGGCCCGCCCTGCATGAAACTCGAGTGTTAGTGCTCAGCGCTGCCTGTGCAGGCTGGGGAGGAGGGCGAACTTTGCGCATGCACGCAAGTGCATGCTTGAAAATCTCCCTGAGGCACAGGGGTATGTTATGAATGAAATAAAATGTTTTATTTTTATTTGCTGTTGGAAACCTCAACCCACCCATGGAGTTTGGACGAGCAATGAAAAATCTAAGTTAATTATCTTTTTAATGGCCTTAATAGGCCTTTTAATTGTCGGTGGGCACGCTGCCGATTCCCACGTGTGTCCGTCAACTGAAATATCGCACGACTGCGCATTGACATTGGAATGATCGCCCAATGCGCATCATTTTATGCCAGCCCACCAAGGTAAAAATTCTGCCCATGGTATACAGGTTTTTACGTGTGGACTAAGAAATACGAAAACATGTTGGGATGGCAGAGGAAAAGGGGACCTGGAGGCAGTAACCACCACCTTGAAGAGCAGGCAAAAAGAGGATCCGGAGGCAATAATCAGCATCCAGAACAGCTATCCAATTCAGTCCTATCTGTGGCTCCAGAGCACAGTAGTTGCATTCTGAGAGAAATAAAAATGTGACTTCATAAGAAAACAGATAAGTGAGTGGTTGGTGAATAATTTGAAACAGAAACAGAAAATGCTGGAAAAACTCAGCATGTCCAGCAGCATCTGTGGAGAGAGGAACAGAGTTAACTTTTCGAGTCCGTATGACCCTTCTTCAGAGCATACAGTCATACGGACTCAAAACACTGACTCTGTTTCTCTCTCCACAGATGCTGCTAGGCCTGCTGAGTTTTTCCAGCATTTTCTGTTTTTGTTTCAGATTTCCAGCATCCACAGTATTTTGCTTTTATCTTGGTGAATAATTTGCTTCTTTATCTTCAAAACTCATGTAACTTATTAGTAATTGTAAGGTTTTAGTAGTTGTAGTAAAGTTCACTTGCAGTAGTAAAGGTTATTGGGAGTAGCAGTGATTATTAATTATACATTAAGTAAGAAAAATTAATTAATTAACACATAATAAAGATGGCAGGACAGGTGATGTGTTGTAACTGCAGAATCTGGGAGCTTCTGGATAACTGTGTGATCCAGGGCAAACATATCAGTAGTAAATGTCTGCAGCTTGAGGAGCTTTGGCTTAGAGTCATTGAGCTGGAGGCTGAGCTGCAGACATTGTGATGCATCAGTGAGGTGGAAAGTTACCTGGACACTTTGTACCAGGAGGCAGTCACACCCCTTGTGGAGGGGTAGCTCTGTTAATTAAGCATGACATTGGTCATCCAGAGAGAAAGATGATCTTAGTTCTGGAGATCAAGATGTAGAATCAGTTTGGGTAGAGATGAGAAATAGTAAAGGCAAGAAGTCACTTTTGGGAGTGGTTTATAAGCCCCCCTAACAATAACCACACTGCAGGATGGGGTATATAGGAAGAAATGATGGGGGCTTGTGAGAAAGGTGACATGATAATCTACATATAGATTGGACAAATCAAATTGGCAAAGGTAGCCTGGATGATGATGAGTTCATATGGTAATGTGCAATGAGGCACAATGAATGAATGACCCCATAGTGAAGAAGCCCCTGGATATCAGTGATGATTTTATGACTGAATTTCACATTGAGTTTGACAGATAGAGGAGTGGATCTAACACTGTGTTTTATACCTAAATAAGGGCAATTATGAGGACATGAAGACAGCGCTGGCTAAACTGAACTTGGAAATTAGTTTAAGGGATATGTCAGTAGAGATGCAGAAGCAGACATTTAAGGATATTTCAGAATACTCATAAAAGATACATTCCAGTAAATTCTAAGGGAAGGGCGCACCATCCATGGCTAACTAAGGAAGTTAAAGATAGTGTAAAATTGAAAGAAAAAGCATATAATTCTGCAAAGTGAGTGGCATGTCAGAAGACTGGACAATATAGAAAGAACTACAAAGAATAACTAGGAGATTAACAAGGAGGGAGAAATTAGAGTATGAGGAAAAGCTAGCTAGAAATATAAAAACAGTTTGTAAGAGTTTCTATAGGTACTTAAATAGGAAGAGTTAATTAAGTGAGCACTGGTCCTTTAGAGAGTGTGACTGGGGAATTAATAATGGAAAATAAGGAAATACTGGATGAATTGAACAGGTATTTTGCATCTTTCTTTACTGTAGATAATACAAATAACATCCCAGAAATAGTTGTGAATCAGGAGGTTAAAGGGAGGGTGGAACTTAAAACAATTACAATCGCCAGGAAAATGGTACTGAGAAAATGATCAGAGCCATAAGCTAACAAGTCCCCAGGTCCTTATGAACTTCATCCTAGAGTCTTAAAAGAAGTGGCTGCTGGGATAATAGATGCATTGATATTAATTTTCCAAAATTCCCTAGATTCTGGAAAGGTCCCTACATATTGGAAAATAGTGAATGTGACTCCTCTATTCAAGAAAGGAGAGGTAGAAAAGGAGGAAATTACAGGTCAGTTAGCTTAACATTTGTCATTGGGAAATTTCTGGAATCTATTATTAAGGAGATTATACTGGGAAACTTAGGAAATTGCAAAGAAATCAGACAGAGTCAACATGGTTTTGTGAAAAGGAAGTCATGTTTAACAAATTGATTGAAGTTCTTTGAGAAGTAACAAGCAATATGAATAAAGGGGAACCTGTGAATGTGCTGTACTTATATTTCCAGAAGTCATTTGACAAGGTGCCACATAAAATGTTACTACACAAAATAAGAGCTCATGGTATAGGGGATGATATATTAACACAGATGAAGGATTGGTTAGCTAACAGGAAACAGAAAGTAGGCATAAATGGGTCACTTTCAGGTTGGCAAGATTTGATGAGTGGAGCGCCACAGGGATCGTTGCTGGAGCTTCAACTATTTACAATTTATATAAATTACTTGGATGAAGAGCCAAATGTATGGTTGCTAACTTTGCTAATGACACAAAGGTAGGTAGGAAAGTAAGTTGTAAAGAGGATATGGAGTCTGCAAAGGGACATAGATAGGTTAAGTGAGTGGGCAAAAAATTGGCAGATGGAGTATAATGTAGGCAAATGTGAACTTGTTCACTTTGGCAGGAAGCAGGAAGAAAAGAAAAGCAGCATATTATTTAAACAGAATGAGACTGCAGAACTCTTGAGGTACAAAGAGATCTGGGTGTCTTGGTACAGGAATTTAAAAAAATTAGTATGCAGATACAGCAAGTAATTATAAAGGCAAATGGAATGTTGTTGTTTATTGCGAGGGGAATGGAATATAAAAGTAGGGATGTTTTGCTACAGTTGTAGAGAGCATTGGTGAGACCATATCTGGAGTACTGTGTACAGTTTTGGTCTCCTTATTTAAGAAAAGATATGAATGTGTTAGAAGCAGTCCTGAGAAGGTTCACTTGACTGATACCTGGGACGGGGGGGTGGTATCTTATGAGGAAAGGTTGGGCCTGTATTCATTGAAATTTAGAAGATTGAGAGGTGACCTTATTGAAGCATGCAAGATCCTGAGGGGACTTGACAGGGCGGATGCTGAATGGATGTTTCCCCTTGTGGGAGAGACTAGAGTGAGGGGGACACAATTTAAAAATAAGGCAGGGTGAGAAGAATTTTTTTCTCTCAGAGGATCATGAATCTGTAGAACTCTGTTCCCCAGGGAGCAGTGCAGGCAGGGTCATTGAATATTTTTAAGGCAGAGGTAGATAAGTTCTTCGCTAATGAGGGAATCAAAGGTTATCGGGGTAGGCGGAATGTGGAGTTGGTCATGATCAGCCATGGTATTATTGACTGACAGAACAGGCTTGAGGGACCAAATTGCCTACTCCTAATTTGTATGTTTGTACGATGTGAGTTCAAAGTTAAATGCTATATTTTCCTAAATTCAGCAAAAACATTAGCTCAAGCCAGAGGATCATTTATGTTGTCAAGATCGTTTATGGAACTAAATATCAAACAATAACAATTTGGGAAAGGGAAATTAATCATTTTCTCTTCTTCCCACCCTCACTCCAATTTCAAAAATAATTTTAGCCGGAGCCAGGGTCTTGACCATGGATTTCTCAGTGCAATAACTTAAGTGTACTTAGAACATGTGGTAAAGTGAGGTACCCTGTCCCTTTAAGAGAATGCGAGTGTACTGATCATGTGACAGTACTGATGAATCACCGTACTGCGCAGGCAACTGCGAACTGTAAGTCTAGTTCTGGAGGTGTATGAGTGAGCAAGTATGATCTGGTGCACTGCTCTATGTCTCAATAAATCATTACTGTTTATTCTTACATCAGTCTCTCCCCTTTATTGATTGCAAGCAGCAATTGAGGAGAACATAGGAAGGCATGTAGAGTTCGGTTGGCCAATGAACTCATTCACCCAAGGCATAAAAGAACATGGCATCTTAGATTTCAAATTCCAGTGGTCCCTTTATTCCATATAGGTACCTGCATTAATGGACTTAACATTAGATTCATTTTCATGCCATAAGCGAGGCGCAGAACACCACCTCACCAGTTGGATTCAGTGTCTGTCTCGGGAGGCGAAGTGTTACTTATGTAAACTGTGTTGATCACCCTTGCTGAGACTCCTCAATTGTTTTGCTGGTTTTCTTTAACTAGTAATGCAATTTTCATATTTCTGGCTTGTACAGACTTTTTTTGCAAACGATCATGGAGGAAACCCACTACCAGCAGTGTAGACACATGAATGATTTTGAGCAACTGCAATTGCATGACCTGCCTTAGATGTAACTTTTTTTTAATTTTGCTACTGAAGCCATGTAATTGGTGAGTTGGAAGCACTGCCATGACTCGCCACATGCTGCAAGTTTCTGCTGCAAGTATTTCTACTATGGTAGCTTTCCACTTTTTAACTTAAAAGGCTAATTAACAAAATGGAATAGGAGAGTCAGTGTCAGTTTGGATAAAAAAAAGGCTTCAGGATGGAAAACAGTGAGTTGTGGCAATAGTTGTTTTTCAGAATGAAGGATGGTTGACTGTGGTGTTTCCCAAGGACCTGTGCAAGGACCACTGCTTTTTTGATATATATAAATGATTTGGATGTAGGAATATAAAGTAAAATATCAAAATTTGCTGATTATACTAAACTCGAAAATTTGGTGAAACAATGAGGATGATACCAATCAACTGCAACAGGACATTGACAGGCTAGCAGAATGGGCAGGTAAGCAGCAGATGGAATTTAATACAGAGAAATGTGAGGTGATAAATTTTGGCAGAAGCAATAGGGACAGGCAATATCGATTTAATGGCACTGTTTTGAGGGGTATGCGAGGACAGAGGGTTTGTGTGCATAGATCATTGAATGTGGCAGGACATATTGAGAAAACAATTAGCAAAGCATATGGATTTTTTGGCTTCATAAATAAAGGTGTAGAATACCCCGTGCAATAGCAGGGAAGCTATGCTGAGCATGTATAAACCTCTGGTTAGGCTACAACTATAGTATTTCGTCTAGTTCTGGTTACCACACTTTGGGAAGGATGTATGGGTCCTTAAAAGGGTGCAGAGGAGATCTAACAGAATGGTTCCAGTGATGAGGAAACTTAGCTGCAAGGTTAGGTTGGAGATGTTAGGGTTGTACTCCTAAGAGCAATCAAAATTGAGGGGAGATTTGATAGAGGTGTACAAAATATTGAAATATTTAGATAAGGTGGACAGAGAGAAACTGTTCACATTAGCTGATCATACAAGGACTAGGGAACACACTTAAAGTTTTGGGGAAGAGATAGAGGGGGGTTGTGGGGAAGAAATTTTATCATTGTATACAGTGCTGGAAGCGAAGGTGATCAATAATTTAAAAAGGAAATTTGGACACTTGATGCTTATGTGGCAATTTGGATATAGCAGGGGAATGGGATTGACTGAATTGTTCTACAGCGAGCTGGCATAGACTCAATGGGCTGAATGGCCTCCTTCTGTGCCGTAATGATGCAACAGCACAGAAGGAGGACCGTCAGCTTTGAAAGAACTGTCCAAATAGTCCCATCCCCTTACTTTCCCATAGCCCTGCAAATTTTCCCCCTTCACACAAGTATACAATTCCCTTTTGAAAGTTATTACTGGATCTGCTTCCACCAGTCTTTCAGACTGTGCATTTAAGATTATAACAAATAGATGATTAAAACAAATTCTCTTCACTTTACCTTTGGTTTGTTTCCTAATTACCATAAATGTGTGTCTCTCTGCCACTGGAAATAGTTTCTCATTATTATCAAAACCTTTCAGGATTTTGAACACCTCTGTTAAACCTCTCTTCTCTAAGAAGCATAAACCCCCTCTCTAATCTTTCCATGCATGGAAAGCCCGCAACCCTGGTACCATTCTAATACGTCTCCTTTACACCTTGTTTAAAACCTTGACATTGTTCCTAAAGTTTGGTGGCCAGAATTGGATACAATACTCCAGTTGGAGCCTAACCAATGATTTATAAAGGTTTGCCATAATCTCATGCTTCTGTACACTATGCCTCTATTTTTAAAACCAAGGATCACATATGCTTTTTTAACAACATTCTCAATTTGTCCTTTCACTTTCAAAGATTTATGTTCCGACACCCACAGATGTCTCTATTTCTGCTTCTCCATTAAAATTGTATCAATTCATTTATATTGTCCTATAACCTCAGGGCTCCATAACTGGGGGTACCCCAAAAATGTGCTGAGAAAAGCCACCCCTCCCCAGAAATCCCCATGTAAGGATTGCCCAGCAATTGCCTGGGAAGTTCATCCTTCTGTTGGGCAATTGTCCTGCATTGGAACCACTGTGATTCAAATTGCAAACTTTGGATGGTTCCAACTGTCTTACAGTAATAGTTACCCAGGCAAAATTAGAATTAGGGGGACATCGTGGCATAGTCGTATTATCATTGGACTGGTAATCCAGAGTCCCAGGTTAATGCTCTGGGGACCTGGGGGAGAATTTTCTCCCGTCAGGGGGGTTGCGCCGGCGTGGGCTGGCGCGCAGCTGATTGGCGCCCCCGATTGGCTTGGCACTGCCATTTTACATGGGCAGGCCAATTAAGGCCCACGCAGTGTGACATGCACCTGGAAGCACTGTGTGCTCCCTGTGCAGGCAGGGGGAGTAGGCTGAGCCGGGGAGTGCGCTCTTTCGCACATGCGCATGAAGGAGCACAGAAATCTCCCTGAGGCACAGAGGTGCCTCAGGGAGATTAGTTTCATGTATAAAACATTGAATAAAGGGAGAAAAAATTTTTAAGGACATGGCCCCTTATGTGAAACTGTCGCATGAGCTGTCCATTAATGTTAATAAAAATTTTTCCAACACGTTAAAAACATTCATGAAATCTCATCCCGCCCATGGACATCACCTCACATCATTTTAAGCCTTGGCAAGGGGGCCGCTTGCCAAGCTGAAGATTCTACCCATGGGTTTTTAATAAAAATCTGGAATTAAAAGTCTAATGGTAACCATGAAACCATTGTAGATTGTTGTAAAAACCCATCTGGTTCACTAATGTCCTTACCTGGCCTGGCCTACATGTGACTCCAGATCCACAGTAATGTGGTTAACTCTTAAATGCCCTCTGAAATGGCCTAGCAAGCCACTCAGTTGTATCAGATTGCTAAAAAGTTAATAAAAAGGAATGAAACCGGATGGACCACACTGCACTGACCTAGGCACCGGAAACAACAATGGCAAACCAAGCCCTGATGACACTGCAAAGTCCTTCTTGCTAACATCTGGGGCCAGTGCCAAAATTGAGACAGATGTCCCACAGACTAGTCAAGCAACAGCCTGACATAATCATACTCACAGAATCATATCTTACAGATAATGTCCCAGACACTGCCATCAACATCCCTGGGATATGTTCTGTCCCAGCCGTCAGGACAGACCCAGCAGAGTGGTATACAGTCAGGAGGGAGCTGACCTGGGAGTCCTCAACTGTCTCTGTCCAAACATACTGCATACTGCACCCTCCCCCCCACCCCGCCCCCTTCAGCTGGTGAACCAGTACTCCTCCCTGTTGATCACCTGGAGGAAGCACTGAGGGTGGAAAGGGCACAGAATATACTCTGGGTGGGGACTTCAATATCCGTCACCAAGAGTGGCTTGGTAGCACCACTACTGATCAATCTGGCCAAGTCCTAAAGGACATAGCTGCTAGACTGGGCCTGTGGCAGGTGGTGAGGGAAACAATAAGAGGGAAAAACATACCTGACCTCACCATCACCAAACTACCTGCAGCAAATGCATCTGTCCATGAAAATATTGGTAAGAGTGATAACCGCACAGTTGCTGTGGAGACGAAGTCCTGCTTTTACATTGAGGTTACCCTTCATTGTGTTGTGTGGCACTACCACCATGCTAAATGGGATAGATTTTGAACAGATCTAGCAACTCAAGGTTGGGCATCCATGACTCGCTGTGGGCCATCAGCAGACACAGAATTGTACTCAACCATTATCTGTTAGCTCATGGCCCAGCATATCCCTCACTCTACCATTACCATCAAGCCAGGTGTTCAACACTGGTTCAATGAAGAGTGCAGGAGGGCATGCTAAGAGCAGCACCAGCTACAATGCAGGGTTACTTGCAAGCCAAACAGCATAAGCAGCAAGTGCTAGACAGAACTAAGTAATTCTGCACATCCAGTCATGAGTCGTGCTGGACAATTAAATGACTCACTGGAGGAGGAGTCTCCACAAATATCCCCATCCTCAATGACAGAGGAGCCCAGCACATCAGTGCAAAAGATAAGGCTGAAGCATTTGCAACAATCTTCAGCCAGGAGTGCCAAGTGGATAATCTATCTTGGCCTCCTCAGGAGGCCCCAGCATCACAGATGCCAGCCTTCACCTAATTCACTTCATGTGGTATCAAGAAATGGCTGAAGGCACTGGATACTGCAAAGGGCCCTGACAATATTCCGGCAGTAGCACTGAAGACTTGTGCTCCAGAACTTGCTATGCCCCTAGCCAAGCTGTTCCAATACAGTTACAACAGTGGCATCAACCCAGCAATGTGGAAAATTGCCCAGGTATGTCCTGTACCTAAAAAGCAGGACAAATCCAACCTGGTCAATTGCCGCCTCCTCAGTCTGTTCTCCATCATCAGTAAAATAATAGAAGGGGTCAACAACTGTGCTATCACGCAGCTCTTGAATAGCAATAACCTGCTCACTGGTGCTCAGTTTGGGTTCTGCCAGGGTCATTCAGTTTCTGACCTTGTTCCAGCCTTGGTTCACACATGGACAAAAGAGCTGAACTCCAGAGTTGAGGTGAGAGTGAATGCCCTTGACATCAAGGCAACATTTGACCAAGTGTGGCATCAAGGAGCCCTAGAAAATCTGGAGTCAATGGGAATCAGTGGGGGAAACTCTCAGCTAGTCGGAGTCATATCTAGCACAAAGGAAGATTGTTGTGATTGTTGGAGGTCAATCATCTCAGTTCCAGGACATCACTAGAGGAGTTCCTCGGGTAGTGTCCTAGGCCCAACCATCTTCAGCTGCTTCATCAATGACCTTCCTTCCATCATAAGCTCAGAGTGGGGATGTTCACTGATGATTGCACAATGTTCAGCACCATTCGCAACTCTTCAGATGCTGAAGCAGTCGATGTCCAAATGCAACAAGACCTGGACAATACCCAGGCTTGGGCTGACAAGTGGCAAGTAACAATCACGCCACACAAGTGCCAGGCAATGATCATCTCCAACAAGAGGGAATCTAACCATCGTCCCTTGACATTTAATGGCATTACCATCGCTGAATCACCCTCCATCAACATCCTGCGGGTTACCATTCACCAGAAACTGAACTGGACTAGTCATATAAATACTGTGGCTACAACAGCAGGTCAGAGGCTAGGAACGCTGCGCCGAGAAACTCACCTCATGACTCCCCAAAACCTGTCCACTATCACAAGGCACAAGTCAGAAGTATGATGGAATACCCTCCAATTACCTGGATGAGAGCAACTCCAACAACAGTCAAGAAGCTTGACACCATCCAGGTTAAAGCAGCCTGTTTGATTGGCACCCCTTCCACAAGCATTCACTCCTTCCACCACTGTTGAATAGTGGCAGTAGAGTGTACCATCTACAAGATGCACTGCTCCTTAGGCAACACCATCCAAATACATAACTGCTCCCACCTAGAAGAACAAGGGCAGCAGTTCCAGGGAACACCACCACCTGGAAGTTCCACTCAATACCATTCACATCCTGACTTGGAAATATTTTGCCATTCCATCACTGTCGCTGGGTCAAAGTCCTAGGACTCCCTCCTTCACAGCACTGTCGGTGTACCTACACCACATGGACTGCAGTGGTTCAAAAAGGCGGCTCACCACCACCACCTCAAGGGCAAATAGGGATGGGCAATCCCTATCCAGTGACGCCCACATCTCGTAAATGAATTAAAAAAAAATTAAAACCACTTCTATCTCCTGCGTAATATCATGACAGTGGATTACAGACACATATTACTTATAGGCGTATTGAACTTTTAAGGAAGACATGTGTTTTTGAAAAGGACATACAAGCAAAGACACTGAACAAAAGATGGCTGAGGATGTAACGTAATCAGCTTCTGGAAAATTCCTATGTGGATTATACTTGACTGATTAATCCAGAGAGACTATGGAATGTCGTGCCTAAAAGGTGTCAAGGCCTACTTCAGACAGAGGCATTAATGATAAGAGATGAAATGCAAAAGACTCAATTTTAATCTCCTGTAATTGTGGAGACAACGGAAATTGATTGCCACATATCAGCAAACATCAGAAACCACCTCCTGTTGAGTTATATCTCAGAATGTGGAAATGATCTGAGTTGTAAGAACACAGACTCTGGGTGTTTGTCTTTTTCCCTTCCAGGAATATGCAAAGAAATGAGTTAAAAAGCTAGCTTAGACCTGATCTGAGTGTTTGGATTCTGGTGTGCCAGTATCTGCTAGTGAGAGTCACAGCAGAAGAAAATTGGCTAGGCACTCCTTTGCAGCTTGAAAACAAAGGCTCTCTTTCTCTCTCTGTTGCTGGAGGCAAGACAGCAAAGCCACAATCACAAAAGGAAATAGGACCACTTCTTCAACTAACCTGCAGAACCAACTGTCTCCAAACCAACTGCTAAACTGTCAAAGTCAGCTCTACCGGAATCACCCAACTTAACAGCTTCAACGTTTTGCCATCTGCACCTCATAGACAAGCCAAAGACTGATAAGTATTTTTAATTTTTACTTGGACTCGACTTCTCAGTTCTGATCTCTGTGTATGTATGCTGCGTTTTTGTTATTTTTTCCTTGGGTTTTAAGTAACTAATAAACTTACTCTTACTTTGACTCAAGAATGCCTGTTTAAATCGGGTCCTTCTACAATGTAAGTACATTTGGACTAGGAAAAGGTATCCATGCGGGAAGGGATCCCTTTTAAATTAATCTTATTGTGACCAACCAAGGGGGTTGAATAAAGAAAGGGAGCCAGCTCATTCCTCCTCAACTGAGAGCATAACAAAATTGGGGTCCTGCCCAGAGAGTTAATAATTTGGGGCATCTCGTCTGGGATCATATCAAATTGGGGGGCACCTCACCTGAAGACTGGTCATAACAGTTACTGTGGGTGGAATCGCCCCAGATTTGCACTAAGTGCTGTAGCAGACAGGAGAAGCGACATTTTACCTGCTGGCTGCAATGGCATCTTCTCACGCCATATCATCCCAATTACGCTGCATTAATTATGCATTCCTGGTAAACATACTGTTTTAATTGGGAGCAGGCTCTCATTAGCCCGCAATACCATCACCTCACCGCTTCTTCACGCTGGGCGCCACATTGAAAGTGCAAGTGCGTGCATACCTCTCAGTGCTTCCAGCCCAGGGCTGCTGCACAGAAGACAGGACCCCGAAAGGCAAGGGGATTACAGCCCCCAAGTTTAGTGATGCATCCCTCGAGCACCTTTAGGACACCATGGAGGCTGGACATGACGTCCTCTGCAACATCACCAATCTGGCTTGGGAGGTAGTGGCAGCGGTGGTCAGTGCCAATGCCCTGCACAGCCACCTAGTGCCGAGAAAGGATAAATAATCTCCTTTGTTTCACCAGAGTAAGTCACTTTTCTCATCACTCTCAACTTACACGCTCACAAACCCATCACACATCCACAGGGATCTCACTCACTGCCAGTTCAAAGGGACTTCACTATTCACTTTTCCATGCACACTTTCATTGTTCTCATCCCGTCCGTGGGACCACTCATCACCCACACATACCAGGCATACTTATCATCTGGCCTGACAGGCATCCTGCTTACACTCTTTCCATCTGTATTCCTGCAGGACAAGCTGGTACACAACAAAAGGGAAAGGTCGCAGACTGGTGGAGAATGCCTGAAATCAAGGACCTCACGGGCTTTGAAAATACAGCTATCCAGCCAGCAAGAATCTGAACTGTTCCTGTGCTGATGCTGAGGTCGGCAGTGCTCTACCAAGTGAGGATCCAGCAGAGCAACATCCATCAGACAATCGTGCTGTGAATGAGGTGTCCTTTTTCACAGTACACTGCCATGCACTATCTCTCCTTGCTTTTGCAGGCACATCTGGGAAACAGTCGAGGGGGTCCACGACCCAGATCCTCGACTCAAGCCTCGAAGGAACTCTGAAGAGGAATCTAAAGACACCTTCATTGAAGACCCATCACAGCACTCGCCCATACCCTCCACCAACACAGAGACATGCACCTCGGTGGGACTTAGCTTTAGAGTAGCCTCGGGATCACAACTGGTGAGCACATTGCACTGTCTGATGCACAGCAGATCGTGGTGGCAGAGGCTTCCCAGGTCATCAGCACCCGGAAGACTGCTGGAGGCCAGAAATCTGTTGAGTCCAAGTCCGGTCATGTCTCAGTTGCTGGAGATGCAAAGGCAAGGTTGGGAACATCAGAAAAGGATGTCCGCTGCATCCCTCAGATTTCAAGGCACAATGGAGTGGTCTGTCTGCATTCAGGCTAAGGTGACAGCGCCGGCATGTCAACGCACTGAGGTCAACACTGTTAGGATGATGGCTGCCACGGAGATCTTGGTCCAGGACATCGCTTCTGCACTGCTGCATGGGTGGAGCTCCATCACTGACACCATAGTTGGCCTTCAACAGTGTCAACGTGAGAGGGATGCGGGGCAGTTCGATCTCACTCCAGCTACCCCTTCTCCACAAGAATCAGCCAATGGCACTCAGGCACCCATGGGGAGGAGGATCAGTAGGTGCCATCCACCCAGATGACTCTGAGAGTGTCCAGACCATCCGAATCTCCTTGTGACCTCAGCAGCTCCAGCTCCACAGGCCAAGGAGGGTGCCACTGCCACACAGCAGGACCCTGAAAGCAGGCTGAGGCCCTCCAGGTCTCGGTCCTCAAGAGGATGCCCGCCGCGGTCAACATAGACAGGGCGTCACAGTCAGCAGGCTGTCTCCACCTCCGCTGTGGATATCTGGGAATCTCCAAGATGCAGCGGCAGAGTCAGGAAGATTAAGAAGTTGTAACTCTTATAGAGTCAAAACAATTAAACTAAATTAACAAAATTGGGATAAATCAGGCACAGCCCCTAAGTCAGGTCAGCTGTAAAACCAAGAACAAAGTTTAAAGGAACCTTACAAACTTTAAACCAAAATGTGATTAAAGGGGTCAATAAAGCACTCCAGTCCCTGCGGTGCCCACCGAGCACGGAAGGCCTCGAGTGTGCCAGCAGACACCACGTGCTCCCTCTCCAGGGACAATCCGGCCGCGAACGTAGCCGTGGAAGAGGGATAAATAATCAGGCGGGACTCCCCCATCGATCGCCCGCTGCCTGGACCTGTTAATAGCCAACTTGGCCAGGCCCAGGAGCAGGTTCACGAGGAGGTCCTCCTCCTTCCCGACCCCTTTCCGCACCGGATGTCCATAGATCAGGAGCGTGGGGCTGAAGTGCAAACAAATCATCAATAAAAGGTTTTTCGACTAACTAAAAAGGGAGTGCAGCCTACCACACCCTATATAAGCATGGTCCACGGACTCCACAAGACCGCAAAAAGGGCACGTGTCTTGGGAGTTCGTGAACCTATGCATTCTAAGATTATAAGGGACTGCTGCATGCAACACCCTCCAACCCAGGTCCCCGATAGGAAGGGGGAGGACACTTCCGTAGAGGGCCTCCCATCGGGGGCCTCCGCCGTCGGATGGCAACAAGGCACACCAGGGCGTGTCTGGGCGGCGGACAAGGGCGAGAAAATGGAAGGTGTGCAGCAACAGTCTGTACAAAAATCTCCTCCGTGCCGTGCCAAATGGCACAGAGGGCATGTCCCCGAGGCGGCTCATATTGCGGGGCACCAGCACCCGAGGGAGGGTTCGGGGCTTGGGGCCAATGTGGAATTCTGTCCGAACAGGGGAACACTCAGACGGAAGACCACCGCGCACCTGGGCCACATCAAGACCTAAAATAACATCGGGTCCGAGCACGACCATTCTCAGGTCTTGGATGGCATCGGCTGCGACCTGGACACTCACAGACGTGTGACGCAACAACTCCTGCGGGAGCATCCAGCCCAGTCCTCCGCCACCCAGCACGTCCCCGATCCTGGTCACCCCTGCAGTCACAGCCAACCACTGAAAAGGACGGAGGGGTGGAAAATATGGAAGGCTTCATGAATTTGCGTGTCAACGTTGCGCAGGGGCCATGCAAATCTTCTCTGTATCGTTACAATTTTAATATATGTGCTGCCAAAGCGAGCACAAGATTAAGAAGTTGTAACTCTTTTGAGTACAAGCACAGTTCCATCTGTTTCAGATGAAGTTACATTGTTTCATAGTTTGCCATTGTGAGATTTGAACTCTTGAGGTTACAAGCCCAGTACCATAACCACTTGGCTATTTAGGCCAAGCTAATGTTCTGTGATGCGTAGCATGGTGACACAGCATGATTCATAGTTTGCCATTGTGAGATTTGAACTCTTGATCTTGGGGTTACAAGTACCATAACCACTTGGCTATTTAGTAGACACAGCATGGGCACGGGTATTAATCACTTGTACATGCTGTACATACTTGTACATTCATCAGTTGTAAATAAGCTCCCAAGAATGTCTCCCTGCCTATGGCTTCTTGTTCTGATGAGCAGTGTTCTTGTCGCTCAGATGTGAAACCTTGGTTCCTGCACAAGATAAAGGCAGGGGTCTCAGTCCAGGGCCTCTTCCCTGTGCTATGTGCAGCCTTCAGACCAAGGTGATAGTCCGCCCTCACATTCCTGGACACATTACTGATGCCTGCGCCTCAACGGTGCTTATCATTGCTGCCAGAATGTGGTGGGCAGGCATCACAGAGTGCCATCATTCTCTCTGTGTGCTCTCAGCACCTTTAAGGCAGGGCTGGCATCCATCTCGTCAGCATCTGTAGCCAGTGACCCTGTGCTCCTGAAAGGGTCAGGTGCTGAAGGCATCAGATGGATAAAGGATCAGGTGCATTTAAAGTTTCATGGCTGCATCTTCATGATATTAGTCAAAAAGAAAAGAGAAGCATTTATAAGGGCTAGAAGGCTGGGAACAGATGAAGCCCGTGGAGAATATAAAGAAAGTAGGAAGAAACTTAAGCAAGGAGTCAGGAAGGCTAAAAGAGGTCATGAAAAGTCATTGGCAACTAGGATTAAGGAAAATCCCAAGGCCTTTTGTACAAATGTAAAAAGCAAGAGGGTAGCCAGGGAAAGGGTAGGCCCACTCAGGGACAGAGGTGGGAATCTGTGTGGAGCCAGAAGAAATGGGAGAGATACTACATGAGTACTTCTCATCAGTATTCACCAAAGAGAAGGACTTAGGGGTCGATTTATCTAGGGAAGAGTGTGTAGATAGCCTGGATCATGTTGAGATCAAAAAAGAGGTGTTAGGCATCTTGAAGAATATTAAGGTGGATAAGTCCCCAGGGCCAGATGGGATCCACCCCAGAGTACTGAGGGAGGCAAGGGAGGAGATTGCTGGGGCCTTGACAGAAATCTTTGTATCATCATTGGCTACGGGTGAGGTCCCAGAAGATTGGAGAATGGCCAGTGTTGTTCCATTGTTTAAGAAGGGTAGCAGGGATAATCCAGGAAATTACAGGCCGGTGAGCCTTACATCAGTGATAGGGAAATTATTGGAGAAGATTCTTCGTGACAGGATTTACTACCATTTGGAAGCAAATGGGCGTTTTAGTGAGAGGCAGCATGGTTTTGTGAAGGGGAGGTCATGTCTCACTAACTTGATTGAGTTTTTCAAGTAAGTGACAAAGATGATCGACGATGGAAGGGCAATGGATGTTATCTGCATGGATTTCAGTAAGGCCTTTGACAAGGTCCCTCATGGCAGACTGGTACAGAAGGTAAAATTGCATGGGATCAGAGGTGAGCTGGCAAGATGGATACAGAATTGGCTTGGTCATAAAAGACAGAGAGTAGCAGTGGAAGGGTGCTTTTCTGAATGGAGAGCTGTGACTAGTGGTGTTCCACAGGGATCAGTGCTGGGACCTTTGCTGTTTGTAGTATACGTAAATGATTTGGAGGAAAATGTAACTGGGCTAATTAGTAAGTTTGCAGATGACACTAAGGTTGGAGGAGTTGCAGATAGTGAAGAGTATTGTCAAAGTTTACAACGGGATATAGATCAGTTGGAGACTTGGGCGGAGAAATGGGAGATAGAGTTTAATCCGGTAATGCATTTTGGAAGGTCTAATACAGGTAGGAATTATACAGTAAATGGCAGAACCCTTAGTTGCATCAACAGGCAGAGGCATCTGGGTGTACAGGTCCACCGGTCACTGAAAGTGGCAATGCAGGTGGATAAGGTAATCAGGAAGGCATATGGCATGCTTGCCTTCATCGGCAGGGGCATTGAGTATAAAAATTGGGAAGTCATGCTGCAGCTGTATAGAAGCTTGGTTGGGCCACACTTGGAATATTGCGTGCAATTCTGGTCGCCACCTTACCAGAAGGATATGGAGGTGTTGGAGAGTGTGCAGAAGATGCTTACCAGGATGCTGCCAGGTCTGGAAGTTATTACTAAGAGGAGAGGTTGGAGAAACTCGGATTGTTCCCACTAGGGCGATGAAGATTGAGGTGTGACTTGATAGAAGTTTACAAAATTATGAGTGGCATGGACAGAGTAGATAGTCAGGAACATTTTCCCAGGGTGGAAGAGTCAATTACTAGGGGACATAGATTTAAAGTGAGAGGAGAAAACTTTAGAGATGTGTGGGGCAAATTTTTTTATGCAGAGGGTAGCGAGTGTCTGGAATTTGCTGCCAGCGGTGGTGGTGGAAGCAGGTACGATAGTGGTATTTAAGAGGCAGCTTGACAAATACACAAATAGGATGGGAATAGAGGGATACGGACCTGTGAAATGCTAAACGTTTTAATTTGACAAGCAATATGATTGGCGCAGGCTTGGAGGGCTGAAGGGCCTGTTCCTGTGCTATACCTTTCTTTGTTCTTTGATATGACCCTAATCACAAACCCCAAGCGAGCTGCCCTTGGCCGGACAGGCGTCAAACATTCACAGAGGCTATGTGAAGGTCTATGGGGTGTCCTCACTGCATGTTGTCATCATCCTCTTGGAACAGTGTGGCTATTAGGGTCTCCATTGCATATCCATGACAGGGGCCTTATCACAGAGTATATGTGCACTGCCTTTAGCCAGATTGGAGTCAAATGTTCACAGATGCAATGTGAGGATCTACGGTGTCACCTCATGCTGTCAGAAAAAAGTTTGTGCACTCCACTCCTTGAAGCAATGTGCAAAGATGGTCTCCTGATCTAACAGTACGTTCTCCAACTACCATATTTGAAAATCACTGGGCAATAATGCTGTTAATTCATTCACAAAAAAATCTTAGAAACATACAGAATAAGTTACACTGTAATTTTAACACAAAAGACAAAACTATATTTACCAAGTATGCAGAAACATTTCTAGAATTAGATAATTGAAGCAAGTTACAAAAAAATCTACAGCACAGAAACAGGCTATGCAGCCCACAAAATTAAGGAAAAAGCGATGGAACATTTATGTGCCCAAGTGCTCCCCTCTAATTACCTCTTCCTATCCTAACTCCATTGCCCTCCATTCTTTTCTCCCTCAGTTATGCATCAAGCCTCCCCTAAACGTACTAATGCTATCTGCTTCAACCCCCCGAGTGGAAAATATTCCACATTCTCACCACTCTGTGTACAGAAATTCTTCATAAATTCTTTATTTAATTTGCTAGTGGCTACCTTATATTTATGCTCCCTTGTTCTGCACCATTTGGTTCAGCTCAGTTAGTAGCACTCCTCTGAGTCAAATAGTTGAGGATTCAAGTCCTATTCCAGGAGATGAATGCTAGATTTAACCTGATATTGTGGTGATAACCTGGGAGAATGTGTGATGCTGAAGGTGCCATCTTTTGGACAAGATAGTCAACTGAGTACCTCTACAGGTGGAACTAAAATGGACAATGAAATTACACAAGGAGCAGGGAGTCCTGATCAACATTTCTCCTCCAACATCAAGAAATACAAATTCAGTTGTTGCTTATCTTGCTTGTTGTATGTAAGATCTTGCTATTTACATATTGCTACATAACATTATGACTGACTATACTTCAAACACAAATTGTCAAGTGCTAAGGAATATCCTGGGGGTGTGATGAGGTGCTATATAAAACATAAGTTCTTTAATTTAGTTGACTCAATTTAATGCAATTCAAACAAGAGATCATGAAATGCTACATTTTTTTCAAAAACATGCTGTATGTTCATTATAATGCGATGAAATAAAAATCTCAGGAAGGTATTGATTTTAAAAAGGAAATAGTTTAATGGTCTCATTATTCAGAAGGCAATTAGCTAATTATTTATAAGTGACTTATTTGGAAGGTAGCTGATTTTCAGATGTTGACAGTTCTTCTAATGGCTGCTGGTACTGTCGTTCAGAACGTTTTCTTCGGTACACATCATCTAGAAAGACAACAAAATCAATGAGTCCAGAGAAAGAAGTAAATTTGAAGCATTTAAAAATTAATACACACCACAGTCCATATTCATTTCATGTGGGATGATTTCAGCTAGACAGCAGACTTTCAATCCCAACATAAGATGTCGGGTGAGTTGAGTTGTAAGGTGTTGTGCCTTTGTTTGCCTTGGAAAAATGTCCATAGCATAAAATTATTCATAACGCATCACTTATGGCAGTGATGTGAAACCAAATTAATATATGAAAAATATCAGCAATGAACAAAATAATGGCACCGAAAAGAGACAAATCCCCAGGATTTTAAAATAATTACAATATTATACCCATGTTCAAAAAAGAATGCAAGGATAAACTAAATAACCACAGTTTAACCTCGGTGGTGGGAAAGTATTAGAAATGATAATCTGGGACAAATTAACAGTCGCTTGGACAGTTATGGATTCATTAAGGAAAGCCAGCAAGGATATGTTGAGAGCAATTGTGTTTAACTAACTTGATTTTTTTTTATATATTGAGGATAATGCAGTTGGTATGGTATACATGCACTTCCAATTGGTGTTTGACAAAATGCAACACAATAAGCTTGCCTGCAAAATTGAAACCCGTGGAATAAAGGGACAGTGGAAGCATGGATACAAAGTTGGCTGACCAACAGGGAGCAGACAATCTGGTGAATGGTAATATTTCAGACTGAAAGAAAGTACACAATAGGATTCCCCAGGGGTTTGGTACTAGACCACTGCTTGTATTGATATATATTGATGACCTAGCATTGGGTGTGCAGGGGACAATTTCAAAGTTTGAAGATGACATAAAACTTGGAAGTATTGTGAACTGAGGAGGATAGTGATGGACTTCAAGAGGACATAAACAGGTTAGTAGAATGGGCGGACATGTAGCAGATGAAATTTAATGCAGAAGTGTCTGAAATTATATGTTTTGGTAGAAAGAAACAAGGAAGAACAAGGAGATGCAATATAAAATAAGCGATAAACTTCTAAAAGGGGTGCACAGAGAAACATGGGTCTATATGTGAACATATCTTTGAAGGTGGCAGGGCGGGTTGAGAATGTTTAAAAGGGCATATAAATAGAGGCATAGAGTACAAAAGCAAGGAAGTTATGATGAGTCTCAACTTGAGTATTTTGTCCAATTTTGGGCCCTGGAATTTAGGAAGGATGTAAAGGCTTTCAAGAGGGTGCAGAAAAGATTCATGAGAATGGTTCCAGGAATAAAGAGCTTCAGTCACATGGATATATTGGAGAACCTGGTCTTATTCTCCTTAGAGAAGGTTGAGAGGACATTTGATAGAGATGTTTAAAATCATGAGAGTTCTGGACAAAGTAGATAGAGAGGAACTGTTCCCATAGGCAGAAGAGTTGAGAAACAGGGGACACAATTTTAAGGTCATTGGCAAAAAAATTAATGGTGGCCCAAGGAAATTTTTTTCTGCAGCAAATTGATCTGGAATGCACTGACAGTGTAGTAGAGGTGGATTCAATCGTGGCTTTAAAAAGGGAATCGGATAAACACCTGAAAAGCAAATATTTGAAGGGCTACAGGGAGAGTGGTACTAGCTGAGTTGCTCTTGCAGAGAGCAAACACACGGCAGGCTGAATGGCCTCTTTCTGTGATTTAACCATACTATGAATCTAAAAAGTAGGCAAGAGTGTTGTATATGTCCTTTCTATAATCTTCCAAGGTTCTCCCAATTCAGGGAATATTCCCTTTAGCCACAACCAACGATCAGATCAAAGCTTTGCAGTGCTGCCACATCTAGTCGTGAATGATGATGGGCAATTAAACAGCTAACAGGAGAAGGAAGTTCCACAAATATCCTCATACTCAATGATGGGAGCGCCTAGCACATCTGTGCAAAAGATAAGGCTGAAGCATTTGTAACAATCTTCAGCCAGAAGTGCTGAGTGCATGATCCATAAAAAGGACAATTCCAACCCAGCCAATTACCGTTCCATCAGTCTACTCTCATAAGAACATAAGAAATAGGAGCAGTGGGCCTTTCGGCCCCTCAAGCCTGCCCCGCCATTCAATAAGATCATGGCTGATCTGCCCCAGGCTTCAACTCCTCCATCGTTAGCAAAGTAATGTAAAGTGTCATCAACAATGTTATCAAGTGGCACTTACTCAGCAATAACCTGCTCACGGACACACAGTTTGGGTTTCTCCAGGGCCACTCAGTACTTTGCTTCATTACAGCCTTAGTGCAAACATGGAAAAAAGGGCTTAACTCAAGAGGTGGGGTGAGAGTGACTGCCCATGACATCAAAGCAGCATTTAACCAAGTGTGGCATCAAGGAGCCCTGACAAAACTTGAGTCAAGGATATCAGGGGAAACTTTCCACTGGTTGGAGTCATACCTAGCACAAAGGAAAAGGGTGTGATTGTTGGAGGACAATCATTTCAGTCTCAGGACATCACTGCATGAGTTCCTCAGGGCAATGTCCTAGGAGCAACCATCTTCAGCTACTTCATCAACGACCTTCCCTCCATCGTAAGGTCAGAAGTGGGGATGTTCGCTGGTGACTGCACAATGTTCAGCACTATTCGTGACTTCTCAGATACTGAAGCAATCTGTGCCATATGCAGCAAGACCTGGACAACATTCAGACTTGACTGACAAGTGGCAAGTAACATTCACGCCACCCAAGTGCCAGACAATGACCATCTCCAACAAGAGAGAATCCAACTATCTACCCTTGACATTCAATGGCATTTGAATGAATCCCCCCTATCAACATCCTGGGGGTTACCATTCACCAGAAACTGAACTGGATCAGCCATACAAATACTGTGGCTACAAGACCAGGTCAGAGGCTGGGACTTCTGCAGAGAGTAACTCATCTCCCAACTCCCCAAAGCCTGTCCAACATCTACAAGGCATGAGCCAGAAGTGTGATGGAATACCGTCCACTTGCCTGGATGAGTATGGCTCCAACAACAGTCAAGAAGCTCAACACCATCCAGGCCAAAGCAGCCCACTTGATTGGTATTGCATCCACCACCTTCAACATTCACTCCCTCCACCACCATCGTACAGTGGCAGCAGTGTGTACCATTTACAAGATGCATTGCAGCAACTCATCAAGGCCCCTTAGATAGCACCTTCTAAACCTGCG
The DNA here is from genome assembly GCF_017639515.1 of Carcharodon carcharias. Taxonomy (NCBI): domain Eukaryota; kingdom Metazoa; phylum Chordata; class Chondrichthyes; order Lamniformes; family Lamnidae; genus Carcharodon; species Carcharodon carcharias. The sequence continues at coordinate 24,766,400 of NC_054473.1, read as the reverse complement.
ACCTTTACCACCCACAAAGAAAAGGACAGCAGATGCATGAGAACATTACAACCTGACTTGGAACTATATCGCCGTCCCTTCACTGTTGCTGGGTCAAAATCCGGGAACTCCCTCCCTAATAGCACTATGAGTGTACCTGTACCCTGACTGCAGTGGTTCAAGAAGCAGCTCACCACCACCTTTTCAAGGACTATTAAAGATGGGCAATAAATGCTGGGATGGCCAGCGGTGCCCACATCTCGTGAAAGAATTTTAAAAATTGGAAAACTGCACGTCACTCTACTATTTAAGAAAGGCGACAAAGCAAAACCAGGGAATTATAGCCTATCACCTGTTGTCAGGTATTTGCTAGGCAATGGAGTGACTGAATACCTTAAAATTTTCAGCTGATCAGCGAGATCCAGCATTGATTGTAAAGGGTATGTCATGCCTGACAAATCTGACTGAATATTGAGAAGCAGTGATTCAAGTAGTGGATAGGGGAAGGTCTATGGATGTTATTTATATGGACTTCCAGAAGACATTTGATAAAGTGTCTCACTGTTAGCTCAATAAAGTTGAAGTTTTAGGAATTGAAGGCAAATTATTAACCTGGTTAGGAAATTGCCTGTGTGGCAGAAGAGACAATAGAGATAATTGGCAGGTGCTCCAATTTGCAGAATATGACTAGATGTGTCCAGCAAGAATCTGTTGGGACCTCAAGCATTCATTGTATTTATTAACAACCTAGATGATGGGATAGGAAATATCCCAATTTGGTGATGACACAAAGATTGTGTCAATCACAAAGCATTATAAGCAGTGTAGATGGAAGCATAACATTACAAAGATATAAATTAACAGATTAAATGAATGGCAAAACTGGGGCAAGTGGATTTTAATAGCAAATGTGAGGCTATAAGCATCTACATTGCTTAAAATGCTTTGTGATGGACACAATCTTTGTGTCATCACCAAATTGGGATATTTCCTATCCCATCATCTAGGTTGTTAATAAATACAATGAATGCTTGAGGCCCCAACAGATTCTTGCTGGACACATCTAGTCATATTCTGCAAATTGGAACACCTGCCAATTATCTCTACTGTCTCTCCTGCCACACAGGCAATTTCCTAACCAGGTTAATAATTTGCCTTCAATTCCTAAAACTTCAACTTTATTGAGCTAACAGTGAGACACTTTATCAAATGTCTTCTGGAAGTCCATATAAATAACATCCATAGACCTTCCCCTATTCACTACTTGAATCACTGCTTCTCAATATTCAGTCAGATTTGTCAGGCATGACATACCCTTTACAATCAATGCTGGATCTTGCTGATCAGCTGTAAATAGGCACTTTGGACCTAAAAAGGATAGAACAGGATACTTTCTAAATAGCGAAAAGCTAGAAGCAGTGGAGGTCCAAAAATAATTGGGGGTCCAGGTAGATAATTAAAACAACATGACCAGGTAGAGAAAATATTCAAAAGGCTAATGGAATGCTGTCATTTATATCTAGAGGACTAGAATTTAAGGGAGTAGAAGGCATGTTTCAACTATAAAAAAACACCCTGATTTGACAACACCTGGAATACTGAGAGCAGTTTTGGGCATCCACCTTAGCAAAGATGTACTAGCCTTGGAGCACAGTTTTACCAGAATAATACTTGAGCTCCAAGGATTAAATTACAGAGAGAAATTATACAAATTAATTTCTTAATATTTGGGAGGTTACAAGGTGATTTGATTGAAGTTTTCAATATATTGAGAGGAACAAATGGGATAGAATACGGAATTATTTCCACTATCTGGGAGTCTAGGACTGAGGCATAGTCTAAAAGTTAGAGACAGGCTTTTCAGGAGTGAAATTAGAAAACACTTCTACATGCAAATGGTGGCAGCAATTTGGAACACTATATCATAAATGAACTAGATCAAACAAAATATGAAAATAATAGATTTTTGAATAGAGTTTTTGTATTAAGGAATTATGGGGCAAAGGTGGGTATATGGAGTTATGTTGCAGATCAGCCAGGGTCTCATTGAATGGTGGGACAGGTTCAAGGGGCTAAATGGACTACTCCTATTCCTGTATTTCTATTTTGGTGTGAATGGCAATTCTAATGGTAAGAGTGAACAGGTCAAAATTTGTTTTTAACTATTGCAGACATGCCTGGTTATTGTAATGTTTTCCAGAGAGGCTTGACTCATTAGAGGTGTTGTTTTCACACTTAATCAACCCCCACTACCACCAAAGGATGGCAGCCAGAAGTTAATAATGATAAATGCAGACCTGAGGCCCATCTAGACAGATGACATACAAGTAACTCTCAAGACTAACATGGTAAGCAGAACACCTCAAAATGTGTATGTATTGTTACTGGCCTCTTGGCATGTCTTTTGACTGAATTACACACCAAGATTTTTTACCCACTGTATGTTTAAGGTTGCAATTTATGATAATTGGCAGAGGAACTAGATGGGAAAAAAGGAGAAATTTCTTCACGCAGAGGATTGTTAAGATCTGAAATACACTACCTGTAAGGATGGTGGAATCAGATTCCATGAGAACTTTCAAAAGGCACATGGCCATGTACTTCAAGAGAACTAATTTGCAGGGTTATGGAGAAAAAGATAGGGTATGGGACTAAGTCAGACAACTCTTTCAAAGAATCAACAGGAGCATGATGTGCCGAATGGCAGTCCTGTGCCGTAAGAGCCTGTTCTCAAACTGGCAAAGATTGTCTTGAGGATGACTTTGTAGAATGTATTTGGGACAGTTTTTTAGAACAGGAAATTTTAAATCTGGTAATGTGTAATGAAACAGGATTAATTAATGATCGCATAGTGAAGGGTCCTTTCGGGAAGAGTGAATATAACATGACAGAATTTCAAATTCAGTTTGAAGGTAAAAAACTTGGGTCTGAAACTAGTGTCTTAAACTTAAAATGAAGGTAATTACATAGGTACGAAGACCAAGTTAGCTAAAGTGAACTGGAAAAACAGATTAAAAGGCAAGATGGTACATAAGCAGTGGTAGACATTTGAGGAGATATTTCATATTTCTCAAAGATATATTCTACATGTAAAGACTCCATGAGAAGGATGGTCCATTCATGGTTAATTGAGGAAGTTAAGAACGCTATCAAATTGAAAGAAATAAAATACAATGCTGTGAAGTTAGTGGTAGGCCAGAAAATGTTAGAAACTTGAAAAGGATGAAAAAAAAGGGAGAAAATAGATAATGAGAGTAGCAAGAAATATAAAACAGATAGTAAGAGCTTCCACTAGTATATAAAAAGGAAGAGAGTAGCTAAAGTAAACATTAGTCCCTTAAGAGGTTAGGACTAGGGAATTAATAATTGGAAACAAGAAAATGGCAGGGACTTTGAATAAAAATTTTGTATCTGTCTTCACTGTAGAGGGCATGAAAAGCACCCCAATAATAGTAGAACACCAGCTGGGAAAAGTGGTGGTGGCAGGGGGGCAACTTAAAACAATCACTATCAGTAGAGAAACTGTACTAGGAAATGTAATGGGGCTAAAGACTGACAAGTCCCTTGCATCCTTGGGTCTTTAAAAAGCTGCTGCAGAGTTGGCAGATGCATTGGTTGTAATCTTCAAAAATTCCTTAGATTCGGGAAAGATCCTAATGGATTGGAAAACCAAAAATATTACACTCCTATTCAAAAAGAGGGAGTCAGAAAGCAGGAAACTATAGGCCAATTAACCAAACATCTGTCATTGGGAAAATGCTGGAACCTTTTATTAAGGAACTGGTAGCAGGGCATTGTTGTGAAAAAGTCTAAATTCATGGTTCATTTGTTGGAGGAATATAACCAATAGGAATATATATAACCTATGAAGAAATTAAATTTGTAAATGTAAGGTAATTGAAACTCCTGAATTCAGAAGTTGACAGATGATCCAAGGTATTTGCACATCAAAGGACCTTCCATGTGTACTTACAGGTCAGAGTTTGAAGGTTGAGAGCCATAAAACAGGGGCCATTTAGCTGGGGAACTTAAGATATTAAGTTTGAGGAGAATTGCCCTACCTTCGTTAGAGATGTGAATTATTCATGTAATTTCCCAGATCAAGGGAAGGTTGAAAAAAACTGGTGAGCAAGAGGTGTTAAAATGTCCATATACTTTTCAAATCAAATGACAAATTTGGGAATTGAAGTCAATTAGTAGCAATCTCTATCTGGGACATTTCCAGGTGTGCCCAATTGCTATGAGAATAGATTACAGGAAGGCAGTCTGGTGTGTTGAGTTTATCGCTGTATTTTCTCAAAGAAACAGGCCAGAAAGAGAGAAAGAAAGCTGCCAACAGTAGATGCTTGGAAACAGCTGAGACCAGTAGCAAAGGGCTATCAGAAATACGCGTGTTTCCTGATTTTAAAGTCACTGAGCAAGAAAACAATAATGCTTGAGCTGGGATGTCCACAATCGTGAGGTGCTTAAAGAGAACTGGAGGGTCGCTTAGCCGAAGGTTGATGGCACAACCCAAAGAAATCTCGTAGCTCAGAGAATTGCAGAAACACTCAGGAGAATCAAAATGAATTCCTAAGAGCTATGGCACACTTTAGTTTGGTTTCAGGAGAAATGAACAAACTCCTAAGATCCTGGAAAGTATAGAACACTTGGGTGGAATTAAGTGGCCTGTCAAGATTTTCAGGTTTAAATAATTAGGGTTGTAAGGAACATATATTTTTATTTCTGTTGGACTATTGTAAAGGACATATCTTTTTATTTTCTGCTGTACTGTGAATTAGAACTAGAATGCCTACAGGTTGAAAGACATGTCCATTGGAATAGGATGAGAGATAAATACAATGTTGTAGTCCTGGGACAGAGTGTGCCATGAAAGACCGAATAGTGCCGGAAAGGGGTCCTGGACCAAGGGAGTTGCCTGACAACAGCATTTTAATTGGCTCCTGACCAGGTGACCAGGGTTTTGTGTGGTAACAGTGCAACAGAAAGCTCCTGGCCTCCAAAGAAAAAACATCTAAAAATCTCTCTTTTCATATGTCTCTCTGAGGTAACCCCTGTAAAGAGGAAATAGGGGAAACCACTGTTAGAGGCATTGAAAAGCAAGTTCTCAACCAGTGAACTAAATACTGAAAGTGCTGGAAGACCACCTTGTGTCATCAACAAGAACTGAAAAGAGTTTGGAAGACATTGATCAAAATCAACCCATCGATTCTTGTACTCTGGATTGGTGCTATTGAACTGCTCTATCCCACCCTTAAAATCCATGTTTTGTGTGTCTTATGTGTCTTCTGTGTGTCTGTGTGTGTGTGTGCACGTATGTAGGGATTTAAGAAGGGGGTAGAATTTAAGTTATAGTGTCAGAAGTTAGCAGTTCATATTTCTTTCTTTTGCCACCAGTTAAAGACAATTTGTTCAATAAACAGTTGTTTAGTTATTAAGTTCACAAACCTGCTGCTTGAATTCTGTTAACCTAATTTAAATTGTTAAGTAGAATTTGGGCAATATGGTGGTTTGGTCAAATTTTTCACATTTGTCGCAACTCAGGGAACAGTGGGGTTTGATATTATGGCACAATATCCCCAGTGAGTCGTGACAGGGTTTATAAACTATAGTGTTAGATTAGTAGTACTTGTTTTGTTTAAAAACATAAAAACTGCGGATGCTGGAAATCCAAAACAAAAACAGAATTACCTGGAAAAACTCAGCAGGTCTGGCAGCATCGGCAGAGAAGAAAAGAGTTGACGTTTCGAGTCCTCATGACCCTTCGACAGAACTTGCGTGCGAGTCCAAGAAAGAGTTGAAATATAAGCTGGTTTAAGGTGTGTGTGTGGGGGGCGGAGAGATAGAGAGACAAAGAGGTGGAGGGGGGGGGGGTGTGGTTGTAGGGACAAACAAGCAGTGATAGAAGCAGATCATCAAAAGATGTCAACGACAATAGTACAATAGAACACATAGGTGTTAAAATTAAAGTTGGTGATATTATCTAAACGAATGTGCTAATAAAGAATGGATGGTAGGGCACTCAAGGTATAGCTCTAGTGGGTTTTTTTTATATAATGGAAATAGGTGGGAAAAGGAAAATCTTTATAATTTATTGGAAAAAAAAGGGAAGGGGGAAACAGAAAGGGTGTGGGTATGGGGGAGGGAGCTTACGACCTAAAGTTGTTGAATTCAATATTCAGTCCGGAAGGCTGTAAAGTCCCTAGTCGGAAGATGAGGTGTTGTTCCTCCAGTTTGCGTTGGGCTTCACTGGAACAATGCAGCAAGCCAAGGACAGACATGTGGGCAAGAGAGCAGGGTGGAGTGTTGAAATGGCAAGCGACAGGGAGGTTTGGGTCATTCTTGCGGACAGACCGCAGGTGTTCTGCAAAGCGGTCGCCCAGTTTATGTTTGGTCTCTCCAATGTAGAGCAGACCACATTGGGAGCAACGAATGCAGTAGACTAAGTTGGGGGAAATGCAAGTGAAATGCTGCTTCACTTGAAAGGAGTGTTTGGGTCCTTGGACGGTGAGGAGAGAGGAAGTGAAGGGGCAGGTGTTGCATCTTTTGTGTGGGCATGGGGTGGTGCCATAGGAGGGGGTTGAGGAGTAGGGGGTGATGGAGGAGTGGACCAGGGTGTCCCGGAGGGAGCGATCCCTACGGAATGCCGATAAGGGGGGTGAAGGGAAGATGTGTTTGGTGGTGGCATCATGCTGGAGTTGGCAGAAATGGCGGAGGATGATCCTTTGAATGCGGAGGCTGGTGGGGTGATAAGTGAGGACAAGGGGGACCCTATCATGTTTCTGGGAGGGAGGAGAAGGCGTGAGGGCGGATGCGCGGGAGATGGGCCGGACACAGTTGAGGGCCCTGTCAACGACCGTGGGTGGAAAACCTCGGTTAAGGAAGAAGGAGGACATGTCAGAGGAACTGTTTTTGAATGTAGCATCATCGGAACAGATGCGACGGAGGCGAAGGAACTGAGAGAATGGGATGGAGTCCTTACAGGAAGCGGGGTGTGAGAAGCTGTAGTCGAGATAGCTGTGGGAGTCGGTGGGTTTGTAATGCCAGACCTGCTGAGTTTTTCCAGGTAATTCTGTTTTTGTTTTGTTTTGTTTAAGCCTTGTACAGTAAAAGTTTTATATAAAACATAAAATCTTGTGGTGTAATTCTTTAAGTTAATAACTCAGAGTTTGAATTTCTTTTTAAAAGTTAATGGTCTCACGAGATCATACCAGTTTAAAAAATCAATCAGATTCAACATGGTTTTATGAAAGCAAAATTGTGTTTGACAAAGTTATTAGAGTTCTTTGAGGGTGCAACAACTAGGATGGATAAAGGGGAACCAGTATATGTAGTGTAATTGATTTCTAAAAGGCATTTGATATGGCACCAAATAAAAGGTTACTACACAAGAGCCCAAGGTGTTGTGGATAATATATTTGCATGGATAGAGGATTGGTTAACAGAAAACAGAGTCGGAATAATGGGTCATTTTAAGGTTGGCAACCTGTAACTAGTTGGATGCCACAGGGATCAGTGCTGGGGCCTCAACTATTTATTATCTATATTCATGGGTGTATTGTAGTTAACTTTGCTTACAATACAAAGATAGGCAGGAAAGCAAGTTGTGAAGAGGATACAAAGAGTCTGTAAAGGGATATTGGTAGGTTAAGTGAATGGGCAAAAAATTGGCAGATGGAGTATAATGTAGGAAATATGAAGTTTGTTGAATTCAACAACTTTAGGTCTTGAGCTCCCTCCCCCATCCCCACCCCCTTTCTGTTTCCCCCTTCCTTTTTTTCCAATAAATTATAGATTTTTCTTTTCCCACCTATTTCCATTATTTTTAAATATTTTAAAATCTTTTATGCTCTCCCCACCCCCACTAGAGCTATACCTTGAGTGCCCTACCATCCATTCTTAATTAGCACATTCGTTTAGATAATATCACCAACTTTAACACCTATGTGTTCTTTTGTTCTATTGTTGGTGACATCTTTTGATGATCTGCTTCTATCACTGCTTGTTTGTCCCTACAACCACACCAATCCCCTCCACTTCTCTCTCTCTCTGCCCACCAACCCCCCTCCCCCCCCCCCACCTTAAACCAGCTTATATTTCAACTCTTTCTTGTACTCGAACTCAAGTTCTGTCCAAGGGTCATGAGGACTCGAAACGTCAACTCCTTTCTTCTCCGCCGATGCTGCCAGACCTACTGAGTTTTTCCAGGTAATTCTGTTTTTGTTTTGCCTATTCTCATACCTTAATGATTTTCTTAGGTATGTCCCAAAAGTAGGTAGGTTTGTGATGTAAACAACCAGAAACCCTGAAAGCAGCACCGAAGAGCAAGAATCACCCGCAGATTCCCGATATCTTTCAACTGGAAATTTGAAAGCTCGGGACGTATAAGCACGTTGCAAAAACAAGGTTTATCTTTACGACCTCAATGTCGCGAAGCGCTTTACAACCAAAATGAAGTACCTTTGCAGCGCAGTTACTGTGGGATACGCGGAAGTCACTCAGTTATACTTACAAAATGTTTCGTGCCCAATGCGGACGTTTATCATGATCCACTCCAGCACACCGCCCAGGACAAAGAAACAAGGCAAGAAACGGTAGATCCCTAACCGTCCCTTCCCAGGAACTACATTCAATAAGCGTTTTACCCGGTAGCTAAGCGGCATTGCTGGTTTGGTTTCAGCTCTGTGGCTGAGGATTGAGCCGGATCCGGATTGTGTGTGGCTGGGTGCAGACTCACTGGCAGATTTCTAAACCAAAGATGAGCAATGGGGCGGGCGGGGGCTAGGTGAAGCCGCAGCTTTAGTGCACCAAAACAGACGTCCTCAGCCCGTGTCCTCCCTTTCCCAGCGCGTTTTACCCTTTGCAATCTTGACCTTTCACCGGCACGACAGCACCAGCTAAGGACCAGCTCTCTTGTCACTGACGGACGGTAACCACTGCTCTAGATAGAAGGGCAGGGCAAAGGGAGCCAGCTCATAACAGCCTGGTGGTATCAATAGTGAGTATAGGTCTATCAACACACCCCACTGAAAGGTTGTCACAAAGCGCAACGGATCAGGAGGAGGACAGTTCGGGCTTAGACCGTTTCCATATCCCCCATACTGGTTTTAAATCGAGGCTGGGGCTTTCATAAATAGTTGAACTCACAACATCTTGAACGGTGAGCAAAAGCCATCTTAACTCATTTAGAATCAGTAAAACAAAATTACGGTAAGCGTTTACATCTCTTAACTTTGTGATAGTTGCACCGTAGACCTGTTTTATTGTGAAACGCCCTCGCCAACTTTACACAAAACACATTTCAAATCATATAAAAACTGCTGCTCTCTGACGTAACGTAGAGTTGCCAACCTCCTGGAGCCTCCCGGAATTAAAGATTAATCTTTCGGACGCAGCTGTGAACAAACGCAGGAGAGAAACCACAGAGCCAATAAACATTAAAAAAATAATTTGAACATTTTCATTGATTCATTATTAAAATATTGTTGGGGGGGGGAGGTGAAGCGGATTAACAGTCAACAATCAGGTAACAAATAAAGCTGATTTTACTCACTTGACATAGGAATTCCTGCAGTTTTCATCACGACTTCCTGCCTCCAACTGCTCGCCCCCAGGCATTTTCGGGAAAGCGGTGCACCAGGAGAGTGAAAATATTCTGCATCAGATGGTGCAAGTATGGCGACAAATCAGTTAGAGGGAGCAAGTTGTGATGAAACTTTCAGGAAAACTATCAGTCAGTGTTAAAAACAAAAAACTGCGGATGCTGGAAATCCAAAACAAAAACAGAATTACCTGGAGAAGAGTTGACGTTTCGAGTCCTCATGACCCTTCAAGGGTCATGAGGACTCGAAACGTCAACTCTTTTCTTCTCTGCCGATGCTGCCAGACCTGCTGAGTTTTTCCAGGTAATTCTGTTTTTGTATCAGTCAGTGTTGTTAAGCCTACAGTGAAGTAGATTTCTCTCGTTCCTATCAGTCTGACACTGTCTGGAGCAGTTTCTCCTAACAAAATATTGGGAAGACCAAAACCAATGTCTTCAGTCCCCACCGCAAACTCCATTCCATAGCCACCAATTTCACCCCTCCCTGGCAACTGACTGAATGAACCAGAATGTTTACTAATTTTACTTTCCTATTTGTCACTGAGATGAGCTTTCACCCACATATTTGCACAATCACTAAAACCATCTATTTCAATTTCTGTAACTGGGGCCCAACTCTGCCCTTTCATCTGCTGGTGAATGTTTTATCCATGCCTTTGTCAGTTCTAAGCTATTCTGATGACTTCTGACTGGCCTCCCATGTTCTATGCTCCATAAACTTGAGGTCAACCGAAACACTTCTGCCCTTTTTCTTACTTTTACCCAAGTCCTGTTTACCCATCACCTTATGCTCATTGATCTACACTGGCTTGCAGTTAAACATCCCAATTTTAAAATTCTCATTCTTGTTTTCACATCTCCCCTTTGCCTCATCCCTCATCTCTGTAATCTCGTCCAGCCCTGCAACCCTCCAAGGTATCTGCACTCCTGCAATTCTGGCCTCTTCAGCAGCCCCAATTTTAATCACTCCACTACTGGCTCTTAGAGCTCTAAAATTCCATGTCTAAGCCTCTCTTGACTCTCCTCTAAAATGCTCCTTAAAACCTACCTATATGACCAAGCTTTTGGTCACCTGCCCTAATATTTGCATACATGGTTCAGTGTCAAATTTTGTTTGATAACATTTCTTGCTCAGTGACTTTAAAATCAGAAAACACCCGTATTTCTGATAGCCCTTTGCTACTGGTCATTGTGTTAAAAGCACTATATAAGTAATGTTGTTTCAGAAATATCCTTCCTCTCCATTTTCCTGCAACTCATATACTACTTTGCGCTTTTCCATTTTGAAGCTTTTTAACTCATTTTGTCTACCTAAGGAGTCGATGGACTTGTAACAGATATTTACTGAATGTCCACTGCTGGAGATGGGAAAAGAGGAAAAGCATAAAGATGAGGTCCATGTGGAAATTAAAGGCTAGTCAGGGATTGGGATTGAGAGATTTCATAAGGCATGTAGAGCACTGCTTCTTCCAACCATATTCAGGCCCATTCCCTGATTCCTTGCGTTGATAATTGTAACAGTGCTGCTTCTTTCTCTCATTCTAGTCTGGAGAAATTAATTGACTGGGCTTCCCAGTTCTAATTTTTTTTTACATGGCCCATTTCTTATTCTTCCCTCTTTTTAATGGACTTCTTCGAACACCTCGGGCAGTGGGGTGTTCATTCATACCTATTACAAACCCACTATCTACTGCAACATGATTTATGTTTCATCCCAAGCTCCATCCTGCAAAGATTGCATCTCCATCTTTCAGTTTTATTTACTCTATGACTCAAATTTCCACAATAGAGCTGCTGAATAGTCCTCTTCTATCATAAGTTTTTCATAGAATCATAGGCGGAATTTTATAGCCCCTCTTGCTGGCAGGATTTTCCTGTCCTACTGAAGTCAATGGACTTGAACGGCTCACTGCATTTTACGGCCCCACCCTGTCACGATGGGGGCCATAAAATTCCATTAATTGCATAGTTACAGCACAAAAGGAGGCCATTTGACCCATCATGTCCATATTGGCTCTCTGTAAAAGCAACTCTCCCTTTTCCATGTAGCCCTGCATTTTTTTCTTTTCAGATAATTATCCAATACCTTTTTGAAAGCCATGACTGAATCTACTTCCACCACACACTCAGGCAGTACGTTCCAGAACTTCACCACTCATTATGTCTCATCTGCAGTCTAAAAGCCCTAATTTGAATATTCCCTACTTCCTACACCTCCACAACACAAAAGACAAAAAAATACTATGGACACTGGAAAACTGAATTGAAAACAAAATTCTGAAAATACTCAGCAGATCTGGCAGTATCTGTGGAGAAACAGAATTAATGGGTGGAATTTAATTCCCCAGCACCACATCCTCCACCCAGGAAGTGGGCTGGGAGGAGGGGTGGGGTCGAGGGGGTCAGCATAGAATCAGAAGGGAAGGCAGGAGGCGGAGTGCCTGTCACTTTCTGACACCTCCCCCCCTACTTAAGAACATAAGGAATAGGATCAGGAGTAGACGATTCAGCTCCTGGAGCCTACTCTGCCATTCATGAAATAACATCCTTACTTTTATGCCCAATCCCTCTCATAATAAAGGATAGCATTCCATTAGCCTTCTTAATTACTTGCTGAACCTACATACTGTTTGTGACCTATGCACTAGAACATCTAGATCCCTCTGCACCTCAGAATTCTGCAGCTGTTCTCCATTTAAGTAATACTCTGCTCTTTTGTTCTTCCTGCCAAAGTGAACAACTTCACATTTTCCCACATTAAACTCCATTTGCCTGGTCTTTGCTCAAGTCAGGTCAAGGATGACCTTCCCCCTTGGAGGCCAATTAATGGTCTGTTAAGGGTCTCATCCCGCTACTGCTGGTATTTTAGCAGCAGCATGAGGGCCTTACGCCACGTGGGGAGGCTGCCCAGTAAAACCTGGTGGCCTCCCTGCAGGTGTGCAGTGATGGGGTCTCTCCCTATTGGACAACCTGTTGCCCCTTGGTGGCCAGGGCTGCCCCTACTGAAAAAGTCCCCTACACCCCAATTCTCTATAACCCTCCTCTCCCTTGCTGGAGCCTCCTGACTGGCCCCGGCAAGACTGACCCACTTACCTTGTGTTCCTGAGCCTCCAACTTGGTAGCTGCTCCAGAGCCTGCTGCAGTCCCAGCTGTGGCAAGTTTGCCACTGGGCAGTGGTTTGGGCCACCACAGCAGTCATAAAATTCAGCTAAATGTTTCAGGTGTGTGACTTTTCATCAGTTCTGACATGTTAACTTTGTTTCCCATTCCACAATGCTGTCAGATCTGCAGAGTATTTACATGTTTTCTGTTTTTATCTCTGCTTTCACTCAACATTAATGACAGGGCCATTTTTGTCCTTCAACTTTGTCACTAGCCTACACATTCATCCTATCACTTTCTACCAATTCCATAATCTTTAATGTGTTTCCTTTCCTTGCCATTAAATTTCTTGAAGAATTGTTCTGCTTGGAATATTGATGTTAAGGCTTCCATTGCCCTGCTCTTACCTACTTCTTCCCAGGCACTTTCCCATGCATCCATAGCTGATGTCATACCTACCTGTTCCTTTCTTCCCACACCATCATCCACAGCCCAAACACTCTTTGAAAGTGATTTGTACGTACTTTGTCTCTCTGGTATACTGTATAGGCAATTTAGGGTTCTTCTCTATATTGGGGAAACTAAACAGATTGGATGACCACTTTGCTATACTTATTGTCAGACGTCTTTGGGTAAAGTCTAACTCCAGAATTCATTCAAGACCATACTGCGAAATGTTCCTGTCTCACAGCACGATTTAAGTATAGTTCTACTTGAGAATTGTGGAGCTCATCAATTATTTGTGGTAAAGAATTCAAGACTTTTCACAAGCTAATTAGAGTTAAATCTTTCCATACAATATCATTGTCAAATGTTACTTTATCATCAACAGTAGAGCTTTTGCCTTAAATTAATTGTCTTATGAAAAAAACATCTCCCACTGGATTTGCATTTAATTGTCCATAAAATGCTTAAGAAATTTAATGGATATTTTCCTTTTGACTCATGAGTGCAGTTTTTGGGATTAAATTAGGGCACTAAAACAGAGGCTAAAAACTACAAGTGTCCATTTCCCTATTTATGTTTGTAGTATCCACAGGTCCATATTGAGACTGTTGAAGAACCAATAGAGATGGGGCTCTGAATTTGGCACTGCCTAAGATGACGATTTTCTTTGCCTTAGAAAACAATTGAGAAACTTTTGGAGTTTGTCTCCCCCATAATGTTGGGTGCCATTTTCAGAAGCATTACGTAGATGTAACTCATTGAAATATAAGATTCTGACAGGGATGGACAGACTGGATGCAGGGATGATGTTTCCTCTGGAGGGGGGCTCTCAAACAAGGAGTCACAGTCTCAGTATATGGGGTAGGCCATTTAAGACTGAGATGAGGGGAAATATCTTCACTCAGAGGGCGATGAACCTGTGGAATTCCCTACCACAGAATGCTGAGGCCAATTCACTGAATACATCTAAGAAGGAAATACATAAGATTTTTGGACTCTAAAGGCATCAAGGGGTATGGGGAGAGAGTGAGAGTATGGCATTGAGATAGAGGATCAGCCAAGATCATATTGATTGGCGTAGCAGGCTCGAAGGGCCGAATGACCTACTCCTGCTCCTATTTTCTGTGGTAAACTTTCTAGGCAAAACTCCCTGCTGATGGTACATAAAGTTGCCATGATTCATGTTACATCTGCAAACTCGAAAACCATTTCTTCGCAAGTAACAAAAGCTTCCTTAATTGACTCGGACCCATAGGAGTGAACTTTACAGGGTGCTGTGGTCCCTGCCACCTTGGCTACAAAGTGACGGGGCGGTGGGATGGGTGGGTGGAAGAGCGTGCCTACAATCCTGATGACTGCCCTGCAGCAATTTAACACTGAGAGCAGCGTTAATTGCTTTAAGGTGAGACTGCTGCCCCTATCTCAGGATGAAGTCCCGCTTTAGAGAGCTGACAATTGGCTGACAGCACTGTAGTCCCAGCAGCATTCAACAGATGCAATGATCACAGGCATTCCCACCATGTTGAAGAACCCAGTTAAGTCTGGGGTCAAGGGTCTTGGTGAGGATCTGGGGGGTTGGGTTCAAGAAGCCAGGGGGGAGGGATAAAAGCAGGAATGACCTTGAGGAAATGTTTCTGATGGACTCAGGGGACCCCCAAAGGAGTTCTCCCTGCCCCCTTGCCTGACGCAGAACTGTAGAGTGTAGGCCAACCCTTGCAAAATACCAGCAGCTGTGAGATGAGGCCCTTAAGTAAAATTTCAGACAGATTAGGGACAGGTGGGAAGGTGGCTGTAAAGCTACCCGCTGGATTTTACGTGCCTCTGCTGCCACCTTCAAACCCATTGAGGGTGCGTAAAATCCAGCCCATAAGTAGGAACTTAGGTCCAAGCTGTAGGAATTAACCCATATCTATACACTCAAGGCTGATTAGTAGGAAATCTAAACAAACAATAACACAACAATGTAGAACTTAAACATGTGGAGACATTCATTTCATTCTCACATAAAGCAGATTTTTATGGGGGTCACAACTTTTTCTACTCAACATCGCACAAGTGAACAGAATGTCATAATGATAAAAACAAAAAAACTGCGGATGCTGGAAATCCAAAACAAAATCTATCACTGCTTGTTTGTCCCTACAACCACACCCCCCCCTCCACCTCTTTGTCTCTCTATCTCTCCGCCCCCCACACACACACCTTAAACCAGCTTATATTTCAACTCTTTCTTGGACTCGAATGCAAGTTCTGTCGAAGGGTCACGAGGACTCGAAACGTCAACTCTTTTCTTCTCCGCCGATGCTGCCAGACCTGCTGAGTTTTTCCAGGTAATTATGTTTTTGTTTTAGAATGTCATAATGGGTGCTCTCAAATTTTATGTCATTAAAAATAAAACTAGTTAAGACATCTTAAACTTCATTTTAAGAGGAAAAATAGAGTAATTTCTTTTTTTAAGAAGTCTCTTCACAATGAAAACAATTAAAACCAGTTGCTCTACCAATGGACTGCAAAAACATATTGGCCTGAATTTTTTAGTTGGTGTGTGGGGGCAGGCCTGACATGCCGACACATAAAATCACGCGTGATGTCATCGTGCTGTGTCGCGATGTTTTGTTCGGCGTGCATGCACTGGATTTGGCTGTGCACCCACCGATAACTGATAGGCCTATTAGGGTCATTAATGAAATAATTAACGTAATTCTTTATGCTGCCTGTCCAACCTTAAGGTTGGCAGGTGGGCAAAAAGGCCAAGTGGCCTTCATGTATTTTAGGAAACATCATCCACGAGTGGGATGAGGTTTCCTAAAGCTTTTACCACTGAAATAAATTTTTTTTCTTAAATATAAAAACATGTCCCATCTCATGTGGCATAGTCACATGAGGGGACATGTTTAATTAAATTTCCAAATCATTTATTTATTTATTTAAAAAGCACTTCAATCTCCCTGAAGCAGCTCCATGCCTCAGGGAGATTGAACCGCTCTTTTGCACACATGTGCGCGAAAGTACGCTGGGCCTGACTCTCCCTCCTCCCCCTGCCCGCACAGGTAGCCCTGAATGCTACAGCTCGCATCTTATGCTGGGCCGGCTTTAATTGGCTTAAACTGCTGCCCCCATCTCAGGATGAAGTGCTGCTTTAGAGAGCTGCCAAATGGCTGGCAGCATTGTAGTCCCAGCAGCATCGACAGGTGCAGTGACCACTGCTGGGACTACAGGCAATTCCACGATGTTGAAGAGCCCAGGTAAGTCTGGGGTCAAGGGTCTTAGTGAGGATCTGGGGGGCTGGGTTTGAAAAGCCAGAGGGGAGGGGTAAAAGGGGGAATATGACCTTGGGGAAATGTTTCTGATGGATTCAGGTCCCCCAAAGGAGTTCTCCCTGCCCCCCTTGCTCCTGCCCATCTACTGAAAAATTCATGTATATTTGGAGATGGGAACCGGGACACAGGGTTCAGTTCACTCATATGATTAAATGATCTTGGCTACATTTTTCATAGACAATCATACATGTGTGATATAGGTAATCCGGTACCAAGTATGTAACTGAATGTTCACAAATTGCCCATAGACAAGCAATATTATTTAACAGTGAGCAAAAGAATGGAAAGCACATGAATTGAGATCAAGCAATATCAGTTCAGTTCCAAATGGATAAAATTCAGAATGTGATAAAGTCACTTTACAGTTGGAAAAATCAGACCCACAGTCTAGTGCTGCTTGGATGTACTTTCCTTTTTATTAATGAAAAATGTTCAAATTAGACTCATTATAACACAAATGTACTGAGCAAGCATACTTATCCTCCCAAGTACCAGTGAAAAAATTAAACTGAATTCTATACAGAGGATAGAATCAGTGCAAAAATATAATAGCGTTTCCCATAAGACCATAGCAGAGTCTAACAATAGTAAATTGAAATGTCTAGTGACAGCTTATTTAAAAAGTCTTTATAAAAACAAATACAATTTGACCATACAAGAAATGCAGTAAAATAAATTGTACTACCATTTCCCCATAGGTACTAAAACACACAGCCACACTTTTCACATAACTCTTGCATCATAAATGGTGGTAATGTAACAAGAATTCAGTCATTATTCCAGACTGTACGCATGCCGAATATTTAGAGTGTCCCGGAGCATGATGTCACGTAATCGCCACAGTGCATCAACCATGGTTGTGTGAGCACCTTTACTCTTTAACCAGTGAGAGGGCAACCGGCTCTCTTGTTCTTTTGTAAGGTGGACATCTTGCCTTCTTGCTGTAAAGGAACATAAGACAATATGATGTATGTAGCTGTGTATTTGTTAATTTCACTACCGCTTTGGTGTGGTTCAAGGTTGAAAAACCAGGTCACAACATGGTCCCTTCATACAAAATACTGCAGATGTTGGAAATCTGAAATAAAAACAGAAAATGCTGGAAATACTCAGCAGGTCAAGCAGCATCTGTGGAGTGAAACAGAGTTAACGCTTCAGGTTGATGATGATCCTTCATCAGAACTGAGGAAAGATAGAAATCCTCTCTTCTGATGGAAGTGTCAGCTTCGACCAGAAACATTAACTCTTTTTCTCTCCACAGAGGTTGCCTGCCCTGCTGAGTATTTCCAGTATTTTCTGTTTTTATTTCATGGTTCCTCCAAAGCCATCCTAGAATTGAAATTACTTACTTCTGAAATGTATTACAAATCCTCAGGAAGGATCAGTAACACATTTAAAAATCCAATCTATAAAATGAAGTGGAATAGGGATTTCTTTTAGTTTATTGGATATCAGTTCAAATGTTGTCAGACATGTTGGGTTTGCTAGAATTTCTACTTTTTGAAGAAGGAAGGCATTATGGGGCAAATTTTGAGAAGCCACCATTCCTCCCAATTTCTCAGGGCTTCATTTCATCAACCTGAAAATCATTTTTAACAACTGGAAATCTATGGGATGCAAGTTGAGTATGCTGATCTCTGTGCTCATTGATCCACTATTGGAGTGAGTGTTGCCTTGCTGAATTACATTTACATTTCAAGGAAGAATTAGAAGAATCTTAAAAAAGCACTAGCAGACAACACCATTTCTGCTATTCTCCACACCACCATAGGAACATAGGCAAAGGAGAACACCATTAAGCCCCTAAAGCATGTTTCGCCACTCAGTGAAAACATGGCTGATCTGTGACCTAACTCCATATACCCACTTTTCCCCAAATTACTTAATACCTTTCATTGACAAAAATCTATCAATCATAGTTTTAAAATTAACAATTCATCTAGCATCAATTGCCATTTGTGAAAGAGAGTTCCAAACTTCTACCGCCATGCCTGTAGAAGTGTTTCCTAATTTCACCGCTGAAAGGTCTAGCTCTATTTTTAGAGAGACCCCCTGTTCTAAGACTCCCTAACCAGTGTAAATAGTTTCTCTCTATATAACCTATCTGTTCCCCCTAATATCTTAGAAACTTTGACCAAATCACCTCATAACCTTCTAATTTCCAGGGAATGCAACCCTAGTTTGTGTAATGTCTCTTTGTGATTTAACATGTGAAGTCCAGACATCATTCTGGTAAATATGTGCTGCACTCCCTCCAAGACCAATATATCGTTTCTAAGGTGTGGTGCCTAGAACTTCTTGCAGTACTCCGGGTGTGGTCTAACCAGGGCTTTGTTTGGCAGAAGCATGACACCTGTCTCATTGTAATCATGTAAGGGCTAGTATTCCATTAGCCTTTTGAATTATTTTCTTTATCTTTTCATGATATTTTAATGATGTATATCTGAACCAAGTTTCTTTGAACCTCCACTGTTACTAGCTTTTCATCTTTTAGGAAGTACTTTGTTCTATCCTCTTTAGGTCCAGAGTGGATGACCTCACATTTACCTTTATTGAAACCCATTTGCCACAGTTTTGCCCATTTAGAACTATGCAAATAAAGGAACTTTAAAAAAAATCTTATAATAGATACATTGCTAACCAGCACATATTTATCATTTCATGCCAGCTGCTGAAACATCTCAAGCAACATAACTTGTATTTTTTGGTAAAAGCTGCACTGATTAATGAAGTCCATTATACACATTAATTATACGCATTGCATTTTACCTGAAAGGGACTGGTCCCACTTGCTGACAGTGTTAGAGTCAGCACTCAGCCCCTCAATATATCTCAGATAAGCTTCTGAGTGCAGTAGCCGCTGAGTCTTTGGTGGAGGAGCTACAAACATCGGTGTTGATGGCTGTTGCTGGATAGTCTGTTGAGCTGTGACTTGTTGTGTAGGATACGGTGGTGGAGCCTGCTGACCCTGAGGTCCAAGATTAGGATGAATACCAATCTAAAACAGTCATAATTGTAAACATTAACATATCAAGTTATACCACATTAAAATTACAGATTTGAGCTTTTACTGATCTAAGTGTAGCGCATTTTTTTAATAAACAGGATTGATTTAATCATGCTTCGTATTATAAGGCTATTATATTCCATGAAGGTAAATCTACGTTGAAAAAGTACCCAATCAAATAACTTGTTTTACCTGCTGACCATATGGAGTTCCTGTAGTGGTCACAGTCGGTGATCCTCCCACCATGGTAGTCACACTTTGACCTATAACACCTGCAGTTTCAATGGAATATATTTCAGGGGATTCTAAACGTTAAAATGAAAATTAATTCATACCTAACCAAAGATCCACTACACTAACTGTATTTTGATAATTACTTTTGTCTTCAGACAGTAGTATTTTAAATCAACTGTGCTGAAAAACTTTTTAAAAACTGTTTTTTGATCTAGGTTAACCTGTTGAAAACAGATAGCAAAATTAATCTGTACTTGACAATAACTCCTTTCTAAAAAAGGAAATGGGAGCAGAAGAGGCCATATAGCCATTTGAGCCTGCTCCTATAACAAAATCACAGTTGACCTTCTACTTTAACACCACTTTCCCACTGTATCCCCACATCCCTTGATGTCCAAAAATCTATCAATCTCAGTCTTGAATATACTCAATAATTTAGCAAGCACAGTATTCTGAGGTAAAGAATTCCAAAAGATTCACAACTCTGAGTGAAGAACTTTCTCCCTGCCTCAGTCCTAAATTATCAACCTCTTGATCACCAGACTGTGACCTCTAATTCTAGATTCTCCCATCATGGGAGATAGCCTCTCCATTTAGTTGAATTTTAACTAGGAAAACAATTAATCAGTGGTGGGCTTGTTGAGTAATGTAAAATTTTGTGTTCCACACCCCTTCAACTATTAAGTTTTCAATCCTACCCTTGCTGGGAGATGCTGAGTGGCCCAGTAATTCTCCACAAAGACAAAGGCAAAAAGTTGAAGGGAGTAATTCCCAAGTCCCTGGCAGTTAGCCTAAAGCAACATTTGTGAAAACCTTGGAGCAGGTTACCTGCTCTCCCTCAAATACTGAGTAACCCTGTTTAAAAACCAGTGAGAAAATACAGATTTACATACATTTTCCAATGTGGAAGAGTACAAAAGCACTGGTTATATCAGATTTAACATTTGGCCTGAGCATATAGAGTCTTATGTGAAACTACTTTATGTGCTTTAGATATGTGTGTAAAATGATTAGAAACTTAATCAATTTCCAAAATAAAATACCAGAATTCAGGCAGAGTGTAACAATTAGTTAATGCAAAACTTTGAGTTCCACCCAATATTTCACCTCAAAATTTTTAAGTAAAGTTGCATTTTTAGTGCCACTTTTAATGCTTTTCTGCTGAAATTACCCACCGTTAACTGCTTTCCAATGACAGCATCTATAAAGACATCACCTGCTGTCGTTGTAAGTCAAATGATGCATTGATAGAAAGTCAAGTGCTCTTTCTTATACTAGAAAACTGACAAAAGTGCGCCTGGAATGATAATGGAGCCAGTTGACTAAACAATACAGAAAATATTTGGAGCAACTGTAATTGACTTCTATATGGAAGAGTGCCCTGGACATGCTACTGCTGTCTTATTCAGCAGTTTGATAACTTCTAACTCCAAAGCCTGAAGGTGATTGTGCACATTAAATGGTAGAGCAAAATAATCAGCTGTGACATCCCTGAGCATGCCAAGAATATTGACTGAGTCCAAGCTATGCTGATTAGGACATGCAAGCTTTAATGGAAAATTCTAGGATACTGAAAAGGTACCGTACCAATAGCTGGAACAGGGCATAAGAACATAAGAAATAGAAACAGGAGTAGACCATTCGGCCCCTTGAGCCTGCTCTGCCATTCAATAAGATCATGACTGATCTTCCTGTGTTTCGATTTCCACATTCCCATCTAACCCCAATAACCTTTGATTCCCTTGCCAAACAAGAATCTATTTACCTCTACCTTAAAAATATTCAACGACTCCATATCCACCACCTTCTGAGGCAGAGAATTCCAAAGTTGCACAACCCTCTGCGAGAAAAAATTTCTCATCTCTGTCCTAAAAGAGCAACCCCTAATTTTAAAACAGTGCCTCCTAATTCTGGACTCACCCACAAGAGGAAACATCCTTTCGACATCCACCTTGTCCAGGCTTTTAAGGATCTTGTACACTTCAATCAAATCACCTCTCACTCTTCTAAGCTCCAGTGGAAACAAACCCAGTCAGTCCAACCTTTCCTCATAAGACAACCCACTCATTCCAGGTATCAATCTAGCAAGCCTCCTTTGAACCGCCTCCAATTCACTTACATCCTTCCTTAAATAAGGAGACCAAAATTGCACACAGTATTCAAGGTGCGGTCTCACCAATGCCCTGTATAACTGAAGCATAACATCCTTACTTTTATGTTCAATCCCTCTTGTAATAAAGGATTAGCCTTCTTAGTTACTTGCTGTACCTACATACTAACTTTTTGGGACTCATGTACTAGAACACCTCTGCACCTCAGAATTATGCAGCCGTTCTCCATTTAAGTAGTACTCTTTTTTTTGTTTTTCCTGCCAAAGTGAACAACTTCACATTTTCCCACATTAAACTCCATTTGCCAGATCTTTGTCCATTCACTCAACCTATCTATATGCATCTGCAACCTCATGTCCTCTTCACAACATACTTTCCTATCTATCTTTGTGTCATCTGCAAATTTAGCTACCATGTCTTCACTGTCCTCATTTAAGTCATTGATGTAAATTGCAAAAAGTTGAGGCCCCAGTAGAGACCCCTGAGGGACACCACTCGTCACCTCCTGTCAAAGACCCATTTGTGCAGTCTCTGCTTTCTGCCAGCCAGCCAATCTTCTATCCATGCTAATATGTTACCCACTACACCATGTGCTTTTATTTTCTGTAATAATCTTTGATGTGGCACCTTCAAATGCCTTCTGGAAATCTAAGTACAGTATGTCTACAGCCTCCCCTTTATCTGCTGCACATGTTACTCCTTCAACAAACTCCAATAAATTGGTTAAACATGATTTTCCTTTCACCAAAACCATGCTGACACTTCCCAATTGCCTTGATCTCTTCTAAGAGCCCAGCTCCTTAATCATCGATTCTAATAATTTCCCCACGACAGACGTTAAGTTAACTGGTCTATAGTTTCCTGTTTTCTGCCTCCCTTCTTAATAAAGGGGTTATATTTGGTACTTTCAAATCTGATGGAACCTTTCCAGAATCTAGTGAATTTTGGAAAATTAACACCAGCACATCAACTACCTCATTAGCCACCTCTTTTAAGACCCTAGGATGTAGTCCATCGGGACCTGGAGACTTGCCAGCTTGCGGCTCCATCAGTTTGCTCAGTACTGTTTCCCTAGTGATTTCAATGTCACCAAATTCCTTTCTCCCATTCACCTGATTTGCAGCTGTTACTGGGATGTTTTTTGTATCCTCTATAGCGAACACAGAAGCAAAATATTTGTTCATTTCTTCCACCATTTCCTTATTATCTACTATTAACTCCCCACCATCACTCTCTAGAGGACCAACACTCTTTACTTACTCTTTTCCTTTTTAAGTACTTGTAGAAACTCTTGCTATCCTCTTTTACATTTCTAGCTAGCTTCCACTCATCCTCCAATTTCTTTCTCCTGATTAACCTTTTAGTCATTCTCTGCTGTTTTTTATATTCTGTCCAATCATCTGTCCTGCCACTCATCTTTGCAGAGTTGTATGCTTTTTCCTTAAGTTTGATGCTTTCCTTAACATCTCTGGTTAACCATGGATGATAGGGCCTCCCCTTAGAAATTTTCTTTATAGTATGACCAGAGATATTCAGGTTACAATGAGAAGGAAAAGAGAGGCTTTTAGCAGGTACAAGGGAAGCAAATCAGCAGAGGAATTAGTGGAGTACAGACAGTGCAGGGTGGAGTTTATGAAAGCAATTAGGAGATCAAAGAGGGGATATGAGAAAGCTCTAGCTGGTAAAAGTAGGGAAAATTGCAAGATATTCTATAAGTAAATCAATGGGAAGAGGATAACCAGGGAAAGAGTAGGGCCCATAAGGACCAAGGGGGCAACCTAAGGGCGGAGCCAGAGGACGTCGCTAGAGTGTTGAATGAATACTTCACATCCGTCTTCACCCAAGAGATTGAGGATGAAGGTATCGAACTCGGAGAGAGAGACTGTGAGGTTCTTAAGCAAATTGATACAGGGAGTGACAAGGTATTGGAGGTGTTGATCAGGCTTAAAAGTGGACAAATCTCCAGGTCCAGATGATTTATGTCCCAGATTGCTGAGGGAGGCAAGGGAGGAGATCGCAGGGGCTCTGACCCAAATTTTTAATTCCTCTCTGGCCAAGGGGGAGGTACCAGAGGACTGGAGAACAGCTAATGTGGTTCCACTATTTAAGAAGGGTTATAGAGATAAGCCAGGGAACTACAGGCCAGTGAGTCTCACGTCAGTGGTAGGGAAACTATTGGAGAAAGCTCTGAAGGAGAGTATCTATCTCCACTTGGAGAGGGAAGGTTTGATCAGGAATTGTCAGCATGGCTTTGTCGGAGGGAGGTCACGCCTACCAAATTTGATCAAATTTTTTGAGGAGCTGACCAGGTGTGTAGATGCAGTTGATGTAGTTTACATGGATTTCAGCAAAGTCTTTGACAAGGTCCCACATGGGAGACTTATAAAGAAGGCAAAGGCACATGGGATACAGGGTAATTTGATGCGGTGGAGTCAAAATTGGTTTAGTTGTAGGAGGCAGAGGGTGATGACAGAAGGATGCTTTAGTGACTGTAAGCCAGTGTCCAACCACAGGGATCTGTGCTCAGTCCCCTATTATTTGTCATTTATATAAATGACACAAATGACTAAGTGGGGGGTAGGATTAGTAAGTTTGCGGATGACACAAAGATTGGCCGGGTGGTTAACAGTGAGGTTGAGTGTCTTGGGCTACAGGAAGATATGGGCGGGATGGTCAAATGGGCATCTGCGTGGCAGATGGAATTTAACCCTGAAAAGTGTGAGGTGATACACTTTGGAAGGAGTAATTTGACAAGGAAGTATTCAGTGAACAGCATAACACTAGGAAGTTCTGAGGAACAAAGGGTCCTTGGCAAAAACAGAATTACCTGGAAAAACTCAGCAGGTCTGGCAGCATCGGCGGAGAAGAAAAGAGTTGACGTTTTGAGGGTCTTTGGCATTTGTGTCCATAGATCTTTAAAGGCAGAGGGGCATGATAGTGGGGTAGTGAAAAAGGCATATGGGACACTTGCCTTTATCAATCGAGGCATATATTACAAAAGTAGGGAGGTCATGTTGGAGTTGTATAGAACCTTAGTGAGGCCACAGCTGGAGTACTGTGTGCAGTTCTGGTCGCCACTTTATAGGAAAGATGTGATTGCTCTGGAGGGGGTGCAGAGGAGATTCACCAGGATGTTGCCTGGGATGAAACATTTAAGTTATGAAGAGAGGTTGGATAGACTTGGGTTGTTTTCGTTGGAGCAGAGAAGACTGAGGGCGACCTGATCGAGGTGTACGAGATTATGAGGGGCATGGACAGGGTGGATAGGGAGCAGCTGTTCTCCTTAGTTGAAGGGTCAGTCACAAGGGGGCATAAATTCAAGGTGAGGGCAGGAGGTTTAGGGGGATGTGAGGAAAAATGTTTTTACCCAGAGGGTGGTGACGGTCTGGAATGCACTGCTTAGGAAGGTGGTGGAGGCGGGTTGCTTCACATCCTTTAAAAAGTACCTGGATAAGCACTTGGCACATTGTAACATTCAAGGCTATGGGCCAAGAGCTGGTAAATGGGATTAGGTAGGTAGGTCAGGTACTTCTCACGTGTCGGTGCAGACTCGATGGGCCAAAGGGCCTCTTCTGCACTGTGATCCTGTGATAGTAGAAACATACTTCTGCTGAATACTCTGAAATATTCTCTTAAATGTCTGCCACTGCTTCTCTATTGATCTATCCTCTAGCCTAGTTTCCCAGTTCACTTCAGCTAGTTCAGTCATCGCCACATAGCCGCCTTTATTTAAGTTTAAGGTACTAGTCCTAGACCCACTCTTCTCTCTTTCAAACTGGATGTAAAATTCAATCATATTGTGGTCATTGCTACCTAGGGTGCCTTTACTCAGAGGTCATTAATTAATCCTTCACGTTACACAATAAAGGCCAACGGGGAGCAGTGTGGGTAGCACAAAAGATAAAGACACATTCAAACATAACCTAACTCTGCAGAACATCAAGTCTGACAGCCGGAAAAATCTAAGAACTGACTGCACAAGTAAGCAAGCTAGTAAGCAGCAAAATGTGATTGTTGTCAGGTAGTTCCAGTATCAGTACACCTCTACTACAGCCAAACCTATTTAAATAACTCCTTCGGCCTCTGCCTCTGATGTCCTGTACCCAGAAAATTAATCACCATCTCCCATCCTTTGTGTATCTTTCTTTGCTCCTTAAAGTCAGAGGGCTGCAAACCTCAATGTATCTAGAGTGCAAATGAGTGTCATCAATTTTTTGAGCTATTACTTTAACTATCTTTCTGTCACTATTACTAATCTCTTACTTCCTGATCTAGCATCCATTATCCTAAGATAAAAGCAAAATCCATAATCCTAAAGTGTCTTGGGACATCTTATGTTAAAAAAAAAACTGCTATATAAATGAATTTGTTAGTGTTGATTTCCTCAAGAAGTGGAAACAGAAGAAACACATATAGCTTGCTTGGACTTGTAAAAGTGCATCGGAGAGCTTGCCTCTTTCACATTGGTCTTAATAAACACCAGCAGAGTAATTAAGACTGATTCCTTTTCCAAAAAGGGCCATCATTTTGGGACTACCGCCACTATAATTCTAGCCATCACAACAATTATAAAATAAATATGTTTAACTGCCCAAACAGAGCAGTTATTCTGTATTTACAGTTACTTGGGAAAATATGTTTAGCAAGAAATAGATTAATATTTACATCATCATTTGACAATGTTTGTGGAACAGTTTTAGAAAGTTGTTTTACCTGGAGATTACCTCTAGTAACACTTTGACAGAAGACAGTTGCTTTCTTATACTAATGAAACCATTAGGAAGTTTACAAATAATTATATTTATTTCAGCAGAACAGTTCAGAACATGGCAATTTGGTCAAAAAATGCATCAGTACTTTGAAAATGAAAAATATACTAAGAAATTAGCACAAATTATTCAGTAAAGAAAAGCCCCAAGATAGTTAATACTTGTTTTTTCCAATTTCGGGAATAAAAATTACAGTGAAAGGCATTATTATAACTATTCTGTAATCATCTCTTGCTGAACTGTACACAGTTAGTATCAATGGATTTTTAAAGCAGGATGAGACATTATAAACAAGATAATGATTTAGCAATGATGTTCTTACCCAATGGTTGAATGCCTGGGGGAAGGTGGGGTGGTGGAGGCACCCCAGGGTGAAGTGGCTGCATGCTGCCCAAGCTGGCCATGCCATCAACTGGGCCTTGTAATGGCGGCATGCCCTGGGGGTAGCCACCTATCATGCCTTAAAGGATAACAACAAATTTCAAACATGCATCAAAGATGTCAATAACATGCAACACAGTCTGCATCAATGTTCCCTCTAAATTACTTGTGCTAATTTTGTAAGAAAACCTCTCTCTCTTATAAGAATAATTTTGGATTAGTAATATTGGCATGCACCAATAAAGGAAGCTATTCCTATTCAATTTATGATTAGTTTTTCAAGTCATGAATATATAAATTTGTTTTCTAATCCACTTGAATACTTAGAGGGAACCTTGGTATGCATAATGAAGCATGCACTACAAACTAATGGATGAGAAGATCTACAGCTATTCGAAGGAATGGACATTATTAGTATGTGGTGGTGAGACATCATGAGTAATAAATGAACATATACACATTTTACCAAGTATTTGCATGGTAAAAAAATGTGTCTGCTCACATCTCTACGTAGTCTACTTTGAAAAGCTAATTTTCTGACTGAAAAGTGGGATTACCTACCTTTGGTAGGGTCTTCTCCATTCTCTGAAATTTATCCATCACATACCAAAGTCCTGTCATCCAATGAGGGAAAAACACAGGGACATTGTCCCTTTAACACATTTTCAGTGTAAAATTAAGGTAAGCCACATGATTCATCCTCTTTCTGCAATCTATAAATTCTGCTGTCCAGTTCTTTTTCACCCAATGAAGCAAAGCAGTAAGGCATGCAAGTATGAAATCAGGTCATCCAACTTTGTTTAAAGAAATGTTCAGATCAGAGGACAGCAGAGAGCCTGGTATGTGGAGGATAACATCATTCAAAGGAGGAGGAGAATGCCTACAGAAGGTAGGTGACTTGGGTTTTTTCTTCCTCAGTTATTTTCCACATACTATAGGATAATTCACATAACTGTCAGTTGAGAAGGGTCTTTGGTTTGGTCCAATAACCTGTAATAAGGATTGCCTCCCTAGTTGTGTATCCTGTTTAGCTTGTAAATCAAAACATTAAAGTTTGATTCAAAAAAGTTTTCAAGTAGCACTCTTGCTTCTGCCATTCAAACTAACTCTCTTAGCAGCTTAGGATTTAGCCTTGGCTCTTATCCAGAAGTATTCATTTCAGATAGTTTTTGTAACTGCGTTAATTACTCATCTTTACTCCAGAATGCATTAAAGTTTAAAAACAGTTCTGAAGACGAGTCATTTGACTTGAAACATTTCTTTCTCCACAGATGCTGCCAAACCTGAGTTTTTCCAGTACTTTTTTAAATTTCAGATTTCCAGCATCTGCAGTATTTTGTTTTAATTTTAATGTATAAACCTTCGTTGGTTTGTGGAAATGTTTTCTCTTATCCACTAAGCATAATTAAAAGCCTTTTTAGCATGAAGCTCTACATTTGTCAGACATATAAAGCCCAAGACAGATAGCATCTTGACACTTTATACCAAAAAAACTGGAGTAAGATCATAAGACCCACAATCTTCATTTCAAGCTAACAAAACAGAAAATGGATAATGTTCACACATGCACGAAAAAAAAATTAACACGGCTATTTTGAAGTTAAAACTTGAGGTCAAAGTAAATCATAGTTCCAAAGTTATGCACATTAGTTTCTGCACTGAAAGGTTTGAATTTCAAATTAAGACTGAAAGCCTAATAAAATAATCGATTTTTCAAAGTTTCTTTCACAATGCAGATATGACGATACTTGGTGATGGCTCCCCCAGCAACGTATTGCTGTTCCTTCTTTGTCACTGGGTCAAAATATTGGATTTCCTTACCTAACAATACTGTGGGAAGGCCTTCACTGCAAGGGCTGTAGTGATTCAAAAAGAAGGCTCAGTAACACCTTCTCTAGGGCGACAAGGCGAGGGCAATAAATACTGGCCTTGCTAGTGATGTTCCCATCCCCAGAATGGATTTAATTGTATTTTCAATGGGAAGACTTATGCATATTGATAAAAATATGATTTGAATTCTTGTAAACATTCTAAAGAATGAGAAATGTTGTAAGTGATATAGTGGTTGCTTAATTATGTGACTCTATAAATGTTTGTCTAATTTTCTTCATAAATATTTCCATGGAGTTCTTTTAAAGAATATGACAAAGGACATGGACTGAATTTGTATCTGGATGTGGAAGCATGTTTTTGGTGCTTGAAAGGCCACACATTTTTTTTTGGAGGAAATCTAATTTTCCTCCTCATTCCCGACCCCGTGCCATTTTCTTTCTAGCCTTTCTGCGGGTTGGGAATGCCTAATGTGCAAAACGCATATTCGCCACTGCTGAGGTGGGGTTCCCCATTTTAAATGGGGTACAAAAATCGGATTTCCTCCCGTCCATCATTTTTGTCTGGTGGTGTGGGGTTTTGGAAGCCCAGTAAAAGCACACCAGGTTTAAGAGTCTGTTAAGAAAATGGAAAGCTGGCTGAGAAGTTGGAAACATTCTGTAATGTAAGTGTAAAATGGTTTGACACCGTCAAATGTCACTATTACATGCTACAGTGTA
The DNA here is from genome assembly GCF_017639515.1 of Carcharodon carcharias. Lineage (NCBI taxonomy): Eukaryota > Metazoa > Chordata > Chondrichthyes > Lamniformes > Lamnidae > Carcharodon > Carcharodon carcharias. The sequence continues at coordinate 24,736,900 of NC_054473.1, read as the reverse complement.
ATGTACATGTGTTTTTAATGCAGTGAATAATCATAGGGATCTGTCCTTTAAAAGGTAAGTTGACCGTAAAATTAACCAGCATTGTGTAATTGTTTGCATGCATTACAGTACTTTTCCAATGGAGAAAGTACTACAGTGCAGTGAAACATTTTAAAAAGATGTTCTCTTCTGTCATGTTTTTTGTGCGCTGATGAAATTGGACTGTCAAATGTGGCTGTTTTAAAAGAAGAACTGCTTCTGAAGGTAGAAAAAAATGCTCTGCACTTGCCCCCCTCCATTGATTGACAGGTACTCTGCTTTGAAGTGGAAATGGACATATTTTTGTCAGTGGAGCTGGAAGCTTTTTTATAACAACTGGTCCATTCTGAATGCTTGGCTGGGTTTCAAAAGCTTCAGCTCAGCAAGTGGACTTAGAAACTTTTACAATCCAATAATAACAGAATGTGTCTTTGATGTGATACTTTGTTTATTAATAGACAATTAATAGGCACTTAAAGGATTACAATTTTTCTCTCTTGGGTTTTTTGTCCATTATAGTGTGTTTGGATTCAGTGTTTAATGTTTTTCCAACAATTTTAAAATAATTCCCATTGTTTTTGTGTGGCTCCTGAGGAATGTACATAGGGCATACTGGGTGTGTGACTATGGAGGATACACAAAGGGCATGGGTGACACGGGCAATCTGAGGTGACATGGATTGGCATGGGGGGGGGGGTGGGTAGCGTGATGAGGGAGGTGAAGAGTGAAACAATGTTGGGAGTTTGGCTGCAGTTTTGGAGAGCCCAGGTGGGCCTTCTCACTAGCCCATCTCTACATTCACACTCCTCAAGCACTCAATTGTGGCTCACAAAATGCACTGCAAACCCAACCGCCAGCGGAAAAGACAACAATGACATGTGAAGTCACACGAGTTGGGTGTGTAGTTTGAGAGACATGGAAGTGTGCAAGTCGGTTTTCCCAGTTCCAGATGAGGATTCAGTCCCATCTGTCCCTTTCAATAGCTTAACTTGAGATTTGATTAAATAGGGACAAGTTGCCAAGTTTGGCTGTCCAATTGTGATAAAAGATTAATCTGATCAGTGGCTGAGCCATGATCAGATCATGAAGCCATTGTGGTTAGTGCAGAGTTATTGGGCTAGGCTCCTTCTAAGGTAATGTTTTTATGCATTTTCTAAAACAGAAGAAATTAGATTAAATAAAATTTGTTAAGTGCAACTGAAATAAAAAGATAACCCATATTTGACTGATTATAGACCAAATTCTGGAAAAAGCTGAAAGACAGTAGTTTATTGTTCAGTTTGTTCTATGATGAATGGGCCTTAAGCGACGCTGGAGTTGTAAGAAAATCTGGACTCTAAAAACATGAGAAGGATCCTATGATTTAAGAGGAAGCCCAGTTTCTAAATAGAAACTGATACAGTATCATCTTTGCAGTTTGCTGAGTGGGAACTCTGATGAACCTTGACCAAAATAAAACATGTTAGAAAAACTCAGCGGGTCTGACAGCATCTGTAGAGAGAAAGACAGAGCTAACATTTTGAGTCTGTATGACTCTTCTTCAAAGCCTTTGGCTATCTTGACCACTTTGGTATTGGATGAACAGAGAAGTTCTTATTAGGCATCTTCAAGAGCTTGATCACACCTGCTATCTCCAATATTATCACTGAGGCAAAACTTCATGAGATTACTGAAGAAAGAATTCTATATAAAAAAACATGCTCTCAACCTATGTCTGATTGCTTAGTAGAAGCACTAACAAAAGAATGTCAGTACAGACATTAAGACGGTCCGTGCAAAAATCACACCTGATGGTTAAGTAATGAAGACAAATATAGGGCAGAATTTTTCGTCCCACAGGTGGGTGCGTGCCCGACCTTAGCAGGAGTAAAACAATGAGTGATGATATTGGGCGAGCATCCTGATGTCATCGCGCACTCGTGCAATATTTCGGTCAGTGGGCGGGTATGAGTCGGTAGCGCGCCCGCCAACAATTAAGAGGCCTATTAAGGCCCTTAAGGAAGTAATTGAAAGGTTTTTTTCTGCTGCCCATCCAACCTTATGGTTAGCAGGCAGGCAAATACACCAAGTGGCCTTTGCATTTTGTATGAAACCTCATCCACGGTGGGATGAGGTTTCCAACAGTAAATAGAAAAAAGTAAAATATTTTAAACATAATTTTTAACACTTCTCTCTTCATGTGACTGAGTCACATGTGGGGACATGTTCACATCATTTGTTAAATATTTATTTTTCATTTTAAAATTCTTCAGCTCCCTGAGGCAGCTCTGTGCCTTCAGGAAACTTTCTGTCAATGCTCGCCTGAGCAAGTGCTAACTTCAGCACTTGCGCTCCTCCCGCCCCTACTCCGGCAGCACTGAGGCTCCCAGCATGCGTTTCACACTGGCTGGTCGTTAACCGGTCAGCCAGCGTGAAATCGCAGTCGGGGCCCGATAGCGGGCAGCGGACTGTTTCCTGGCTGCTCCCGGGCTCACCCACCCGACAAGGGGAAAATCCTCCCCTATTGTATTTGAGGGGGCTGGTTAGTCCAGTTGGCTAGATGGCTATTGTGTAGTTCAGAATAATGCCAACAGCACGGGTTTGATTCCCATTCTGGCTGAGGAATATCTGGGACCTGCCTTCTCATCCTGCCATTGAGTGTGGAAGGCAATGGCAAACCACCACTGACAAAAAAACTGCCAAATAAAACAGTTCAGGATGAAGCATCAGTATACAATGAGCCAAGGAGCTGCCTTCGGGCAAAGCACTCATGGAATGGAATTGTATATACCTACCATAGGGAAAAATTGACAGATTTACAGACAGATTAAGTATGTCAATGCAAAACATAGATCGATGCACGGATAAAAACTGGTACAATTAAAATGGCAATCTGAAGGCTATTTATCTAAAAATTACCAAAATGGCAAACAACCAATGAAGAGAAATTCTAGGAATGTAACAAAATATAGCAATATTGAAATTATCAACAACTACATAACTATAGCAGATGATGCCAGAAAAAGAACTGCAAAATAACCTGAGCAAATGGAATCATGTGACTTAACCTGACTGTGTTAAAATCTTCTTTAAGGGTCATTATCTCTGTCATTTTCCTGTTGGATGACTGGACTATTCCTATGTATGTGGAAGATAACAGTAAGGGAAAAATATTGCCAGATTACAACCAATGTACAATTTAATCAAATGAATTAAAAACTCCTGTACATGTGGTTAACCTTTAGCAATGGTTAGCAACAGCTTGTAAGTATCATCACATTGGTCTTGACCTTGTAATAAAACTATTTGTTTATGAAATATAGGGATTAAACATCAAGTTTTCTAATGATTTTTAAATATAATAATATCCTCACATCTTTACAACTATTTATTGCACCAACTTATTTTTACTTTTCATTCTAGAATGTTTCCTTATAGCTTCCCCAGCACAGAACATCATTGATGGCTTCTAAGTTGTGCATATTTCACAATCATTTGTTTAAAAAAAAATGTTTGCAATAAGAGCAAAATCACAGAATGCTTTGACATGTAATGGATTAGCATAAATAGGATAAATTTTGTAAAGAAAAATATTTTGGTGCAGTAATGTTGAACTCTTCAGGGCATAAGATGAAAACACAACTTAAAATGATCAATTTGGATCAGAAAATCTAAGAAAACTTTTAAACATCAAATATTTTTGATATGTGACCCTAGAGAGAGACTTGCTACATGTAATTTTGGTAAACCACCATGGCGCTGATGAAAACCCTGCAAACGTAAAAACAGCAAAATGACCCCCCCACCCCAATTTGGTTGAAAGCAATTTTCAATAGAATTTTAGTCCTTTGCCATTTAGCTAGTTCTCATATGCTACCTGTGACAGGGGTCATCTGCTGATGGAGAATTCCCATTGGTGTAGGAGGTGGTACTACCCCCATGATGGCACCTACAGGTGTACCAGCCCGTGGGGAGGCACACTGCTGCTGCTGAGCTGCACGCTCTCTCTCCTGCTGCTCAGCCTGCTTTGCTGCCCGCTCTGAAAAAACACGAACGTATATTCACATGGGCACACCACTCATTTTATTTATTACAGCACAGAATTAGAAATTTGCACGGATGAGATAAAGCAGATACTCGCTTCAATGAATATATTCACAAAGACTAACCTACATTCAAAACCCGAAGGGAGTGTAGTTATTTTGTCAAAGTTTAAAAATAGATCCATACAATTGCCAGGATAGCTGAACCACAACTTTCTTTCAAATAATTCCCAGGGAAGGTGAGACAACCCCCTCCCAAACAGACACAAACTCCCAGGCTCAGACTGATGGGAATTAGCTTGGTTGTCAATAGCAACAGATTAACAGAAAAAAATAGCACTTCACAGTATTTCTTGTAAACTCTACAACTTTGTGAAAAATGGTATTTATAAAACACTGGGTAGATGCATTTCAAATTCACTTATTTATTTTCAATGACAATCAAATTAGGCCAGGGAACAAAATTACCAACTGAAACTTTTATGTTACCGACAAGCAAATTTTAACCTTTGGACAGATATAAACCTTTCTGTATATAGAAAGGAGATTTAACTGTTCAGGTAGCTGGCAGCAACCTTAAAATTACAACTGAAGTGATGAAATGTAAAGATACGTACCGTGTCTGTATCTAGTTGTTTGTATCAGTTTTAAGGCCATTAAGATGTCATGTCACTTGTCTTTTTTTAAAAATAAACATACGCTATAAATGTCTTTGCTATAAAGAATAAATAATGAGCTACCTTCATACTCTGCTTTTTTGACAGCCTCAAGGTTTCTCCATTCTGTACCCACAAGCCTACTCAGCTCTCCAAAAGAGAAGTCAGGATGCTTGGCTTTGATAACAGCTCTCATTTCACTGCTAAACAAGATGTAACCACTTGGGTTGGTCTTCCTCTTTCCCTCCTTCTGTTTAGTACCCTTAATGGATTTAGGGGTTGACTATATGTAAGCAACATAGGACAGTTAGACGTTAGCACTTCTAAGCAATATAGATGTATAGAGGATAAATGAGGGAGATCCTCTGAATATGATTTATTTCCAATCAGTTCGGCAAAATCATATTCCATGGGTCCTCAGCATGCATTCTATTTACATAACACACCTTAGATAAGTACATTACAAAAATAAAAGCCTTACACAAATTTCAACATTAAATCTAAATTAAATTGATGGACAGATTGTTGAACTGTGATGCAAGGGCACAAGTGATTGAATAAAATAATTATTTAAAAAAAGACTTAGGAGTTATATCTGGTTACATAAAGTGGTTTTTGCCTTACTGCCCCAAACATTTGATATACTTTTCTCCTTGGGAATATTCTTTTTGCACAGTTTTACATCTTTCTTGTAATTTTTCTGGGTTCACTTGTCTTGACATCTTGCAGTCAAACAAAGCATATAATCAGTCTATTTCCAGGTTATTGGCAATGTACTCTGTGTTACCAATATCTGATCTCATAACTCATGTCTTTTACCGGTACAAATTTTAATTTTAGGAATGTAGCTTTTAGGTTGGAAATTAAACTGTTATATGTAAGATAAATGGAAAACTTGATTAAGAACCTAGTAAACAATCTTAAAGTGAATGCGAATCAAACAAGTAAGGTCAGAGGTAGAAGTGTAAAAAGGATGATCCATCTTTGAGCATTTTAATAGAGCCAGGAGATCCACCCTTACTTCAATAAAAAAATTTAAATTACTTACATAGTTCCTAGATGAAAGAAGCTAAAAGCTAGAAATTCTGTTAAGAGGGTCATAAACTTCATTAGAGATATAAATTATTCATATGGGTCACAGAATCAAAGGGTTTGGTTTGAAGATAAAATAGTTTATTTACATTTCTGTTTGGAATATCCCAGGTATGCCATGTCATCATGGAGATGGGCTGTCAGGGTTAGAAGGTTCCTTTGTTTAATTTATCTGGATGTTTCTCACAGAAGGCAGTTGCAGTTTTGGTCTGGTGTAGTTTGCAGCTCACTTGGAGGGAAAGAAAGCTGCCAGCAGGGTCAGCCTGGAAGGCAGTAAGCAGGCCGTTGCATATCTGCCTGCAGCCACACAGGAGCATAGAGGCCATTAGGAATCAGGGGTGTTCCTGTTCTGGAGTCACTAAACAGGAATTGTGAGTGGGGGCCCATTGGAATGAGAAGTCCAAATTCATGGGGAATCAAAATTGTCAGATCTGCCTGGTAAAACTAGTGGGAGAGACTGGCAGTAGAAACCTTGCAGAGAGAAAGAGCTTTGAAAGTCAAACTGCCAGACTAAAAAACTGAGGACAAATCAAAGTGAAATTCCAGAGGGCTGTGGCATACCTTTGGGTTGGACCCAGGAAAAGTGAATGAACCTTCAAGATTTTGTATAACAAGGGAAATCATGGCAGGGGGTGGGGGTGAGGGGGAGTAAAAAGTAGAACTGAGTTTAAAGTATAAGTTTTTATAAACTCTATGGGCTAAGTTAGTGCGGTTGCTTCATTCAATTTCTTTTTATATACAGTAAAGTTTGTTTTTGTTTAAAAATGTGCAATCATGTGGCAGAGTTAATTACCGGGTATTCGGATTTCTCTTCAAATGTTAACATCTCTAACAGGATCATAACATCTGGAACTGACAAAAGTATTGCCCAACTGTGACTGGTCTGATTTTCTTGGTTCTTTGCAGGGAGATGCTGCAGCCTTCACTCGGCACCTCCCAGCAGGACATGGTTTAGATTGGTAATGGTGGTCTGGGGCATATGACTATCTTCACTATATGCCATTGATCTCATAATTTTGTTACTCATATCCTGACACGAATCAAGAAGGCTGTGATTGTTATTGCGATTAGACTGTGAAGCTACATGAGTGGTCTGCACCCAAAGGATCTGGACCAAATAATGCCACATTATACAACAGTTGCATTGTGTAAATAAAGGATTCACTACTCCACTAAATGAAACTGTGCAACTGTAATTCCCAAATTGTTGCTTGTTTAATAACTGTTTTAAGTGAAAATATGAATTTCTCCCCCTCCCCTCGTCCTCCTTGGTATCATCAGTCCTGCTTTTTCCACAGCAGAACATATGAATGCCTGCTCTTTATCCTCCCCCATTGAAGCTCAAATGGGCACAGAACCGCACCACCATGTACAGCCTCTGACTGTCAAGCTAGGATCACACTCCCCTTTGTGGCACTGGCTTTAAGGATCATCAGAAACCAAATGGAAAGACTCCCAGCCTCCAGTGACAGGTACAGCACTTCAGGATTCCATGGGTGAGTCAGGTTTGCTGTTGAGTTATTAACAATGGCCTCAAATACCGTGGAACTGCTTGGTTCAAGAATCACATTATCAAGTTGGCCATAGGAGGTTGATTTTATTTTGAGCTTTCATTACCAGGTTTGGCATTTTGCAGCCACGCCAACAAAGGTGACCATGATTATGATACATTTCCCCATCAGTATTGCTTGAATAATGGAAGTTTTGAAGTATTTATATGTAACTACTCAGGTGAAATGTTACAATCAAGATTTGAAATAAAAGGGTACAAAAGAATTCCTCTAATCTACCATAATGATTTCATGTTCCGTAAACCTAGAATTATTTTTAGTTTTGTTCTTCAAAATGGTGTTTTAGCTTTTGTAAAAGCATGACTCCAAGAACTCTTCTAACATTTTTAATGATTCTTTACCCATAAAAGTCCCCAATAAGATCCTATGACTGTACCTGTGGAGGTGTGTATGGAGCTATTTCCAATTCATTGGTAACAGGAGTCTGTAATTGAGGCACAGACGGCTGTTCAGCAGTTTCAGCCTCCTCTTCAACACACTCCTCATGATCTTCATCAGGTTCTTCAAATTCTGCAAACTTCATCTCTAACTCCTGTATTTTCTTATCTAAAAGAGGAGATGGTTCCTTTTGGGGAACAATAAGTTTCCTGGAACAATATACATAATCTCCATTTTATAAAGAACTGTCACTGTACAAGATTTGTATATTTATAGTAAGACTACACAAAGTAAAATTCCTTAGAAATTTTAATTTGGAATTACATTATAACAGTGAGTTCATTTTAAAAGTATTTAATTGGCTGCAAAAGGCATTGGAACATCTAAAGGAAGTGAAAGGTGTTATATAAACACAAGTTCTTTCTTTTTATTTCTCTTAAATATTTTCAGTTTTCATCTCCATTGCCATATTAACTTTTTAACACAGGGGGTACAGTTAGAAGCCTCAGATCTATCTACACCTTAGAAAATATTGTAAGTGTATCTTTGTGACAGTGGCCAGAATTTTTCCCTCTTTGGGCGGGATTGGGCAGGGGTGGTCGGGAAGCCAACCGCTGCCCGCGATTGGCTGTGCACTGCGATTTCACGTGGGCGGGCCAATTAAGGTCTACCCTATGTGGTTTGCGAGTGACAGTGCTAAGCGCTACCTGTGCAGGCTGGGGGAGGAGGGAGAGCGGGCTTGGTGCACAGTTCGCGCATCTGCGCAAAACATCACTTCAATCTCCATAAGGCACGGAGCTGCCTCAGAGATTGAAGTGCTTTTTTAAAAAAATTAATAAAGGCAATAAAAATTTAATGAAACATGTTCCCTCATGTGATGGGACATGTTTTTAATGTCAAAAGAAAGTTTTTATTTAAGTTGTATTAGCTTTAGGAAACCTCATCCTACTTGTGGATGAGGTTTCCTAAAAAATGTAAAGGTCGCTTGGCCTTTTCGCCTACCTGCCAACCGTATGGGCAGCGTAAATTTTAAGTTAATTAGCTCATTAATGGCCTTAATAGGCCTTTCAATTATTGGCGGGTGCGCAGCAGACTGATGCGTGGCTGCTGAATGAAATATCGCGCGAGTGCGTGATGATGTCGGGACGCACGCCCAACATCATTGTGCGTCATATTACACTCGTGCGTGTTGGGCACACGCCTGCACGCCAAACGTAAAACTTTGGCCAATGCTTCCCCTCTTTAATGTCACCATTAAATATTGAAATTAATGGTACAATGAAGAATAGGTAAAAGGTATCTAAACCAGGGATATAGAGTTTAGCTAGCATTTGAATTTGGGGTAGGTCATCACAAGTCTTATGTAATAATAATAATGCCACCAGGATTAAGTACCCATATAGTAAGTTTTATATCTGTAAGAATGTACAAGTGTAGATAATCCATTACTGTAGAATGCCTGCTGTTTCAGTAACTGGTTTATACTAACCATGTAGTATTATTAGTTTCAGTAAACAGCATGGACCAATTAAATTCAGAGAATCAATGTCAGAAAACAGACAATGCAGTCCTATTGTTCTCTGCCCTCCTGCTTGGATCTTCCAATTGTCTGCATATGTTCCACTCCTGTAATTAGCAAGTGCTCCCTTCCCAGGTCCACCTACCCTGGCTATCCCATTCTTTGATGGGGCTCAGCCATTGTGAGCAACCCATTCCCTGTCATGTCTCAAAGCCTCTCCTCCATTCCTTGTTTTCCTGTACCTCCCACTCCTCAACCCATAACCCACTCTGCTGGAAATACACTGGTGATTATTTTAAAAAATATATTTTCTTTACTATTGAATCACTGAATGGTACTTTGCAGATAAAGTAACCTCACAAAGAAACATGCTCATAAAGAATGAAGCAGAGCAATCGGTACTAAAGTCATTCAGGATAGCTTCATCATTAGAGGAGAACTTCTTTTCTATTTTACAGTACTAGGCCTCACCTGAAATAGTATATCTCATCATCCAATATTTTAGCAGATAAGGAGAATCTCTTTAGGCCTTTAAATCTTTTCATTTGCTTGTCAGTCTCATTGTAACGACTCTCACAAATGTACACATCATTTTCATTCACTTCAGTTGGTCGACAAGAGAGGTAGTCTTTAAACGATAATACACTGCACTTGCCTGCATGCAAGAGCATCAAAATTTTGTCTTAGAAACACTAACATTAAATATGTATCTAGTTAATTAGACTACTGCAACATGAAATCCATTGATTTGTAACAATCTGCATATTATTTAAAAACTTGTCACACCATTTAATATTACTTTTGATTACTAAAATCAGGATTATTTATTTGATTCTGATCGAAAGGATACTAATACAGTCAAAATAGACTTTTTAAAATTCTAAATGCTCCCAAGAATAGTTTACAAAATTGATGTCGATACCTAATACATTACTCCACCCATTAATAATAAGTCTTAAGATATTAACTGCTTACCAAGCACACAAGTCATGGTGCAGGTTTCTTCCACATTGCTAAGAAATACCTCCTTCTTGTAAAACATTTTGGTGGGTTCATGTTCAGTCTCCTCAGGATGGATGAATATGGGGCCAAAGAAATATGCAGCACCACCCCGCACCCACATCTTCTCAATCCTATCAACAAAGTATACAAGGAGTTTGATTTTTTTCCCTACATTTTGAACAGTAATTCCTTTTATTTTATTTAAAGGGACATAGGAGCTATAAGGTCACCTGTGTTGTTCTGGAAATGTGTCAAGGAGTCTGCAGGCTGCAGAGTTTGGGGGGGCGGGATGAGCTGCTGCGGGTGGAGGCCTCGCTGCGACTCCTCTTCCCTTTGTCTATGGGACTGCAGTTTTGGCCTGATCCAGATTTTGCGCTGTGGCTGCTTTGTCCTTATGGAACCTTGGGCAGGTCATCTGGGGTTTGGTGGGAGGAGCCAGCTTCAATCAGGTATGGCCGTTGAAGGAGAAGGGGGTGGTATTGCTGAAGGAGGACACAGAGGCTGGATCCAGGAGCAGGTGATAAGCAAAAATAAGGTTGCTGCCGTTGTTTCAGTTAAAGTAACTGGTTGACCAGAATTGGCCATACAGTGCGCAGGTTATTACTGACAGTTCAGATAAAGGTGATTCTGGTGGATCCAAATGACCAAGATCGACATGAGCTGAACTTAGAAGGCTCTGGAGATGCACCACTTTGTCGAAGGTTTCCGCGTGGAACTCAGGTTGAATGGGAGCTGCTGTCTGATGAGAATTGCTGACTAAATCCTTGAAGAAAAAGCTTGAAATCTACCTAAGGAAGATCAGAGCCTAGAAGGACCTTGTGGCTAAAATTGGTGTCATTAATGAGATCTATCATTGTTGTATCTGCTATTTAATATATAATTTATGATTTAAATTGACTGATTTGCCTATTATTTAAGCTGATTTTGGTCTGATCGGTAAAGTAAAAGTTATAAAAAGAATTGTTCCGTAAATTTGGTTCTTTCGGTTTGTTGATCTTCATGGGAATTGTAACAAATAATACTGAGGATTAAAATAATTCTGTTTATGTTATACCAATAACCAAATACTGTTGGCAATAATATTTCTCAAAAACTTACGCAGATGATGAAAAGTGAAAACTTGCATTATAATTTAAATATTTTGAGTTGTAAGTTACTGACCTGCCTACACGGGGTTGCACTAAACCATGTGATTTTATGTACACACAATCTCCAACTTTGAGCCACAAGTCATTATAGTGAAGCTGCTCATAATACTGGCAGCCTGGTTCTCCATTTGAAATTTCCACTGGCACATCCTCTCGTTCCTGGGCAGACAGATTGAGTAAGTAATATTGTCTATAACGACTGCATCTTACATCTACTGACAATAAACAACACTGAAAATTGAACCCAACAAAACTGAGTTCAGAAAAAAATAGATAAATGACTAGTCTGGAAATCAGTTTTGACAATCTTGTGCAAGTTGCAGTGGTATTCCGGCTTCAGTTGAGTTCCCTTTGCATAATACATCATGTAGTCTGGATGCATACGATGCATACGTAGGTCAAGATGAGACTTTGCTGATTACATTTGTATCATTTACAGTCTGAATTCGCAGTGTCCTTGCAGTGAACTCTCGTATGGGCAGAGCACTACAGATATCACATGAGACAAGGTGAAGTCCACAAGGTTATGAAAGCAACAGGCAATGTAAATAAGGTAAAAGATAACTTAAAATAATTCTAATAATAGATCAAGAGGTGAAATTTCTCTGAACAAAAATTGGGAGAATGTCTTTTTTCTTAACAAAATGCACTCTCAGAAACTATGTTCAAAGCTATGGATTCCAATAATTTTCACAGAATCACAGAATGGTTACAAAAGAAACAATTAACCTGGTGCCACTCTACTGCCTTCTCCTTGTAGCCCTGCACATTCTTCCTTTTCAGATAATAATCTAATTCCCTCTTAAATGCCCCAATTGAATCTACTTCACCACACTCTCAGGCAGCGCATTCCAGATCCTAACCACTTATTGCGTGAAAAAGCTTTTCCTCATGTCGCCATTGCCTCTTTTGCCTTAAATCTCTGTACTCTTGTCTCAATCCTTCCACCAATGGGAACAGTTTTTTGATTTTGAATACCTCTATCAAATCTCCTCTCAATGTTCTCTTCTGCACGAAAAACAGTCCCAACTTGTCCAATCTAAATAAATGAAGCTCTTCATCCCTGGAACCATTCACAAGAATCTTTTCTGCTTTCTCAGTAATGCCTTCACATCCTTCCTAAAGTGAGGCACCCAGAACTGGACTTTCTTTTGTACTCTATACCCCAATTAATAAATCTGTATGCTTTATTAACAGCTCTCTCAACCTGTCCTGCCACCTTCAATAATGTATGCACACATACACCCACCCAGGTCCCTCTGCTCCTGCACCCCCTATAGAATTGTACCTTTTACCAAAATTAATCACTTCACACATCTCCACATTAAATTTCATCTGCCACTGGTCTACCCATTCCACCAAATTATCTTCACTATCCTCCTAATAGTTCACAATACCTCCAAGTATTGTATCATCTGCAAATTTTGAAATTGTGTCCTGTACACCAAGGTCTAGGTCATTAATATGTATCATGAACAGTAGGGGTCCTAACACTGATCCCTGGAGATCGCCACTATAAAACCTTCTTCCAGTCCGAAAAACATCCATTAACAATTACTTTCTGTTTATTGTCATTCAGCCAATTTCAATTCCAAGTTGCTATTGTCCTTTGTTTTCATGAGTTCTCAAGTCTGTTGTGTGGCACTTTATCAAATGCTTTTTGAAAGTCTATGTACACCACATCAACCACATTACCCTCATCAACCATCCAGAAGGACAAGCGCAGCAGATACAAAGGAACATCAACATCTGAAAGTTCCCCTCCAAGCCACTCACCATCCTGACTTGGAAATATATCACCGCTGTTCCTTCACTGTTGCTTGGTCAAAATCCTGGAACTCCCTAACAGCAATATGGGTGTACCTACACCACAGGGACTGCAGCAGTTCAAGAAGGCAGCTCGCCACCACCTTCTCAAAGGCAATTAGGGATGAGCAATAAATGCTGGCCTAGCCAGGGATGCCCAATCCAGTAAATGAATTTTAAAAAAACGCTCTCTGTTACCTCTCCAAAAATTTCAGCAAGTTAGTTAAACATGATTTGCCCTTAACAAATTTGTGCTGGCTTTCCTTAATTAACCTGCCTTTGCCTTAGTAACTATTAATTTTGACCCAAATTATCATTTCTAGAAGTTTCCTCAGCATTGAGGTTAAACTGACTGGCCTATAGTTGCTGGGCTTATTTTTACATCCTTTTTGAAAAGGGTGTAACATTTGCAATTCTCCAGTCCTCTGGCATCACCCTAAAGAAGACTGGAAGATTATGGCCAGTGCATCTCATCTGATCCTGGTGCCTTATTAACTTTAAGTACAGCCTATCCAATTCCCCCTCCTTATCAATTTTAAACGCTTCAAGTGTCTGAATAACTTTCTCTTTCAACATGACCTGTGCAGTGTCTTCTTTTTTGGTAAAGGCAGGTGTAAAATATTCATTTAATACCTCAGCCATGCCTCCTGCCTCCATTCATAAATCCCCCTTTTGGTCCTTAATTGACTCTGCTCCTCCTTTTACCACCTTTTTACTATTTATATGCCTATAGAAAACTTTTGGATGCCCTTTTACGTTAGCTGCCAGTCTCTTTTCATACTCTCTCTTTGCTTCTTTTATCTGATTTATCAATTCCCCACTGAATCTTCTATATTCAGCTTAATTCTCGGTTATATCATCCATCTCTCACAAGCATATTTTTCCTTCTTCATTTTAATTCCTCTATCTTTTCTCACCCAGGGAGCTCTAGATTTGTTTGTCTTACCTTTCCCCTTCATGAGAATATACCTTGACTGTGCCTGAATTCTCTCTTCTTTCAAGACAGCCCGTTGTTCAGTTACAGTTTTGCCTGCCAATATTTGGTTCCAATTTCAAAACAATAACAGAATTACCTGGAAAAACTCAGCAGGTCTGGCAGCATCGGCGGAGAAGAAAAGAGTTGACGTTTCGAGTCCTCATGACCCTTCGACAGAACTTGAGTTCGAGTCCAAGAAAGAGTTGAAATATAAGCTGGTTTAAGGTGTGTGTGTGGGGGGCGGAGACATAGAGAGACAGAGAGGTGGAGGGGGGGGGGGTGTGGTTGTAGGGACAAACAAGCAGTGATAGAAGCAGATCATCAAAAGATGTCAACGACAATAGTACAATAGAACACATAGGTGTTAAAGTTAAAGTTGGTGATATTATCTAAACGAATGTGCTAATTAAGAATGGATGGTAGGGCACTCAAGGTATAGCTCTAGTGGGGGTTTTTTTTTAAATAATGGAAATAGGTGGGAAAAGGAAAATCTTTTTCATTTATTGGAAAAAAAAGGAAGGGGGAAACAGAAAGGGGGTGGGGATGGGGGAGGGAGCTCACGACCTAAAGTTGTTGAATTCAATATTCAGTCCGGAAGGCTGTAAAGTCCCTAGTCGGAAGATGAGGTGTTGTTCCTCCAGTTTGCGTTGGGCTTCACTGGAACAATGCAGCAAGCCAAGGATAGACATGTGGGCAAGAGAGCAGGGTGGAGTGTTAAAACGGCAAGCGACAGGGAGGTTTGGGTCATTCTTGCGGACAGACCGCAGGTGTTCTGCAAAGCGGTCGCCCAGTTTACGTTTGGTCTCTCCAATGTAGAGGAGACCACAATTTTGGTTCCAATTTACCTGGGTCAGATTCATTCTTACCCCATTGAAGTTGGCTCTACCCCAGCTAATTATTCTTACTCTGGATTGCTCCTTACCTTTTTCTATAGCCAACCTAAGCCTTATGATACAATGATCACTGTCCCCTAAATGTTCCCCTACTGGCACTTGGCCCACCTCATTTCCAAGAACCAAGGTCTAGCAGTGCCCAGTTTTCTGTTGTAGAAAACTTCCCTGAACAAATTCTAGGAAATCTTGCCTTTCTTTGCCCTTTACACCACTGCTTTCCCAGTCTATATTTGGAAAACTGAAGTCCCTCATTATAACTACTCTATAATACTTGCACTTATTTGTAATTTCTTTGCAAATTTGTTCCTCTACATCTTTCCCACTATTGGCAACCTATAGGCTACACCAAGCAATGTAACTGCATCTTTTTGTTCCTTAGCTCGAGCCAAATAGTTTGTTCTTGACATCTGTCAGAGACATCCTCTGTCTCGAGGACTGGAATGTTCGCATTAATCAATGCTGCCACCCCTTCTCCCAGTCTTTACTTTTCTATCTCTCTTGCACACCTAGTATCCAGAAAATTTAACACCAAGTCCTGCCCTTCTTCTGATCTCCCATGCATCCATTATTTTAATCAGTCCACCACTGGTGGCCATGCCTTCAGTTTCCTTGGCCTCCAAGCTCTGGAATACCTCCACTACACCTCACCACCTAACTTTCCTTCTTTAAGGCCCTCCTTAAAACCTACCTCTTTGACCGACCTTTTAGTCATCTGACTAAATGTCTCCTAATGTGGCTCAGTGTCAAACTTCTTTTTATTTAAAAAAATCCATGGGATGTTTATTATGTTAAAGGCACTATATAAACATAAATTGTTGTTGTTAAATGGATTATTTGAAACTTCTTAAATTGGTGGACATACAAGCCTCACATAGTCAGGGAAACCTCAAGTGCAACAATACCAGACTTGCTAAATACAACAACATAACATTGCACAATGCTTTGCAGAGGCTGGGAAATTTGGTCAAAAAGTGGGAGAGGTCATTTACTATAGAGAAATACAAAGTCATAAAGCTGGGAAATAAAATGTGGGAATACAAAATAAAAAAGAAATAACACAAATTTAAGAAGTTCCAAATAACCCACTGAAGAGCAACAATTTATATAGCGCCTTTGATGTAATAAAACGTCACTAGTTGCTTCACAGGAGCATTATAAAACAAAGCATGATACCAAGCCACAAAAGAATCTGTTAGATCAGAAAACACAGGAGAAAGATTTGTCATTCTTAACGGAAAAGTTCTTAAAACTATGCCAGATGCTTAGGAATATTTACATTAAAGGAAAAAAGCAACAAGAAATAGATAACATTGAACACTGCTCCGGGAACCAGCTTAACAAAAACTCTAATATTTTAGCCTGGATTTTTGCTGGGAGCGGAGAAAGAACAGTTTTCGCTGTTCACCTTGCCCATAGACTTTTCACAAGCTTGTTGATGGAGACTGCTAGTAATCCTGTGTCTGTTTGAATTTGGCACCCTCTATCTGTGGCTTCTGTGAGCAGGAAAGCAGCAGAAAGGCTGTTTAACTAATCCTCAAATAGCCAGAAAAAAAATGTAAAAAGCTGGAAGTATCAATTATATTCAAATCATTGTACAGGAAACAAAATAAAGGTTAGGACATACACATGGATTATAGGAAAGACATAGGGGCAAAGCAAATAATGTATTAAAAAATTTTAAAAAAAGAAATCTGCAACATTAGTTTCTTTTCTGAGGGAATGAGTCTCCATATTTGACAAAATTATATTTCCAGGGCTAGAGAGGTTGCTCAACAGTAATTATCACTTACGACAGTGTTAAAAATGCACTTACCCCATTGACTGAACAAGACCTAACTTTTTCAGCCATTTTTAAGAATGAGAATAATGGGTAATTAGCTAGGTTTATGTGGCATGACAATGATCTCTGAGCATCAAGGCACATCCATGAAGAAGCAGGTTATTATTCACAGCATATTGCAGATTTCTATGTTTAACTGTGCACATGCAGATGCCAGAAGCTGCTGTCAGTTTTACCCTGTAAAAACACCGAGTGTCAACTGCCTCACAATTATTAGAACAGCAAATCCGGGTTAATGAGGAAGGGATTCAAGTTTAGATATGAAAGGGTGACTGCATAGTTAAGATGTAACTTTTCCACACAGGTGGTAAGGATGGAATAGTCTACTAATGGAAGCACTAAAATGGAGGATATTATCAATTTTAGAGTGATATGTAGATTTATGTCAGACAGAGCTATTGAAAGTATGACATGTAGAGTTGGATAGGAAGTCTGCCACTTTTAGAACTATACTGATGGAGGAAAATGGTCTTTCCTGGTCCTTAACAATTCTATAGTGTTTGGGCATGCTGAGTAGAGGTTATTTAAATATGTCTAGTGTTGGCACATGGGTGACAATCGTTTTCTGGAACTTGCTTGATAGCCCTGGAAGATGTGGAGAGCTTTCCCAGTTATCCCCTCAAAACTGACTACATCTCTTTTGTCTCGTCAAGGTAGTGTCATTTGATGGAGAAACGTTAGCCAGTACATGGCAGAAAGGGCTCCTGTTTAATATCCCATCTGCTAGACATCACCATTTTCAATATGGCACGGTGTCAGAGAAGGTTCTGAACTCAGATCTTTGATGAGACTTGAATCCAAAATCTTTTGACTAGCCAGGAGAAATTGTCACCAACCGAGCCAAACTAATACTTGTGACCATTAATCAACAGGATGCTTTTTCATTGCCCCTCTTTGTATTTTCCTATGATCATGTACTGCAGTTGGTGTAGATGTCAAGTTCTATAAAGCTATTTCCAAGAGATCACAGAATCATTGAATTTTAACAGCACAGAGGAGGCCATTCGGCCCATCGTGTCTGCACCGGCTCTCCAAATGAGTATTATGACCTAGTGCCATTGCCCTGCATTTCCCTATACCCCTGCACATTGTTTCTATTCAAATAATCATCTGATGCCCTCTTGAATGCCTCGATTGAACCTGCCTCCGCCACACTTCCAGTGCATTCCAGACTCGAACCACTTGTTGTCAGAAATTTTTTTTCTCACATCACATTTGCTTCTTTTGCAAATCACCTTAAATCTGTGCCCTCTTGTTCTTGATCCTTTCACATGTGGGAACAACTTCACCCTATCTACTCTGTCCAGCCTCTTCATGATTTTGAACATCTCTATCAGGTCTCCTCTTAGCCGCCTTCTCTCTAAGGAGAACAGTCCCAGCCTCTTCAGTCTGTCTTCGCAACTAAAATTTCTCATCCCTGGAACCATTCTTGTAAACCTCTTCTGCACTCTCTCCAATGTGTTCATATTCTTCTTATAATGTGGTGCCCAGAATTGTACACAATACTCCAGCTGCAGTCTAATGGGTGCCTTACATAAATTCAGCATAACCTCCTTGCTGTTGTACTCTATGCCCCTATTAATAAAGCCCAGGATACTATATGCTTTATTAACTGCTCTCCCCACCTGTCCTGCCACCTTCAATGATTTTCAAACATATACACCCAGGTATTTCTGCTCGTGCACCCTCTTCAAAATTTCACCCCTTATTTTATATTGTCTGTCCTGGTTCTTCCTATCAAAATGCATCACCTCATATTTCTCTGCATCGAACTTCATCTGCCACCTATCTGCCCACTCCACCAACTTGTCTATGTTCTTTAGAAATTCTACGCTGTCCTCCTTGCAGTTTACAACGCTCCCAAACCTTGTATCAGCTGCAAACTTTGAAATTGTCCCCTGCACACCAAGATCTAGATCATTAATGTAGATCAGAAAAAACAAGGGTCCCAATACTGACCGCTGGGGAGCTCCACTACAAACCTTCCTCCAGCCCAAAAAATATTCATTGACCATTACTCTTTGCTTCCTATTTTTCAGCCAATATTGTATCCACGTCACTTTTATTTCATGGAATCACACCTCTTGGATTTAATGTTGATGAGGATCACATCATTAAAATAAATTCCCGTGATACATTACAACTTTTGTACTGTTACAATTTTTTCCTATTAATATGAGAAAGCGTATAACAATGTAAGCTACTTGAAACACTTCTACCAGAGCTGCCACCTATATTGGAAAACAAAATCCAAATACATACTCTATCTGACAATGTTGTTACCAACTCCCAAATTTGCCCTTTTACATAGCAAATAACTTTCATCCTGACTTCTTATATAACATAAATGTTAATACCTTATCAATAATGCTGTTACTCTCGTCACCTTTGGTTTCTTCAGGCATTGGTTCAACAGGTTCTTTGTTTTCTGCTTTATCTGCATTAGCAAATACAGAAGCAACTCGAACAACTGGCAGTGGAGTGTTTCTTGGAACAAATTTCACTGCACTTAGGGGCATAGTCCACAATTTAATCTTTTTGAAAGACTTGGTTTTTGCCGAATATCGAGATTCACAGACGAATACATCTTCATCTCTGAAGCCTTCAGGGCGAATTTTAAAGTATTCCTACATTTGTTGTTAGATAGGGGAGGAAGGAATGGTTAACAACACGTTATATCCACGCCACGTTGTTCTTATTTTCAACAACTAAATTGTTCGGATAATATAAAAAAAAATTTAATAATAATAACAATTTTAAAATCAAATAAAAATTCTTTAATACAATCATGAAGACCGATAAAATCAAGTGAAATACTAAGTAGTAGAAACGCATCTCGGTGAAGAGTAGGTGGTGTCAGATCGGCTGCCTGTTATACGCAGTCTCTGATGTTCAGTTCCAATTGAGTGCAATAGAAATGAATTAAGTGCTGGTTTTATGGCAGCGATTTGATAACACCCCATTTGTGCCACTGCCTGAGATAAATTTCTATCCCTAAGTCCGAGCCTAAATCATTTGTAATCAAAATTTGAGTCACAGCAAAAGGATTTATTTAAAACCTAATGGACAGATGTGAATATAAAAAGAAATTCAATGAGGAATCTCAATACATATGCTCCCCAATGAACCTATGGGATAAAGGAACCATATACAATAGAAGTTCCCAGATACAATCCTCAGCATGTGCTAAATTAGGAAATTTGTAACGGCAGCAGAATCTTCTCTGCAAAAAATCCTTCAATGTTTGCTATCCAGGCTCATAAATGAAGAATGGCCACTTGGGTAAGATATCAGATGACTGATGGCAAAATCTCAATGAGTCACCATTTTCAGGAGAGGAATGGAATGGGAATAAAATTGGATGCGGTTGGGAGCAAAGCATATTTTTTTCCCTTTTGCCTATTTGGATCATTTAGCTTCCCTGACTGCTCGCAGGCCTCTACAAATGCCGGCCTGAATCCAGCTTTTAGGCAGTGAGAGGTTATAGACCAGGTTGACCCTCCCAATTCCCATCATGGGAAGACATCTAGCTTTCTAAATACCTTCTTAAAGCTGCATTATTGATGTAAGAAATGCTTTCTGCACAGAATCATAGATGTAAAGTGTTCTACCAATCTGTGACACTGGGACACAAAATACATTGTATTACCAAGCTGCTCTGTACCTGCAACTTACACAACAGTTTTTCATTTTTCAGTGAATGGAACTATGGATAAATTAGAAAACAAATACTCACCTTTACAAACATAACTACACATTTGCCTAGAATTTTGCTGACCAGAACTTTATTATAGTAGTCACTTTTGAAAACTTCTTTTTCGAGGAATTTTCGTGTGGCCAAGTGGAAAGTTTCATTTGGCCGATAAAACCAGCAACCATACAGCCACTTCTCACCTACAAAATATATTGTGCACAATATAGTTCAGTTTGAAGAAACATGGAAAGTAATAAAAAGCAACAAAATTGATTTTAAAAGCAATTTTTAAGCAAACAGGTATAACTTAAAACCTCTGTAGATAAACACATCATTAATGCATTGCCCAAGGCATCATGTTTCCCAGCCAAAAGTGAAGAATGAACATTTTACTATTAATTGTGTGATATTTATTCTATGTGTGATTCAAGACAGTCAGGTAGTTAAGTGATAATGCCACAGATACCAGACTGTCAAATGTGTTGTTTTCTTTCTCTGAATGGAATTCAATCTCCATCATATAAATTAACAGATTATCCAAATGGAAGAAATTACCAGGGCATAGACCTTGAGAAGAGCTTGGCACAATATTCATTTAACTTGAAGTGAATATTGTTTGTTTCTGGCTTGTTACATTGTCACTTTGATTAAAGAGGTTCTGTCAGATTATATTAACCTTGATGTTTAAAAAATGTATTTTATTAATTGTTGCACATATCAAAGTGAATTAATGCCAGGAATCGAACGTTTTCCACCTCAGGCACTCAAGTGTCAACCTTAAGCAATCCCGGGTCAGGTATAACACTGCTAGATGCTGAGTAAGGCTTTCAGTATGTTACCAAACCTCTAAATAGTACTCTCTACTATACTACTGTCATGTCATCATTGTGATACTGTAATGACACTGCAAATTTTGTCGCCATTATCAGATTGATTTTAAGATGCAGTAGGCTGTACAAGTTCCAGGACATTTCTTCTAGTGGACACAACTCAGCTAGTGCTGCTGTTTTGGGCAATTCCTTAAGAGTAGCTAACAAGTTTGGCTCTTCAGTTGATCTGGAGCTGTGATGCTCTGATCAGCTGGAGTGGATAGTCTCTTTCTGTTAAGACATGAACTTTAAGGGTGTCTTTGTAACAAATCCAGTGTTCACAAATGATTCTACTGTTGAACTCAGCACTGGCTGTACAATTCTGACATGAAAGATCATCAGGAAATAATAAACACACACTTTTCTTGGATGCTAGGCACTTGTAAGATCTGTGGCAAGACACACAGAAGCAGAAGTGACTGAAGATCATATTGACTGAAGTCAACAAATATTGACTAGAGTAAATCTTAAAATGAAATAAAGCAAATCTCAAATAATTTAGAAAGTAAAAACTAGGAATTTGTTTGGAAAGTGGTCTGTTCGCGTTTGTGGAGGCTGAATTTATGAGTAAGATTTCATTATTTTTAAGATAACTGAATTGAATTTTAATTTTTTTCAGTGTTGACTTATACTTAGCTTTGACAAAAAGTTTCAGTTTGAATCCATTACCAGTGTCATCTTCCCAGAGTCTCTCAATGCAGACAATGTGAGGGAGGAGGTTTGGTTCAGCTGGTTCAACATACACATAATCCCCAACGTGGTACATGTTGTCTTTAAAGCTGCAGTCTTGGCTATAAGTACGCTGGATCCCATATGTTCCATGGCTCCCTGAGTGATCATCATTCATATTTTTCTCAGATTCTGTTTATCAGATTATAGAATTAGTTTTCTGATTAAAATGTACTTAAAAAACAAAAGTGCAGTGCCTTCTAAAGCTTTTTATAAATACAAATTTTGTGTATTTTCAAAACAAAAGAGTTCCACTAATCACAATATTCTAGTTTGAGATACAGCTCTGTTTTTCAGTGTGCTTTGTTGGCTTAATAAGGAACTGAACCATGCAGACGATAAACTTTCAAGATTGAATCCTTGATTCTTGTTGAGTTAGTTGATCGTGAGTGGGCAAATGATAGGAGCATCTGATGAGGACAAAATTGGGTCAGTTGCTTGATTGGCACCCCATCCACAAATATTCATGCCCTCCATAAGATGCACTACAGGAACTCACCAAGGCTCCTTAGACAGCACCTTCCAAACCCACACCTGCTACAATTTAGAAGTAAAAGGGAACCAGACACATGGGAACGCCACCACTTGGAAGTTCTCCTCCAAGACATTCACCATCCTGACTTGGAAATATATTGCTGTTCCTTTACTGTCGCTGGGTCAAAATTCTGGAGCTCCATCCCTAACAGCATTATGGGTGGACCTACACCACATGGACTGCAGTGATTCAGGAAGGCAGCTCATCATCATCTTCTCAAAGGCAATTAGGTAGGGCAATAAATGCTGGCCTAGCCAGTGACATCCATACGAATTAATTAAAAAAAGTAGGACACCTCTATGACCTGCTGACTCTCGTAGCAAAAGGTCATACATGAAGAAGGGCCATGTGGGCAAGATACTGGAAGGTAATCAGCACCTGCTGAAACATGCCCCATCAAAATGTCAAGGCGATATAGAGACCAAAAGCACAGGGAAAACTTAATTAACTAACCCAAAACACTGCTAGCCCCTTACAATATGATGTTCAATGGCAACATTATCACTGAAACTCCCACTATCAACATCTTGGGGGGGGGGGGGGGCGCGCGGCATTACCATTGACCAGAAACTGAACTGGACCAGCCATATAAATACTGTGGCTACAAGAGCAGATCAGAGGCTGGGAATTCTGCAGCGAATAACACTTCCTGACTCCCCAAAAACCTGTCCACCATCTACAAGGCACAAGTCACATGGAATGCTCTTCACTTACCTGGATGAGTGCTGCTCCAACAACACTTGAGAAGCTCAACAGCATCCTGGACAAAGCCTCCCGCTTCACTGGCACCCCATCCACCATCTTCAACATTCACTCCCTCCACCACCAACGCACAGTGGCAGCAGTGTGTACCATCTTCATGGTGCACTGCAGAACCAACCAAGGCTCCTCTGACAACACCTTCCAAACCCAAGATCTCTACCACCTAGAAGGACAAGGGCAGCAGGCACATGGGGACACCACCCCTCCAAGCCGCACACCATCTTGACTTGGAATTACATTGCTGTCCCTTCACTGTTGCTGAGTCAAAATCCTGAATGCCCTTCTTAACATCACTGTGGGCTGCAGGGATTCAAGAAGGCAGCTCACCATCACCTTCTCAAGAGTAATTAGGGATGGACAATAAATGCTGGCCCAGCCAGCGACATCTACATCCCGGAAAAGAATAAATAAAAGAAAATCAAAAATTACCAAGAGTGTCAACATTTTTATTATTTCAAAGGAATGCTGATGATTGTACTTAAACAAAAACCCCAAAACAAACAGTACCTGATAACTCTTTTTTTTCCTCCTCTCTCTTCTGCTTATCCTCCTCTATCTCTTTTGGCAGTTTTTCCTTCTTTTCTTTTTCCAAGTCATGCTGCAAGTGTTTCAGAGTATAGCTGAGAGCTGGTGAAAGTAGAATCTCTCCATTTTTGCACAGCTCATCACGAATCTTAATGAAAAAATGCTGAAGTTCCACTGCATCCTCATAGATTTCAGAATCAGTTCTAAGTAGGCCACAAAATTAGTTGTTAGTACCATACATGCTACACTATTCAATGCATTCTCCTCTACATTCCACAAATATTTACTTCTCTAATTTTCCTCATTTTGTTTTTGAAAGTGGTGATATGCTGTAGTCTGGACAGCCTTCCTGTACATCACTGAATTGGCTGTTCATGCTCAAGTCTAAACAGTATCAGTACTGTTTAGTTTATAGTTTTTTTAGTTGTCAGCTGCGTTTATGGTGGAGTGGAAGGCAATAAAAGCCAAGGTAGAACCTGTTCTTATCCAATGTCCACGACATACACATGGATCACTGTGTTGCAAGCAGGAATGGAAACACTATTTATTATTCCCTTCCTTAGCCAGAACACATAGGTCAATAGTGACTGTGTTGCTGTCCTGCCTGAGATTTAGTAATTTAGCATCACCAGAAATTGAATCGAAGTGGCTGAGTACCACACTGCACGGTGCATTTACCCACGGCCTTCGGAAAGTCTAAAAATACATTTTTGGTAGGAGGTTGTGCAGGTCATCATGCATTCCTTTAATTCTTATGTGCAGCAACTGAGCAGATTATCAGATATTTACTTTTCTTTTTTAATCCATGTCAAACTGATGAGTTTTCTTTACTGCTGGACTTTAAAGATGAAAAATTGTAGGTTTTCTCAACCCAGTTCCTTGTATACATAGGTCTACAGCATAAGCATTTTTATAAATTGGCAATTCCAAAATCAATTATTATCTAGGATGTGAGTGACTGCTGTGGCTATATTTAATGAGTGGGCCCGTTTATTTTATATTAATTGTTTTTACAACTGACTGGTATCCTAGACTATATCAGAGAGTATTAAAACAACATGGATCAAAGGAACCTGTCACACCAATAATATAGGAAAGTTCTCTGAAGGACATTAGTGAACCAGTGGGAATTCATGGCCATATATTTTGCAATAATTGCCAGGGTTATCAAATTTAATTTCACAACCTGTCATGGTGGGATCTGAACCAATTTCCAAGTTGTTGAGCCACTACCAAAACTACTATATGACAGTACCCTGTATATCATTTGCAGAAATCAAGAAGGGTGTCTAGTGTGTGAAATGGAAAAAAAGATACTCTTCTGATACACTTTATTGCTGAAAATTAATGGGTGGCTTACTTTGAATCTAGATACACTCTACATGCTATTTTTGAAAGAGCCAATAATAAAACTCGATGCACAAAAGTGAAACCTTCCCCGTACTAACATTCCTCACCTTACTTAGCACAAAAATATATTTTTTTTTACTGCTACTTTTAGGGTGGGATTTACTAATAATGGGGAAGCAAAAATAAACTATGCTTGAAACTTGGGCCAGAATTTTCCCGTCGGCGATTTAGGGGTGGGGCCTGCTCGCCGACGGGAAAATGACGCGGGATGACATCGGGAGCAACCCCCGATGTCATCCTGGTCCACTTAAAATTTTAGGAAGGCGGGCAGACAGCGAAATCAGCTGTTTGCCCGCCGACCTGTCAATGGCCAATTGAGGCCATTGACAGGGTAATTAAGCCAATTAAAGGCCCTGCCCTTCCAACCTTAAGGCTAGTGGGCAGGCCAGGAACCCCAGCGGGCTTCTGATGATACATGAAACTGGCTGAATGAGGTTTCATGTCCGTTTTTAAAAACTTTAATAAATTTTATGTGATATTTATTAACATGTCCCATTTTGTGTGATGAGGGGGACATGTTAATACTTTTTTAATTTTTCTATTTTTAAAGTTTTTTTAGACTGTCAGTAATCTCCCTGAGACAGCACTTAGTCTCAGGGAGCAGTGCACATAGCGCTTCCTGTTGGGCAGGCCACTGGGCGGGCCTTAATTGGCCCGCCCGCTCAAAATGGTGGCGGGCCCCATTTCGGCGGCGGAGTTCGGTTGCCCGGCCACTGCCGAGCCGGTGGGGCCCACCCGCCAACCAAGGCTAAAATTCTGCCCTTGATGTTTCTCACACTTCCTTTCTACTGAGCACATTTTCTACAAATGGCCTCAAATGATGGGAGACATCTAGTAGTATATATATTTGCTATTAGTGAAGGGTTAACCCAAAGAAAGTTAAAGTCTGTGTTTTTCTATATGCTCACCTGTTTAACCGCCTCGCTCTTTCTAATACTTCAAACATGTGCTCCTGAAAAACATCAAGTCTTCCATATC
The DNA here is from genome assembly GCF_017639515.1 of Carcharodon carcharias. Lineage (NCBI taxonomy): Eukaryota > Metazoa > Chordata > Chondrichthyes > Lamniformes > Lamnidae > Carcharodon > Carcharodon carcharias. The sequence goes on along the minus strand of NC_054473.1, from coordinate 24,710,477 downwards.
GATTAGTTTCAATATTTTTCCTAATAATATCAAAGGTCAAAGGAGGCTTGTTAGGGACACTTGGATCAGTGGCTGGAATCTCTGCTAAAGAGTCACTATAACAACGTCCTTCATCATCCTGGTGACTAAGAACGGAGACAAACAGGTTGTGTATCAACTCCTGTATAAGTAACTTTACATTGGGAATGTGTGCATCATCATCTCCATCCAAATCCTTTTTAGCTTCTAGTAGGACTTTGTGAAGGACAAGTGCATCTTTATAAATAAGAGATTCTGGTTCGTTGTATGTACAAGCATTATTAAACATCAACACAAATTCATCAACCAATGAATCAACGTCCTGGTACTTATTAGCCATCATGTGACTTTTTACTTTCTCCATGTCAATTGGTTTTTTAATTGTCAGATAGTAATCCGGGAGTTCTGATCGAGTAGGTAGTCTGAGAAAGATGGCACTCAATCGTCGACCCCTGTTGTCTGTGTAGTTTTTGACAGCTTCATATAACTCATTTAATTTTTGCTGTAGTGGGGTCAAGTACTTGGATTTTTTAGGGGATATACCACTCTTCCTGCCTGAAAACAAAAGTCAAAAGATGTTCAAGGACCACTTTATAGGGAATAACACTCCAGTTCAAAAGGATTCTTTGAATAATTGGCAGTCCATTTGCAGCAATTAGGAAACTATTTCACTGATCACCTATAGCAGTATATATCTGGTGATTATGAATAACATTCTTCTTTCCTAAAGAACAGCAGTTCAGATGAGAATTTTAATTTCTTGGCTAGGCTAATATAATGAGGCTAGTGTCTAGAGACCTTACATACCCTGCTTACGTATCAATTTAGTACCCTGGTTTACTTAAAAGCAACAAACTCAGATAGAAGCAAAATACTGAGGATGCTGGAAATCTGAAATAAAAACAGAAAATACTGGGAAAACTCATGTCTGGCAGCATCTGTGGAGAGAGAAACAGAGTTAACGTTTCAAGTCCGTATGACTCTGAAGAAGAGTCATACAGACTCAAAACATTAATTTGTTTCTCTCTCCACAGATGCTGCCAGACCTGCTGAGATTTTTTCGGCATTTTCTGTTTTTATGCTCTGATAGAAAAGGGGTATAACATCAAAAGAAATCCTAAATAGTCCTTAAGCTGGTTCGCTCAAATTTCTCTATTTTCTCCACAGTTCATTATGATAGTTTATATTTACTACTAATCTATGCTGTCAAATAAGCAAATCTGACTAATGTTGATTATGTTTGCCATCCCTAAGGGACATCAATTTTGTTGGCAGACAAGAATAATTTGTCTTATTTAAAAGGCAAGTCATCTTTCCTTTTGTACATAAATAATATTCACATGTAGGGGTGAGAGAAGCGCAGATACAAAACTGCTTTGAGAATGAAAGTTAATAAAAAGAGCAGCTAGAACAATTTTTAAACAACTTACTTAGTTTCAACTTAGGTGAAGCTGTGTCATCATCAAGTAAAGGACCTAATTCTTTCCTTTTCTCTTTCAGAATTTTCTCCAGTATGGTGGCATCGTTGTATACCTGTTCAATAATTCAACACTCTCATTAACTGATTTATATTGAAACTATATCAAGAAACTGTAAAATGCTTCAAGGAAGACTACTGCCAAGTAAAAGTATTTCATTTTTAGTATGCTAATTTATAGCACATTAGAATTGTCAGCATGAAAAAAGCAGTCAACTTCATTGTCCACAATCCATAATAAATTTAATTATATATATATATATATATAATTAAATTTATTATGGATATATTTTATACACACACCAATGAATAAAAAGATTGCCTCAATTGTTCCATATATTAGTTTAGCTTATTCTATTCCCTTTATTTTGTCCTTTCAGGCCTCTTTAAGGACATGAACCACATTCCTTAACCAAGACAGCAGAGAACCTGGCGACCAAATCGAGAATCTCTAGTAGTGCTGTTCTATAACCAACCACTAGGAGGTACATAACAATAACCTGGGATATTTGCACTCGAAACGTTAACTGTGTTCCTCTCTGCAGATGCTGCCAGACCTGCTGAGTTTTTCCAGGTATTTTTGTTTTTGTTTTGGATTTCCAGCATCTGCAGTTTATTGCTTTTATAATAACCTGGGATCATTTGATATTTGGAGAATTTGTATCTTTCGCAAAAATGTGAATTCCTAGCCTCAGCGCAAAGGGAAGGATAGTAGAATAATGCAGCTTGCTTTTTATTGGGAATTAATTGTTCTCTAATGCTTTACTGTGTGAAGACCTATGGTTGCATCCTCATCATGCAAAGCAGAAATTGTTTTTACTTGAATTAACAAGGAATTTGCGATTCAGAAATGCTGCACCTTATCTTAATTAGCAAACATACCTGTGAGCCCTCTTCATTATAGTGTCTTGCATTTCGAAACATTAACTTTAAGTCGTCTATAAATGCCTCCTCACTTGAGTATTTTTCACTACGTATGTTATGTTCTAGAATCTTCAGGTCAATAGGCTCCAGAATGACTTTGTAGTAATCTGGATAGTCCTTTTTTGATGGCTTAACCAAGAATAGCTCGCAGTATCTTCGTCCTGTTGCTGGGTCACGAGACTCGACAATTGTATTGTATAGTACTTTCAATCTGTGCTTTAATTGAGATTCCGTTTTCTTTCCACTCTTTTCTAGCTTCTTTATGCTGGAATTTAAAAATCTGTGTGTATACTTAATCATTAGTCTTCAAAAGTAAAGCAATAAAAATAAAGGAGTAAAATGCAAAATCAATAAATTCATTACATGTTTGTTTACCTTTCTGTACCAAAATAAATTATTTTTAATCCAGAAGAATAAAATTTATATCAGTTTGGAATAAATTGTTCTCTGCCTAGCATTTTGCAATTTTGAAAATGATAAATGTCAAGATGCCCAATTTATGATGGTTACAAATAGGTACATGGGCAACAAAGTACCTAAAATTCCCCTAATTACAGAACAACAGCATTTACCAGAATAAATAGCTTTACCACCTCCCTTTAAAATCAAAAAATGTGAGCCAAGTCAATGACTTACTGTTTTTACTGCCTTCCTGTGAAGTTGAATTGCATATGAAATTACATAAACATATCAGTTGTCTTCTAAAAACAGAACATTCGCCAGTGTATGGTTGGTGAATTACCTTTCCTACCCCACTATAAAGTTGCTATTTAAAATCTCCTATATTGGGGCTTCCAGATAGATGAGTGGTTCTCATTGGTGGATTTCATTGTGGTCAGTAGATCAATATCCTTCGGGGTTCTGCTGCTGACTCTGGACCTCAAACATCATTCCAAAATGTATCACTAAGAACTACCAAGTAATTTATCATATCTGTCCTAGGCAGACAGAATATAATACATGAGCAAGCAAGCTGTTGAGAAAACTCCAGTAACATTTTTTGCAATTATAGATTCATAAGCTATTTCATAACAATATTTCCCATTGTGTTTTTCAGAGTCCTTTGAGCTCACCACACCTTCTCAAGGGCAATTAGGGATGGGCAACATTGGCCTTGCCAACAGTGCTCATATCCCATGGACAAAGTATATATATTATATATCCTTTGCATAGAAACTGTTTGTATTATCTTAAACCAGACCATCTTTCAAAAAGCAAAAAGTTAAGGTCTGTGTTTCCTCAGCCCACATGGTTAAACCAAATGCATACATCCAAAATAGCTCCAGGTTTAATGGATACAGTAAACTTTGTAAAAAACAATCCATTGGGTATGGCTATATTTTATAATTTTAGCTGACTGTTTACCAAACACTACTCCCCTCACCCTATAAAAATATATATTTCTATACTGGCATATTGATACTAGTGAAAGGAGCAACTGCTAGATACTATACATTCAGCAATATGTCTTTTATTCAATACAACTTTGCACCACAAACAACAGGTGTTACATTCAAACATGTCCTCTGGTCATTGGCACTTTAAACATTTAGATCTCTCATTTTAAACAGGAGCACACTTAAAGTGCCAATGCATGCAGTGTGCTGAATGTAACAACATATGCAGGCGCTGCTACCACTATATGTTGAAATAACATGCTCATTCACCGGAAGACAACAATCTCATTACTCCACAATTGAATAGGCAGGAAGAGGCAATTCATCCGTAATTAGACTGTGAACAGCTCCAAGTTTTAGTATATGTGAGGAACTGTATCTTCCATTATAAACTACTCTTTAAGTACAGAAGAGGATTTCACAACTAATTTCATACAATGACCAGTGAAATTCTATGTTGAGATGGGATATGACAAGAGCTATTTATGGCTTTGTTTATCAGATTTTACAACAAAACCCACTGATCATTACAGAAAGTCAGGACACATTTATTTATACAAACAAATTACCATCACAATCACTAAAGTTGAATTTCACAAAAAAAAGTCACAACTTGCTTCAATTTGAATGACATAGGCAGGAACAACTGACCATACTGGGTTTTTCCCTCTCTTGGAAAAAAACAGAAAGTATGAAGTGTTTAAATTTAGGAAAGGTTTGAACAAATTGGATCCAAGTAAGCTTACCTAATGTGTGCAGAATTTAAGCACAAAGAGTCATATTTACAAATTAAGCACAACCAAAGAAAATACAAAATGTAGCAAAATTTATGTTCACTACGGTGTGGTAAGTATAGGGAAGAGATTATTGGCAAAGGGATAGAATAAAGAAATCTTAATGAGTTTAAATGAGAAAACAGATAGTTTTCGTCAACAAATAGGATTGAGGGTTATTAGAAATAAACTAATGGAACGCTGTAGCTAGACGGATTAGAATTCTTCTGATGGCGGGATTTCCCTGCCCCGCCACAGAAGAAATCGGCAGGGAATGCATCCTCACTGATCAGGCTGCCCTGCTGACATTTAATGCTCCAAGGAGCGTTGATTGGCTAGATGCAAGGCTTCCGCCTCTCACTCAAGAGCAAGTCCTGCCTCAGAGAGCAGCCAGTCAATCTGTTTGGTCGGCAGCTCTGTAGTTCTAGCTGTGCCACTGAATTCTAGCTGTACCCATCTCAAAAGGAGCCAGTAATGGAGGCACCATCTCCCCCACTTGAACCCTGAGCAGGCTTATGACCATATGAGTTAAGAGCAGGAGTATGCCACTCGGCCCTTCGAACCTGTTCCGCCATTCAATAAGATCATGGCTGATCTAGCCGTAACCTCCCACCTATCCTCAATAACCCTTCACCCCTTCATTTATCGAGAATCTAGCTACTTCTGCCTTGAAAATATTCAAGAAGCTTCAAAGACTCTGCTTCCACTGTCTTTTGAGGAAGGGAGTTCCAAAGACTCACTACCCTCAGAAAAAAATTCTTCTCATCTCGGTTTTAAATGGGAGACCCCTTATTTTCAAACAGTGACTCCTGGTTCTAGGCCGTCCCACAAGTGGAAACATTCTCTCCACATCCACCCTGTCTAGACCCCTCAGGATCTTATATGTTTCGATTAAGTCGCTGCTTATTCTTCGAAACTCCAGAAGAAACAAGCCTAGCCTGCCCAATCTTTCCTCATAAGACAACCTGCCCATTCCTGGTATTAGTTTAGTAAACCTTCTCTGAACTGCTTCTAATGCATTTACTTCCTCCCATAAATAAGAAGACTAATACTGTACACAGCACTCCAGATGTGCTCTCACCTGTGTTCGGTACAACTGAAGCTTAACCTCCCTACTTTTATATTTGTTTCGCCTCACAATAAACAATAACATTCTATTAGCTGTCCTAAGTACTTGCTGTACCTGCATATTAGCCTTTTGTGATTCATGCAATAGGACACCCAGATCCCTCTGCATCTCGGAGCTCTGCAACCTATCACCCTTAAGATGATATGCTTCTTTTTATTCTTCCTGCCAAAATGGACAATTTCGCATTTTCCCACATTAAACTCCATTTTCCGGATCTCTGCCCACTCACTTAACCTGTTTATATCCCCTTGTAGCCTCCTTATGTCCACTTCACAACTTACTTTCCTACCTATTTTTGTATCATCAGCAAATTTAGCAACCATACTTCTGTTCCTTCATGCAAGTCATTTATATAAATTGTAAAAAGCTGATGCCCCAGCAATAATCCCTGTGGCACATCATTCGTTACATCCAACCAACCAGAAAAAGACCCATTTATGGCTATCCTCTGTTTCCTGTTGGCTAGCCAATCTTCTATCCATGCCAACATGTTACCCCCTACACCATGAGTTTTTATTTTCTGCAATAATCTTTGACGTGGCACCTTATCAACTGCCTTCTGGAAATCTAAGAACAGTTCATCCACTGGTTCCCCTTTATTCACAGCATTTGTGGCTCCTTCAAAGAACTGTAATAAATTGGTTAAACAGGATTTCCTTTTCACATGTTGACTCTGCCTGATTGCATTGAATTTTTCCAAATGCCCCGCCATAACATCTTTAATAATAGCTTCCAACATTTTCCATATGACAGATGTTAAGCTAACTGGCCTGTAGTTCCCTGCTTTCTGTCTCCCTCCCTTTTTGAATAAATATATTTGCTATTGTCCAATCTAATGGCACCTTCAACAAATCCAGGGAATTTTGGAAAATTAAAACCAACGCATCAAATATTTCACTAGCCACTTCTTTTAAGAACCTAGCATGAGGTCCATCAGCACCCGGAGACTATCAGCCTGCAGCTCCAACAATTTGTTCAATACCACCTCCCTGGTGAATGTAATTTTCCTGAGTTCCTCCCTCTCTTCCAATTCCTGATTTAATGTTATTTCTGGAATGTTACTTGTATCCTCTATAGTGGAAACCGATACAAAATACCTGTTCAATTAATCTGCCATCTTCTTATTTTCCATTATTAATTCCCCAGGCTCATTTTCGATAGGACCAACGCTCACTTTGTTAACTCTTATCTTATTTCATTATCTATGGAAACACTAACTATTCGGCTGGGATTTTCCGTGCCTGCTGGCATTGGGCATGTTCAGTGGTGTGAGTGGACAATATAGCAAGAAGGCCAAAAATTGCTTTCATGACATCGTGAAACCAGTTTGCGATCGTTCACTCTACCTGCCAATGGCGCACACACCATCAGGTGTCGGGAACCTCATTGTAGTACATCAGCATATCATTATAAAGCCAGCCTGCCGGAATCGTCCCCACTGCTGGGTCGTCCGCCTACATCGACGTACAATGTTTCACAACAGCATATAAAAGGCATACACCTGGCGGGCTGCACCTTGAGGGGAACTCGGAGGTGAGTACACAGTAAAGTTGCGGAGCGCTCGCTCAGGTTGCCTGTTGGACTTCAAGGTTGAAGCGTGTTGGGGAGAGGGGCAAGGCCTGCCCTGCGGTTGAGGCAACTTGGGTGGGGGGGTAAGGGCTGCCCTGCGTTTGAAGGTAGCGCAGCAGCACGTGCAGGGTTGGCGGCGGGAGGGTTAGGGACACCTTGTATGAAACGACCATTCCTCGGCAGCTGAGACAGTTCAGGCGCAGCACATTGATACAATTGGAGTTGGGCCTCTAGCTTCCCTGCCCACTATAGAAACGCAGAGGCATCAAAGTGCCACCAAGTGCTCCAGAACTTTACACCCTTTGAGCACAGACTGCAAAGGAATATGCATTTTAGTGGACTACAGAATGGTTGGACGACTGGGCACATTGTACAATCTGCTTGCTAAAGCTGGCCATGGTGCAGTCACTGGTGGAGGCATTCAGAGCCCCTTGCAAGGTCTTGATCACAGTCTCCACCATGGTTCAAGCCCTGCACCTGAGCGGAGAGCACAGCCTGCAGTCCAATGAGCAAAGCTGCTGCCAGCTGGTCAGAAAAGGGGTAGATGAAGTGAGAGATCTTGGCGTACAAGTACACAGGTTCCTGAAGGCAGCAGTTCAAGTAGACAAGGTTGTAAAGAAGGCATATGGAATGCTGTCCTTCACTGGCAGAGGTATAGAACATAAACGTAAGGATATAATGTTGGAATTGGATAAAACACTGGTGAAGCCACAATAGGAGTAGTGTGTGCAGTTCTGGTCACCACATTACAGGAAGGACGTAATAGCTCTGGAGAGAGTACAGAGGAGGTTTACAAGAATGTTGCCAGGGCTAGAAAAGTGTAGCTACGAGGAGAGATTGGATAGGTTAGGGTTATTTTCCTTAGAACAAAGAAGGCTGAGAGGTGACTTGATTGAGGTGTACAACATTATGAGGGGAATAGATAAGAGTGGACAGGATAAAATTGTTTCCCTTGACGGAGAATTCAAGGACCAGGGGACATAGATTCAAGATAAGTGGCAGAAAGTGTAGGGGGGACATGAGGAAGACCTTTTTTACGCAGAGGATAGTGGGTGTCTGGAATTCACTGCCCAAGTTGGTGGTAGAGGCAGAAACTCTAAACTCTTTTAAAAAGTATCTGGATCTGCAACTTAAGTGCTGTAAGCTGCAGGGCTATGGGCTGGGTGCAGGAAGGCGGGGTTAGAAAGGGGACCTGGGTGTCCTTGGGCTGGCATGGACAAGATGGGCTGAATGGCCTCCTTCTGTGCTGTAACTTTTCTATGGTTCTATGAGTGGAATGGAGCGGAGGTGGGTGGGGTTTCGGGCAGCCATGCAGCGCACAAATCTCTGGCCATCCAAGCGGTGGCCAGCACTCTCCGGGATGTGTTAAGGGGCCTTTAAACTTAACTAAGACAGGTTCTTAATACACCCATGCTAACCCACACATCTCTCTCTTTCATCCTGCAGAGTACAACATCAGGATCATGGAACCTGGTAACCTAGCTGCATGCCTCGTGGCTTACAGAGAGCGAAGACAACAGAGAAGAGAGCGACTGAGGCAACTGGCTGCGCAAAGGGAGGAGCAGCATCCTCTGGAAGAAGGGGCAGCTGGGATCCCACACATGCCGCTGAAGAGCCACAGCAAGCCATTGCTTGTTGGCACCTTGCTGGGCCCAGGGTCTATAGACGCCACCTTTCATTCCTGCAGATGACCAGATGACCCGCAGTGTCGCCGAAGACTGCGCATGTCTAGGGAACTGGTTGGTCACATCTGCCAGTTACTGCAGAATTTGGTGCCACGGGGACATGGAGGGCCAGTGGCCGTGAAAGTGGCAGCGCCGTTCAGTTTCTACGCCAGTGGCTCCTTTCAGGGCTCCACAGGTGACCTTTGTGGGATATCACAAGCCTCTGCCCACAAATACATCCATGAGATCATGGAAGCCATCTTCGCGAGGGCACACAAATTTGTGAATTTTATCTGGGACCAGGACAGCCAGGATGCAAGAGTGATTGGATTTGCCCAGATCTCGGTCTTCCCACAGGTGCAGGGTGCCATCGACAGCACTCACATAGTGCTCAGATCTCTGTCACAATACATAGTCAACTATGTCAACCACAAGGGATTCCATTCGCAACTTGGTGGAACAGACCGTTGAGGTGCTTAAAATGAGGTTATAGACCACAGAGGGTGTCACGTATGGCTGAAGACGAGATGGAGCTGCAGGTCTCCTCCGATGAGGAGGACGTTGACTGTGATGAGGGTGAGGAGGTCCTTGAAGGCGATGATGATGGGGATGAGGCCCTCACACTGACCAGACGACGCAGGTGTGCTCGGGAGGCCCTCATAGCTGCTAGATTTGTGGAGGATGATTTCAACATGCAGTGAGGAGACACCATAGATCCTCACATTGCATTTATGAACATTTGACTCCAGTCTGGCTTATGGCAACGCACATCTGTGATTATGTTTCTGTCATGGAGAGGCAGTGCAGGAGGATGATGACGACATGCAGTGAGGACACTCTATAGACCTTCAAAAAGCCTGATAGTACACTGTGATACCTGCCCACAACATTCTGGCAGCAATGACCAAGCATTGTCAAGGTGCAGGCATCAGTAATGTTTCCAGGGAGTGTGATGCTGGACCATCACTTTGGTCTTAAGTCCACAGGGCAAAAGCACAGGGAAGAGGCCCTGCACTGAGACACCTGCTTTTATCTTGTGCAGAAAGGTTTCACACCTGAATGACCCGAACACTGCTGATCAGAACAAGGAGCCATGGGCAGGGAGACATTCTTGGGAGTTTATTGACAATAGTGAACAGTACGTACAAGTGCTTAACACTCATGCACAGGCTGTGTAACTAATTCTTCGTAACTTTCCCAACCCAGCCATTACATCTTGGTGCTCCATGGACATCCACAGTGGAGGTGGAGGCAGCCTGCTGACTGCTACACCCTGTCTCTGATGACCGTGGTAGGCATCTTCTGGAGGGCTCCGGCCTGCTTTCAGGGGCGGGCACCCTCCTTGGCTTCTGGAGCTGGAATTGCTGAGGTCACAGAGGGGATTCAGATGGACCGAACACTCTCGGAGTCCCCTGGATGGATGGCCCCATGGGGTACTCCTGCTGATCCTCTGCCCTATGGGTGCCCAAGGGCACCTGGCTGACATCTTGAGGAGAAGGCATAGCTGGAGTGAGGTTGAGCTGCCCCGCACCCCTCTCACGTACACACTGTTGGAGGCCAACTATGGTGTCATCGATGAAGTTGAGCCTGCACCGCATTGCAGGAATGACGTCCTGGGGCAAGGTCTCTATTGCAGCCATTATCCTACCAGTGTTAACCTTGGTGCATTGGCATGCCGGCGCTATCACCTCAGCCTGAAGATGAATTGCAATCTGAAGAATGCAGCGGACATCCCTTCCTGATGTTCCCGAGCTTGCCTTAGCAGCTCCAGCAACTGTCACATGATCAAGTCCAGAGGCACATCATCTGATTTGGGCTCAGCAAATTTCTGGCCTCCAGCAATCCTCTGAGGTGTGTGTCTCTGCGCTGGTGGAGGGTATGGGTGAGCGCTGTGATGGGACTTCAAGGAGGGTGCCTTCTGATTCCTCTTCAGAGGTCTCTTTGGGGCTTGATTGAAGGCTCTGGGTCATGGACTCCATTGGCTGTTTCCCAGATGTGCCTGCGGAAGCAAGGGAAGATAATTAGTGCATGGCAGTGGCCTGTGAAATAGAACACATTACTCACAGCATGGTTGCCTGATGGATGCTGCACTGTTGAATCCTCACTTGGTAGAGTACCGCCGACCTCACCATCAGCACAGGAACGGTCCAGATCATTGCCTGTCATCTGGATGGCTCTGTTTTTAAAGGTTGTAAGGTCCATGATTTCAGGCATTCCTGCGACCTCTCTTTGTTGTGTTCCAGCTTGTCCTGCATGAATAGAGATGGAGGGAGTGTAAGCAGGACCCCTGCCAGGCAGATGATAATTATGCCTGGCATGTGTGAGTGGTCCCATGGATGGGATGAGGACGATGAAGGTGTGTGTGAGAATGTGAATAGTGATGACCCTTGAACTGGCAGTGAGTGAGGGCCCTGTGGAGGTGTGATGGGTTTCTGAGTGTGTGAGTTGAGAGTGACGAGAAGAGTGACTTACCTTGGCAGAATGGAGGAGATCATTTATCCTCTTGCGGCACTGGGTGGCTGTCAGCTATTGAAGGGAATTGGAGCTAACCACCGCTGCCACCGCCTCCCAAGCCTGATTGGTCACACCGCTGCCCATCCTGCGGCCAGAGTGGGGGCAGGGGACAATGCAGGCTTCCATGGTGTCCAAAAGGCATTCCAGAGACACGTGATTAACCATGGGGGCTGCAGTCTTTTTGCCTTTCATTGAGATCTTCCCTGCAGTAGTCCTGGGCTGGAAGCACTGAGATGTGTGTGCATGGCTCTGACTTTAAATATGGCACTCAGCGTGCTGAAGTAGCGAGCTGATGGCATGGCAGGTGAATGAGACCCCTGCCTGCCGTGGAAACGACGTGCTTCCAGGAATGCATAATTAATGCGATGGTTTTGGGACAATATGGCGTGAAAAGCTGCCATTGCGGTCTGCAGGTAAAATATCATTTTACATGCCTGCTATCACATTTAGTGCAAATCTGGGACGATTCCGCCCTCTGCCTTTACATTTCTAGATAGCTTTCTCTTGTACTCTAATTTTTCCCTCTTTAGTAATCTTTTAGTCATTCTTCGATGTTCTTTATATTCTGTCCAATCTTCTGACCTGCCACCCATCTTTGTGCAATTAAAGGCTTTTCCTTTAAGTCTGATGCTGTCTTTAACTTTTTTAGTTAACCATAGATGATGGGTCCTGCCCTTGGAATTTTTCTTTCTTGTTGGAATCTATTTATTCTGTGTATTCTGAAATATCCCTTTAAATATCTGCCACTGCATCTCTATTGGGCTATCCCTTAACCTCATTTGCCAGTTCACTTTTGCTAGCACTGTTTTCATGCCCTCATAATTGCTCTTATTTAAGTTTAAAATGCTAGTCTTGGAACCACCCTTCTCTCCCTGAAACTGAATGTAAAATTCAATCATATTATGATTGCTGCAACCCTGTGGTGTCTTCACTATGAGGTTATCAGTTAATCCCATCTTGTTACACAATACTAGGGGCAGAATTTTACATCCCATGCACAGGTGCGCGCCCGACCGATCAGGCGTAAAATAGTGCATGATGACGTCGGGTGAGCGTCTCGACATCATCACGCACTCGTGCAAGATTTCGGTTGGCAGGTGCACACCAAAGTTGGCAGCGCATCCGCTGACAATAAGTGGCCTTAAGGGCAGCAATGTAGTAATTGACCTGGATTTTTCGCTGCCTGTGCAATGTTACAGTCGGCAAGCCAGGCAGCCTTTGGATTTTTCAGGAAACCTCATCCAAAGGCAGGATGAGATTTCCGATATTAATTTTAAAAAAAACACTTGGGCAGAAATTTTATAATCAATATGTTTAGGTGAGTGATTCTTATGGGTGGAATTTTCTTTGGTATTTCATAATGTTTATTTTTGCCTTTAAAATTCACCAGCTGCCTGATGCAGCTCTCTGCCTTCAGGGAGCTTTCATTGCATGCTCCCCTGTGCCGAGTTCAAAGTTTGCCCTCCTCCCGCCACCACCCTGGCAGCAGTGGACCTTTCAGCGCACCTTTCATGCTGGCTGTTAATTGGCCAGCCAGCGTGAAATCGCGGTGGGGGGGGGCCGATCGCAGGAGGTGGCCCGTTTCCCGGCAGCCCCACCCGACGACCTGAAAATCCTGCCCCAGGTCTAAAAAAGCCTGCTCTCTGGTTGGCTCCAAAATGTATTGTTCTCAGAAACAATCTCGAAAACATTCTATGAACTACTCATCTAGGCTACCTTTACCCATCTGATTTTTCCAGTCTACATGTGGATTAATATCCCCCATGGTTATTGCTGTACCTTTCTGACAAGCTCCCATTATCTCTTCCTTTATACTCTATCCTATCACGTAGTTACAATTAGGGAACCTGTACAACACTACCACAAGTGACTTCTTGCTATTATCATTTCTCATCTCAACCCATACCCCTTCTACTCCCTGGTTCCCTGAACTTAGGTCATCCCTTTTTAATGCACTAATACAATCATTAATTAGCAAAGCCACCCCTCCACCTTTTCCTAGCTTCCTGTCCTTCCTGAAAGACACATACCCTTCAATATTCAGGTCCCAAGCTATGTCATCCTGCAGCCATGCCTCTATGATGGCAATCAGATCATACTTATTTATTTCTATTTGTACTATCAGTTCATGTTTTGCTTCGAATACTACGTACATTCAAAGCCTTTAGCTTTGTCTGTTTAACATTTTTGTAACCTCTAGCCTTGACTGCTGTTTTACTCTTCAATTTATATTCTCTATCCTTTCCTGTCACAATCTGTTCATCATTTCCCATATTAATACCTTTCTCTCTTGCTTTGTCTCCACTCTTTGGTTTTCCACATCTTCTGAAATTTGGTCTCTTGACTCCACTAATTAGTTTAAAACTCTCTCTATTTCCCTAGTTATGTGGCTTGTTAGAACACCAGCACAGTTCAGGTGTAGATTGTCCCAGCTGTACAGGTTCCACTTTCCCCAATACTGGTGCCAGTGCCCCACGAATCTGAACCCATGTCTCCCACACCAGTCTTTGAACCATGCACTGATCTCTGCAATCTTTATTTGCCCTTGGCTCAGGAAGTAACCTAGAGATTATTACCTTTGAGGTTCTGTTTATCAATTTAGCGCCTAGCTCCTCATACTCTCTCCTAGTTCTACCTACGTTGTTGGTACCTATGTCGACCATGTCAACTGGATCCTGGCTCTCCCAATGCAAGTTCCTCCCTAGCCCTAAGCAGATGTCTCAAACCCTGGCACCGGGCAGACAACACAACCTTCTGGACTCCTGCTCTTTGCTGCAGAGAACAATGTTGATTCCCCTCACTGTCCCCTGCTACCACTACATTCCTTTTTGCTCTCCCTACTTGAACGGCTTTCTGTATCACGGTGCCATGGTCAGTTTGTTCATTCATCCTGCAACCCCACTCTCATCCAAACAAGCTGAGAGAACCTCAAACCTATTGGACAATTGCAATGGCTAAGGCTCCTGCACTCCTGCCCTCTGGGTCCCCTTACCTGCCTCACATGCAGTCAAACCCTCCTGCTCCTGACCACTGACCAAATCAGAAGACCCTATCCTAAGTGGTGTGACTGCCTCCTGGTAAAAAGCATTCAGGTAACTTTCCCCCTTCCTGATGTGTTGCAGTGTCTGCAGCTTAGCCTCCAGCTCAATGACTCTGAGCCGAAGCTCCTTTAGCCACAAATACTTACTGCAGACCTGTTTGCCCTGGATCACAATGGCATTCAGGAGTTCCCTCATGCTGCAGCCTTAACACATCACTTGTCCTGCCTTTCTTAATGTGTTTTAATTAATTACTTAATTATATTGTTCCCTTATTTATTTTCCTTTTATCTATTTTATTAACCTTACCACCAATTGATATTCTTTTTAAACCTTGGGAATAGAATGCACCTTAACCACATACCATAACTTTAAAAAACTATTTATTACAGTTAGAATAAGTAGGATAGAGTAAAATTGACTAGAATAGAAAAACTTACCAGTTACTCACTAATCAGCTTCTTCCCTTGTAGCGAAGTAACAGCTAGCTACTGGAGGCTGAAAAAAGGCAATAAAAGAAAGGAGCACGTCCTGCCCCTCTTCACCAAACTCCCTCCCTTACCAAACTCCCATTTTACACTCTGTGCACCCAATGCAGCACTCCAGTGCAGACAAGGCAGCACTGAGGACGGCCTGTTCTTATGCTCCCTGAAAAACAATTAATTCAATCTTCTGAAAAACCTGTTTCAGCTAGCTAGTTAATTAAGTAGCTGCTGCTGCTCTTCCAGAACCTATATACCCTGTTTTAAGCTGGAATAAAACTTAACTTCAATTTAAGCAATTTAACAAAAATTACTAAAGTAGAAAATAACTAGACTTTAGATAGAATTTAACTCTTTTAAACTCTCATGCACCAGCTCACAATGCAGACTAAAGCAACACTCCTGCTGGACCTGCTGGACATCAACCCCCTGCCTGAACTTATTCTGCCAACTTCAAAGTTGAGGCCAGGGCACGAAGTGGGCATGGGCAGGCAGGCTGCCCTAGGTCTGGCCCCTACTGTTCCCCCCTCCCACCTGCAAAATGGCAGACAGATCAGGGTGGGCAGGTCAGCATTGGTCTAGGAAATGTGAGCCTTTTTATATCTTCTGTATTATGAAATCTTTTTATGAGTATTTTGTATGAGCTCCTGGTAGTTGAAGGGTTAATTTTAGATGTGTGACTTGAGTTATTACCTATGTGATGAGTTAAATTGAGGTCACACTGTACCAGGGATTGATGGTGTTAACTGATAGTGTAAGGGAAGTAGGGACAAATGTTCAAAACTATTTTACCAGCTATGATCAAAGGGTATGCTTTGAAATGTATAAATCAATGGAGACTTGTGATTTTGGAGTTATAACTAAATAAAGGATACCGATTATCAAGTTTGGCAAATGTCTATACAGGAAGAAGTTAACAATGGGCTGTTTAGGTACTGAGAATATCATGTTCGGGTTGTGACCACAGGTCTGTGACCATTGACAAATGAAATGACAAGATCAAATCACAATGGTAACATCTGAATACAGCAAGACCTCTGGTTACTGAGGATAAAAGAACTTGAAGAGATTCACTATGCAGATTTAAAGAAGACACAGGGACAGAAGAGAGAATAGGCGTCACGAGCCATATGTGCTCCTAGCGTGGTGGAAAGCAAGAACCATTTGAACTAGGTTATCGATTGCCATCATTTGTTAATTATAGCTTTTGTTGCTTAATAAATTCTTCTGATACATCTACAATTAAGTGTTTCCTCATACAAAATTTGTCTGCTCTCTGAACCTCTTCCATCAGGAAGGGCACCTGGGGGGTTTTACAGGTTCTTCACCTGAAAACCAACTGGCAGGGGCCCATAAAATTCTGTGCTATGTCACTTAATCTGTTTATTTCACAGTAATCGTTAAACATTTGAGAAAAATTTGTTTTATTTCTCTGAATATCCATATTTCTAAGCTTTGAAAATCTGTGAATCTGAAAAAGGTATATAAAACTTAGCAGCAAATTCCTTTATGAAGAAATGTACAGGTTATAAGTGTCATGTATGAAATCTGTGGTATTTTTATAATGTCGACACCTTGAAACTGAATGGAACTCTATAAGTATCAGCAGTGATACAGTTAACATTGCTAAATAATTGGCTAAACTAACTGGAACCACTGTCAGCTATTATTTGAGTGAATTATTCACCAATGTATTGAAACAAAGTAGAGAAATGAAAATGTTGTTAACTATCGACATTTGCAGCATCAAGATTTGGTAAACATAAATTGCTGGATTATAATTTGACTAATATTATGACAAATAGCAAAAAGAAGGCACTATATGTTAACATATACATGTTAAGCATGAACTGGACTCCACAATCTTAGGAGCCAGACCTTTTGGGACACTTGTCAGCAGCTAGGATTGTATACAAGGATTCTTATCTATTTAACTTATTTTTTATTATAATAATTTAAAAAGCTATTCAAGTTATACACACAGTGACAGAAATAAAACAGGATTTAAAACAAGTGAAACTTCGAAAAACCATCAAAACAGTTAAAAGTTACAGAGTCATAGAGGCATTATGGCACAGAAGGAGGTCTTTTATTCTAATATTTTGTCATACTATCTGTAGATTTAATATTGTATGGTTTCAATGGATGCCTTGCACTCTTCAGCATTCTCCATTACATACGGCTTTAGATAAAAATGGTTATCAACAATAGGTAAAAATATTCAGCCTTTTCCATAACCTACATCTTAGATCTATAAAATTATTCTATTTTAAACATCATAATGCTGCAGAATTCTTATCCCTTACCTCTTTCTCTTTGCACTGCCTGTGTCAGATGTTACAGAAGATACCATACTGTCACCATCTTCAGTGTACTCTCTTCTAGACAGCTCCTTCCTCTTTGCCTGGAAGAGTAATTCTCAGGAGTAAGATACCGCAGATGAAATTTACGGAATATATAAATATTAAAACACACCATACAGCTATTTTTATACCTGCATGATTTGCTGCAGCTTCAGCACTCGTTTAAAGATTGCAGAATTAGGAATATTATAGCGCTTGGCATTTTCAAACATTAGATTCATGTCAGCCTCCATTTGATCCAGATTCTCAAATTCATTGTTCTTCAATTTTTGTCTAATTAGAAGAATGAAATATAATACCATATTTATTACTTATCTAAAATTTGCACATAATAATACTCACATTTTTCTTTAGTTCCCTGCAAAAATTTGGCTTCCAAAATCATTAGTACAAACTGTTATTAACACTAAGTTTTGTCACACCCAAACAGACTTGTCATTTTTCAGTTAAATGAAAACTGTAACCTACAATGAAAGCAGAAATTTCAGTAAATATATACACAAAGCAATCTCACCACAAAAATCAATTAATAAAGAATATGTTACAGCATAGCAGCAGTGGTAAATCCATTAGATTCCAGGTTTGCATCCATTACAACAAGACAATCCTGATCAGGGTTATGCAACCAGGGGAGAAAGAAAGAAGGTGGGGGGTGGGCAAGCCATCTCTAGTCATTATTCTGCACCCCACATCATGCAACTGAAGAAAAATATGTGGGAATGTTGCTACGAAACAAGAATCCTAAACAAGGGTTTTTGTCATGGAACAAAATTGGTAGTTAGGGAGCTGTTTTCTTTGATGATTGATGCTTGAAATTTTAACAGGCAGATTTCAAGGAAATAGAGTTTTTATTCCTTGAATAATAGAGCCCCATCAGATGTAAACCTGCCTTTTCAATTTAGGAGAAAACATCTCCCAATTAGATTTTAATATTGTAGGACTATTAACAAGTCAAAAGGCCAAACTCTTGGGGGAGAATTTTCTCCCCGTCAGGCGGGTGGTTCAGAAACGGGCGCAGAGCCGATCGCCGCTTGCGATCGGCTGCGCACCGCCATTTTGCGTGGGTGGGCCAATTTAGGCCTGCCCAGCATGATGCGCACCTGGAAGCGCTGAGCACTACCTGTGTGGGCAGGGGGAGGAGGGAGAGTCGGGGCGAAAGACCGCAGAAATCTCCTTGAGGCACAGAGCTGTCTCAGGGAGATTAATTTAAGAATCAAACATTGCTAAAGAGAAAAAAAAATTACTCAGACATGTCCCCTCATGTGACTATGTCACATGAGCTGGGACATGTTTATGTATTTTAATAAAAATTTTAATTTAAATTTATAAACCCTTCATGAAACCTGATCCCACCCGTGGATGAGGTTTCATGAGAAATGCGAAGGCTGCCTGGGTTCTTCACCTGCCCACCAGCCTTAAGGTTGGACGGGCTGCCCAGACAATCAGTTTAATTAGGTGATAAATGGCCTTAATAGGCCTTTGACAGTTCGGCAGGCGCACAGCCAACTCCGGTGCGTGCCCGCTGAACTGAAGATCGGAATGACGCGCGGTGACATTGGGACACATACCCGATGTCACCGCACGTCATTTTACACGTCAGCATGTGGGGCCTGTCCCCGCACGCCGACTGCAAGATGCTGGCCTTGACAAGATTTGTATTTATATTCCTAGGTCTGTTTTTACCCATGGACAAATTTAAGTTGCTTTATCCAGAACGAGAGGTTTTGATCCTGTTAAAGTGTTTGGTGAAAGACTAAATAGAAACTCTGTATTCAAAGAAGTAATGTTGCAACAAAGGTACTAATTTGAGCACAAATGTTTTGCAGGTCTCTGCCAACATTTTAAAATGACCATTCTATTGCCATCTGAAACAGTCAACTAATAACAATTTTAAAACCTGATTGTGCTACTGACAAACTGTCCTAGTTCTAAGGCTGAAATGAGGAGATTGTAGTTTTGACTGCATTTGTCTGGATCTGATCTTTCACTAGAAGCACCAGGTACACATTAGGGACCCCAAAATTTCAGACTTCCAAAATGCGAAAAATAATCAGCCTGCTTCAAGGTACAGTTATCTTTAATGGAGGTGTTTAAAAATATCTTCTTGAGCTAAGCCATATACTTAAAGTTGTAATCAAGTCATTCGAGAAAGAAATAAGCAGCCCTCCTTGGTCCAAAATACAGGATGCAGCAATTTTGAGAATAAAATAGGATATCACCAGGAGATATATATATATTATATATATATATATTTCTGTATTGACCCAAAATTTTATCAGTCATCCTGACAACAATTTTTTTTTTAGAGGGCAAAGATAGCACTTCTTACCTAATTAATTGTAGTGACATGGGCTGTTTGATTTGTTGATAATAGTCAGGGTAATCTTTCTTGGAAGGCAGGCGAAAGAAAGGTTCAGCCAGAAGTTGCCCCTGACTGTTCCGGTAACTTCTAACTACTTCAAACAGCTGATAAAGAGGGCTGGTAACATCAATGGATGAACCAATGCTTTCTCCTTCAGAATCACCATCCTCATAACGAGTGACCACTGTAGAAACAAAAGAGATGTGTAGAAAAGCCAAAATAGCCACTTCTACAAAGTCTTATTCAAATGTGGTGTCATAGTGCCTTACCACCTAAACCACTTTCCTCTTCACTCTCTGAGCCATACTGCAAAGCCATGGTAATTGCTGATAAACGATCTCCTTGGGCTGATCTTCGATTCCTATGAAGGCAGAATTTCAAAATAACCTTTATGAATTCAGAATATACCTTTTGTTCAAGTGTTAATTCTACATGTCTTAGTTATACAGTATTCAATCTCATGTGTCATTGCTCACTATTAGTCTAGGAAATTGGCAGAGGAGTGAAAAACCCTAATGAGCTATGCATCATGGGGACAGAAGCAGAGCAGTAGGACAGGCATTCTGGAAGTTATACAGTCCAGAATGATAATAGCATTTTGTAAATGAAGCTACTAATTTCTTGGTTGAACTTCTTTCCTAAGATAGCTAATAACTGACATGGTGATGGCTACAAGCAGCTCCATGACCTCAAGTCCCAGGTACCCCGATGGGTAGATTTCTGAAGGGAAATGTGACTGCAGATGAAAAAGAGAAGGCATCTTATGGATAAGCTTAATGTAAAATTTTATAATGTTTTCTGCAAAAATTATTTTAGTACTATGTTGCTAGGTTACAGATAAAATAAGATTGGGCCAAAAGGAATTACAATAAATACTTTTGAGTGGTTTAATTGGTTTCCTCTTTTCCTCCTTATGAGTTATACTGGTAACTGCTTGTTGATTCTGGATTCCTGGTTAGTGGTTTTGTGTTTGCTTGCTACTTGTTTATTGAAACCATCCCTATCTGTTCAGTTGTGAATTGTTCTTGTCTTGAGCCAATCCGAGACGTTAATTCCCATGCAAAATTCCCAATGTGTTTTCTAGACATAAGATTAATTTGGATAAATGCAAACTATTAATAAAAAACACCAATCATAAGGGCTTTGAAAAAAATGTATCTGTTTTCAAAAAAATTTCCCAAATATCACAATTTGCAAAAAAATAGATATTTTACTGTAAAACACACTACTGGTTAAAAAAAGGCGTCATTTGTAAACTTTGTAAACATTGTCTTCAAAAGCAGTAGTATCAGACTAAATATTTCTGTGTACCTGATTCGGAGACTGGACTTAGTAGGTTCCAAATTATGCTCAAGTTCAGCTCTCTTTTGATTAAATACTTTCTTAATGGTATTCGCATCCTATAGAGTTGGAAAAGATATTTTCATCGTCAACAAGATTAATAAATTATCACTATGCCAGTCCCCAAACTGTGCACCTGGATATATTATGGTATAGTGTTCTACTTCTGAGTTAAAGTAGAACCTTATTAGTGCCATAGCTCTACATTAGAAGAACCAATGCCTTAGCTGTGTGGTTATTTAAATCTTACTAGAAAGAAAAGAAAGACTGGCATTTATATTGCATCTTGGATGACTACCGGACGTTCTAAAGCATCACAGTCAATGAAGTATGTTTAAAGTGTAGCCACTGTTGTAATGTAGGAAACACAGAGCCAATATGCTTAGTTTAACAACACTGGCTGGAGAGTGTCATCTAAAATATAACTTAAACCCTTCAATTTTTTTCACCCTTACCTTGAAGATCGGTGACCCTGGCTCATTGTAGGTTTTTGCGTTCCTTACTAAAAGCTCAATATCTCTAGCCATCACATTGACACTTTTATAAACACCATTCTGTAAAAATAAATTGGTATGTTGATACTAAGAGCAAGCATTCACTTTTAAAAGTTAAAATTATATTTTTAGCAAATACTCAGGTAAAGTATTAAAGGTGCAGAATAATTCCTCACATTATGCAGTTCGTGATTTCAGCTGTACAATTATGGTAGGGAAAATAAAAGAGAAAATTTTAAAACCTGAATCCTTTGGGCGATTGTCTTCAGGTCTACTGGTTCCTTAATAATTTCGTAGTAGTCAGGATATTGCTGCAAGTACAAACATTAATTCATATATTAAAACTTTGATGCCTCTGTCAAATTTTCCAGACATTCATCAGATAGATTCAAGGTAAACCTCAGAGTTGCTGCTTGTGTTGGAACAATGTCCATTGAATCCAGGGTCTTTAAGATTAAAAAGTTAATAAATGATCAATTGTAATTAGCAATGAGATTGCTCAAAAGCAACTACTTCAGATTTTAACTTTGCAGGCCATAAAATGTGATTGTTTATAATTCTCAACCTTGGAATAACATTCTACTTTTCTAAACCCCTGACACACAGGCATATATTTGTTCCTAAAGACTACCATGGAGTGAACTTTTTTTGTATAGTAGACCTGAAAGCTCTACATTCAATATCTGTTTATCTAAAATCATTGTCTACTTAAATAGTAATATTTAATACTACTAATACAGTGGTTTGGTTAAACACATCAACAAAGCATAATCTTAAATTCAATGAAAAGATACAAAAAAGAATATAAAACTGTTAATGGCTATTAAATTCTATTAATCCAATTAATTTACTTTTTCTATCAAAATGCAAACAAAGCCAATGATCATCAATTTTTAATATCTTCTTAATAAGCTACTAGAATCATTACAAAATAATACAATTTAACAGTAACAGACTGGGCACATAATGGGAACATGCAGAAAGATAAATAGAGATATCAAAAGATAAATTTTACAACTGACTATATTGTATACTAAAAACCTTACACCTGCATGGACTGTCAACACTTCCATTATAATTCCATTTATAATGGAAGCAGCCAATGTAAACTTGCTACACTAAAAACAGATCCTCCCGCCAGTGGTGGTGCTACAATGTTTCACCAGAAGACTACTTTTGATCTTGACTCCCTATAAGCATTTCCACAGTATATTGACTAGCTTTACTTAATTTTACCAAAGAGAAAGTGGCCTTTAGCTGCAAAAAAGAAATGCTTCATAAAAGTTCTGCCAAAACTGGTTCTTTAGCACTTAAATATATAATAATACATGGTCAAAACTTTTATCACAACAAAATTCCTACAATTTATCAGTTTATTGATTTTGGAGAGATTTACTCACCACTCTAGAAGGTAACTTTTGAAAAAGCTCACTGGTGAGATGACCTGTTGGGTCAACATAAGTGGCAACAGCTTCAAACAGGTGCTCTAACTGTTCCTTCAGATTATTATAATGTGCTGTACTCTACAAAGCAATAAAAATAAAAATCAATACAGAAAAGTTTTATGTCCCATCAATTCCACACATTAGTCTAATTTTGTAATGTACGGATTCTAGTCATCAACCAAGTAGCAAAATTAACATTTTAATTCTGATTTGACATTTTAATCAAAAACAATTTTGAAAATCTCAACACCCAAAAAGATATAGGGCCGAATTTCCCCCCATTTGGGGGGGGGGGGGGAGTTGATGGGTGGGCGCTATATGCTCCCTGTGCGGATGGGGGGAATGCGTAAATTTGAGAGTGCGCTCTTTCGCACATGTGCAAGAAAGAGCGCACTCATCTCCCTGAGGTTAAGTGCTGCCTCAGGGAGATCGCTACTACTTTCAAAAATATTAAAAATAGAGAAAAAAAATCCTTACACGTTCCCTCAAGTGACAATGTCAATGAGTTGGGACATTTCATAATTTCCAAAAATCTTTATTAAAATTTTTAAAACCCTACATGAAACCTCATCCTGCCTGTGGATGAGGTTTTGTGTTTGTTCTACTTCCCGCTGGGGCTCCTGGCCTGCTCACCAACCTTAAGGTTGAACGGGCAGGTCCATTAATTACTTTAATTGATCTGTCAATGGCCGATTGAGGCCATTGACAGGTCAGCGGGCAGCTGATTTTGCTGTGCCCCCGCCTTCCTGAAAATTTAAATGGGGTGTGGTGATATCGGGAGTTCCGCCCGACGTCAGCATGTGTCATTTTACGTGCTGGCAAGCAGGCCCCGCCCCCGCTCACCGACGGTAAAATCCAGCCCACATAATCTAGAAAAATATATACATTTTTTATTCAGTCATGGGATGTGAGTGCCACTGGCATGGTCAACATTTGTTGCCCATCCTGAATTAGCCTTGAGAAGCTGGTTGGGGGTGATGTTCTTGAACCATTGTAGTCCAATGTGTGTAGGTACCGTTAGGAAGAGAGTTCTAGCTTTTTAATCCAGCGACAGTGAAGAAGTGGCAATAGAGTTTCAAGTCAGGATCTTGTGCAGCTTGGAGGGGAACTTGCAGGTGATGGTGTTCCCATGCGTCTGTTGCCCTTGTCCTTTTAGGTAATGGAGATTGTGGGTTTGCAAGGTGCTTTTGCTGGAGGCTTAGTGATTTACCACGGTCTGCTATATGAATTATTCCCACAATACCTCAATGGACACCAGTCGAGAGGAGGCTACCCTAAGGGCAAAGACTTTGCTACCAGATAACTGTTTAGTTAGATAGATCACAAATTTGAGCAATCATTAAATTCCCTGCCTAAAATTATAAAGTAGAGAAATTAGAAAATGTCAAATACTAGGCAAACAATGTTAAATGAAATTTAAAAAAAAGACTTTCATTTATTTAGCACCTTTCAGGACCACCGGGTGTCCCAAAGTACTTTACAGCCAATGAAGTACTTTTGAAGTGCAGTCAATATTGTAATGTTGGAAACCTCGCAGTTAATGTGTGCACAGCAAACTCCTACAAACAGCAGTGTGCCCATGACCAGATAATCTATTTTGCAATAATTGAGGGATAAATATTGGCTTGGACATCAGGGATAACTTCCCTGCTCTTTGAAAGAGTGCCATGGGATATTTTATGTTTACCTGAGAGGACAAGGCATTTCATGGTTTAACATCTCACCTGAAAGATGACACCTTTGACAGTGCAGCACTCTCTCACTACTGGTGGTTGTGCTTAAGTCCTGGAGTGGGCTTCAACCCACAATCTTCTGACTCAGAGATAAGAGTTTTTGTTATTCATTCACGGGATGTGGGTTTCGCTGGCTGGGCCAGCATTTATTGCCCATCCCTAGTTGCTCTTGAGAAGGTGGGGGTGAGCTGTCTCCTTGAACTGCTGCTATCCATGTGATGCAGGTACACCCACAGTGCTGTTCGGAAGGGAGTTCCAGGATTTTGACCCAGTGACAGTGGAGGATCGGCAATATATTTCCAAGTCAGGATTGTGAATGGCTTAGATGGGAACACCACCACCTAGAAGTTCCCCTCCATCTGTTGCCCTTTTCCTTCTAGATGGTAGTGGTCATGGGTTTGGAAGGTGCTGTCAAAGGAGACTTGATGAATTCCTGCTGCAACTGTGTGTCAGTGGTGGAGGTAATGGATGTTTGTGGATATGGTGGCAATCAATCGGGCTGCTTTTTCCTGGGCAGTGTCAGGCTTCTTGATTGTTGTGGGAGCCGCACTCATCCAGGCAAGTGGGGAGTATTCCAGCACACTCTTGATTTGTGCCTTGTAGATGGTGGACAGGATTTGGGGAGTCAGGAGGTGAGTTACTTGTCGCACGATTCCTAGTCTCTGACCTGCTCTTGTAGCCACGGTATTTATATGTCTCGTCCAGTTCAGTTTCTGGTCAATGGTAACCCCGAGGTTGTTGATAGTGGGGGATTCAGTGATGGTAATGCCATTGAACATGAAGAGGCGAAGGTTGGATTCTCTCTTGTTGGAGATGGTCATTGCCCAGCACTTGTGTGGCGTGAATGTTACTTGCCACTTGTCAGCCCAAGCTTGGATTTTGTCCAGGTCTTGCTGCATTTGGACATGGACTGCTTCAGTATCTGAGGAGTCGCAAATGGTGCTGAAAATTATGCAATCATCAGCGAGCATCCCCACTTCTGACCTTAAGATGGAAGGAAGGTCATTGCTGAAGCAGCCAAAGATGGTTGGGCCGAGGACACTACCCTAAGGAACTCATGCAGTGATGTCCTGGCGCTGAGATGACTGACCTCCAACAACCACAACCATCTTCCTTTGTTCTAGATATGACTCCAACTAGTGGAAAGTTTTCCCCCCAATTCACATTGACTCTAGTTTTGCTAGGGCTCTTTGATGCCACGCTCAGTCAAATGCGGCACTGTTGTCAAGGGCTGTAACTCTCACCTCACCTTGGGAGTTCAGCTCTTTTGTCCATGTTTGAACCAAGACTGTAATGTGGTCAGGGGCTGAGTGGCCCTGGTGGAACCCAAACTGGGTGTCAGTGAGCGTGTTATTGCTGAGCAAGTGCTGTTTGATAGCACTGTTGATGATCCATTCCATTCCTTTACAGATGATTGAGAGTAGACTGATAAGGCAGTAATTGGCTGGGTTGGATTTGTCCTGCTTTTTGTGTACAGGACATACCTGGGCAATTTTCCACATAGCTGGGTAGATGCTAGTGTTGTAGCTGTACTGGAACAGCTTGGTTAGGGGCGCGGCAAGTTCTGGAGCACGTCGTCAGTACTATTGCCGGAATATTGTCAGGGCCCATAGCCTTTGCAGTATTCAGCGCCTCCAGCCGTTCCTTGGTATCACATGGAGTGAATCGAATTGGCTGAAGATTGGCATCTATGATGCTGGGGACCTCCGGAGGAGGCCAAGATGGATCATCCACTCGGCACTTCTGGCTGAAGATTGTTGCAAATGCTTCAGCCTTATCTTTTGCACTGATGTGCTGGGTTCCTCCATCATTGAGGATGGGGATGTTTGTGGAACCTCCTCCTCCTCCAGTTAGTTGTTTAATTGTCTACCACCATTCATGACTGGATGTGGCAGGACCGCAGAATTCAGATCTGATCCATTGATTGTGACATCACTTAGCTCTGTCTATCACTTGTTGCTAACGCTGTTTGGCACGCAAGTAGTCCTGTGTTGTAGCTTCACCAGGTTGATACCTTGTTTTCAGGTATGCCTGGTGCTGCTCCTGGCATGCCCTCCTGAACTCTTCATTGAACCAGGATTGATTCCCTGGCTTGATGGTAATGGCAGAATGGGGAATATGCTGGGCCATGAGGCTGCAGATTGTGTTCGAGTATAATTCTACTGCTGCTGAAGGTCCACAGCGCCTCATGGATTCCCAGTCCTGAGTTGCTATATATGTTTGAAATCTATCCCATTTAGCATAGTGGCAATTCCACACAACATGATTGAGGGTATCCTCAATGTGAAGCGGGACTTTATCTCCACAACAACTGTGCGGTGGTCACTCTTACCTATACTTCATGGACAGATGCATCTGCAGCAAGCAGGTTGGTGAGGATGAGGTCAAGTATGTTTTTCCCTCTTGTTGGTTCCCTCACCACCTGCTGCAGACCCAGTCTAGCAGCTATGCCATTTAGGACTTGGCCAGCTCGGTCAGCAGTGGTGCTACCGAGCCATTCTTGGTGACAGACATTGAGGTCCCCCATTCAGAGTAGAGTGCTACAACTGAGTCAAGCGTGATATATATTGTTCCCAACTTTCCCTGGAGAATTAAAACTGTACGTACTTCCTCTTCACCAGTTGTTCCAGGATTATCTTGACCATCATAGTCATCTTCTTCCTCATCATCTTCATAATCTCCCCTCTGGACAAACTCATTTCTTGTTCTTGTATACAAATCCCACAATTTACCTGCAGCTTTGCACTCAACAGAATCTTCCTGTAAGTGATCAAAGAATCATTTGCTTCAAACATACAAACACTCTAAGTTATATATTTTCTATTCATAACTTGCATGAACGCGTGTGCTGTAATTGGTGTGTGCAGTCAAATGGACAAATATTGATACATATGAGTTAAATCGTCTCAACCAAAGTTAGTTCTCCATTACAACATAGATATTAAGCTGCTATCTTAACCATGAAAATACAGTAAGCTGGTACCTTAATCATGAAAATATGTGCCACTTTGCAAAGGAATTGTAGTAACTAGAAATATAAGGAACTCAAGTTTCTGATAACCTATTGAGCAATGTTCCTTCTAAGGTGCATGTGCATGGATGTGCAACAACCTAGAAGGTAATGCTCACAAGTTGCCCTGTTTAAGAAAATATGCGTGGCTGTGCAAAAATTTTAAAGGTACTACACAGTTAAATAAACTGGTTGCACACAACAACAACAAAAAAAGAGGAAACACTGCTAGTCAGATGGCATAAAATTGTGAAAATCAGGACACTAAACATGTTTACAGAAACTTCATATCCCTGAAAAAATATTAAAAATATATTTTTAAGCTTTGTTCTTAACATTCTGCCTGAGATCACTTTGAAATTCAATCGCCATTTGTCAAATTATCATAAAACCATAAGACGTAGGAGCAGAAGTAGGCCATTTGGACCATCGATCCGCTCCGCCATTCAATGAGATCATGGCTGATCTGATAACCCTCAACTTCACTTTCCTGCCTTTCCCCCATAACCCTTGATTCCCTTACTGATTAAAAATGTCTATCTCAGCCTTGAATGTACTTAACCATTCAGCCTCTACAGCCCTCTGTGGTAAAGCATTCTACAGATTCACTATCCTCCGAGAAAAGAAATTCCTCCTCATCTTGTTTTAAGTGGGCGCCCTCTTACTCTGAGATTATGCCCTCTGGTCCTAGACTTTCCCACAAGGGGAAACAACCTCTCAGCATCTATTCTGTCAAGCCCCCTAAAAATCTTATATGCTTCAATAAAGTCGCCTCTCATTCTTCTAAATCCAATGAGTACTTGCCCAACCGACTCGACCTCTCATAAGAAAATCCCTCCATACCTGGGATCAACCTAGTGAACCTTCTCTGGACTGCCTCCAATGTCAGTATATCTTTCCTTAGATAAGGGGACCAAAAATGTTCACAGTATTCTAGGTGTGGTCTAACTAGCGTTTTGTATAGTTTTAGCAAGACTTACCTATTTTTATACTCCATTTCCTTTGAAATAAAGGCCAACATTCCACATGCCTTACCTATTACCTGAACTTGTATGCTAGTTTTTTGGGATTCATGCATGAAGACCCCCAAATCCCTTGTGCTTTTGTTTTTAAAATTCATTCATGGGATGTGGACATTGCTGGCTATGTCAGCATTTATTGCCCATCCCTAATTGCCCTTGTTCAGAGGGCATTTTTTTTTAAGAGTCAACCACATTGCTATGGGTCTGGAGTCACACGTAGGCCAGACCAGGTGAGAACAGTAGATTTCCTTTCCTAAAGGGCATTAGTGAACCAGATGGGTTTTTATGGCAATTGACAATGGTTTCATGGTCATCATTAGTCTTTTAATTCCAGATATTTATTGAATTCAAATTCAAATGGTGGCATTTGAACCCAGGATCTTACCCTGGGTCTCTGGGTTACCAGTCCAGTGCAAATACCACTTCACTACCGCTTCCCCCTGGAGTGCTGAATCTTTCTTCAGTCTTTCTTCATTTAAATAATATTCAGTTCCTCTAATATTCGTGCCAAAGTGCATAACCTCACACTTTCCCACATTATATTCCATCTGCCATGTTTTTACCCACTTACTTAACCTGTCCATATCCCTCTGTAGCCTCTTAGTGTCATCCTTACCACTTGACTTCCCACTTATTTTTGTGTCATCCGCAAACTTGCCGATAGTACATTCATTTCCCTCATCCAAGTCATTAATATATATTGCAAATAATTGTAGCACTGATCCCTGTGGCGCTCCACTAGTTACAGGCTGCCATCTTGAAAATGCTCCCTGTATCCCAACTCTCTGTCTTCTATTAGTTAGCCAGTCCTCTACCATGTTAATATACTATCCCCAACACCATGGGCTATCTTATTAAGTAGCTTTATGTGCGGTACCTTACTGAACACCTTTTGGAAATCCAATTATATTACATCCACTGGTTCCCCTTTATCTATTCTGCTTGTTACCTCCTCAAAGAATTCTACTAAAATTGTCAGGCATGATTTCCCCTTCATGAAGCCATGCTGACTCTGCTTGATTAGATGACACATTTCTAAATGCTTTTCTATTACATCCTTTACAATAGACTTCAACATTTTCCCGATGCTGTTAGGCTAACTGGTCTACAGTTATCTGTTTTTTTGTCTCCCTCTCTTTTTGAATAAAGCTATTACATTGGCAGTTTTCCAATCCTCTGGGACTTTTCCAGAACCTAAGGACTCTTGGAAGATGCATCCACTATCTCTGCAGCTATTTCCTTTAACATCCTAGGATGCAACCCATCAGATCCAGGTGACTTATTGGCCTTTAGCCCATTAGTTTCCCTAGTACTTTTTCTCTAGTGAAAGTTATTGCATTTAGTTCCTCACCAACTTTTGCCCAATGATTACTTAATATTTTTGGTACGCTATTAGTGTCTTCTACCGTGAAGACTGGTGTAAAGTATTTATTCAACTCCTCTGCTATTTCCTGGTTCCCCATTATTATTTCCCCAGCCTTATTCTCTAAGGGGCCTATATTTTGCGTTTCTCTTCCTTTTGTATAATTAAAGAAGCTCTTACTGTCCATTTTATATTACTAGTTAGTTTATCCTCAGTTTATTTTCTCTCTCTTTCTTATTTTTCAGTCATTTTCTGTTGGTTTTTAAAACTTTCCCAATCTTCTGGCTCACCAATGATCTTTGCCACATTGTATGTTTTTTCTTTCACTTTGATACTATGCTTAACTTCTTGGTCAACCATGGTTGGTTTATCCCCTTCCTACAATCCTTCTTCCTCACTGGGATATATCTTTATTGTGAGTTGTGAATTATTTTCTTAAATGTCTGCCATTATTCATCAACTGTCTTTTCTGCTAAACTCCTTTCCCAGTCCACTCCAGCCAACTCTGCCCTCATTCCTTTGTAATTACCCTTATTTAAGTTTAGCACAGATGTTTCCGAACTAAGTTTCTCATTCTCAAACTGAATGCTAAATTCTAACATGTTATGGTCAGTGTTTCCTAGGGGACCTTTTACTCTGAGATCATTTATTGAACCTGCCTCATTATATATTACCAGATCCAAAACAGCCTGATCGTTGGTTGAATCCACAACATATTGTTCTAGGAAACTGTCTCGAATACACTCTGGGGAGAATTTTTCCGTCGCCGTAAAATGACGCACAGTGATGTCGGGTGCGCATCCCGACGTTGCCACACGCCATCGCGATATTTCGGTGGGTGGGCGTGTGACGATGTCCTTTGCACAACCACCATTAATTAACGGGCCACTTAAGACCCTTGAGGCTCCAATCACCTGGATTTTAAGGCGCCCGTGCGATCTTCAGCTCATCGCATGGGCGCAATGGGCAGACAGGTATCAGAAATTTGCATGAAGCTCATCCACAGGTGGGAGAAAAGGGCTCAGTGGGTTCGCGAATCCAGACATTTAAAAGTTACTGCTCAGAAGTTAGTAAAGCTTGCCTGTGTGAGGTGGAAAAGTTGCAAACGCACAGCAGCTGCTTGGACTGGACTCGTAACCTTGAGGTCAGCACTTTTTAGTGAGGATTTGTTTTGGGGCCTGTAGGTTTCAGGAAGCCTCCCCGAGCCTGGGAATGGGAGGTGATCGCTCCACTGGAGGCACCTCATCTGAGGAGGAAGGGGGGGGGGGCTAGAAGGGGAGAAGGCCAAGAGTGCACTTTCAGCCTGCAGGGGGGCCACCTTTGGGAGGACTGGCACAGGCACAAGGGGTACACAAAAAGGTAGTCCATGGCACAAGGGGCCGCAGAAGACAGCACTATCTTGCTGCCAGGATATACAGAAGGTGAAGCAGCTACCTCAATATCTCTGAGCTGCAATGCCGAAGGAGGCTCCGTCTGTTAAGGGAGACAGTCAACAGTATCTGTCAGATGATTGGTCCAGAGATCTCAGCTAACTGTGTGGGTGGACACCTCATTTCTGAGGCTCTAAAGGTTACAGCTGCCCTCAACTTTGATGCCTCCTGCTCTTTCCAGGAATCGGTGGGTGATCTTTGTGGTCTCTTGCAATCGGCTGTCAAGCAGGTCACAAACACTCTGTTCATGACCTTCATCCACTACTATTGGGACCAGGCAAGCCAGACATGGTGAGCCAGAGGCTTCACAGCGATTGCTGGCTTCCAGGGTGCTACAGACTGTACACATGTGGCCATCAAGGCGCCAGCAGGTGAGCCCGGTGCCTTCGTCAACAGGAAGAGCTTCCACTCCATGAACGTGCAGGTAGTGTGTGATCACCAGATGCAGATCCTGCAAGTCTGCGCAAGGTACCTAGGCAGCTCCCACGATGCCTACATCCTCAGACACTCACAGGTTCCTGGGCTCTTCAGTGCTCTAGCCCTGCTGGATGGATGGCTGCTGGATGACAAGGGCTATCCCCTCAGAAGGTGGCTCATGACGCCTCTCCGCCATCCAAGAACAGAAGCTGAGCAGCGGTATAATAGAAGTCACACCTCCCAAGGGCTGTGGTGGAGTGAGCCATAGTCTTCTCAAAATATGCTGGAACCATTCTGGGGGCACACTGCAGTACCCCCAGATCGAGTATTGCTGATAGTGGTTGCATGCTGCAAAGGGGGACGCTGTGGACGAAGAAGATGTAGACGGAGTGGCTGTGGCTGAACACGATGAGTCCAGCAGTGAGCCCGAGGATGAGAACACACAGGGAAATGATGAGCGGGCACACGCTGACCCAGGCATGCTTCAGGTAGGCAGGGACACCCATGACGCTCTAATCCAAGGAACCCTTAGTTAGCACAGCACATGGATCTCCAACATAAGCCTGGCCTGTAGCCTCCTTCCTGGAGACCATAGTGCAAAATCAGGAGCACTGACGATGGGCCCAGTCAATAAATGTAAATGACATACAAATCACTCATCAAATCTCAGGAATCCATGCACCTGCCCAAGAAAAGAGGCACCCCCAGCCATTTTAGACAACATAATTTTAATGCTGTAATAAAAATCGCTTGAAATAACAGAAATAAAATGGTGTAGCACTTCACATACGATCAGAAGGAACTCATAATGGGGTCAACAAAAAATCACCAGTGATGAACGCGGGGTGTGCCTAAGGTGCTTTCATTTTACATTTGTGGGTGCCACGTCTTTGTGGTGCTCCCTTGCTGTCATTGGCATCTGAGACAGCCTGCTCTATTTGATGTCCTGTTGGCCTGGAGGACCTTGGTGGACGTCCTCTGGTCCGTCAAGCCTGTGCTGGCCCTGCCTGGGAGGGAGCTGCCAGCTCCGCAGCTGGCATGTTCCCAGTCATCACAGCCTCATTCGGTGCTGCGGTCACTGGCAGAGGGGTGGAAAAATTGCCGCCCTCATCTGCAGCGCCCTGAGAGGCACCAGCAGAGGTGACAGGCAGCTGCTCTGCTGACGTGAGGTCCATTCAGCTCTCCCTGCTCACTGTAGATGGATGGGCACCGAGGTGAAATACCTGGTGCCCAAACCACCGCCCACGCAGGCATTGACCACATGAGGTCAATGCCCTTGTGAGGGATTGCAGGTCTGAGCGCAACCCCAGGATCCCCTGATCCTGTCCCTGGGGCTGCCTCTCCATGAGAGTTGCCAATCTCTCCATGGAGGAAGCTTGGCGCTCAGCCATGAGGCTCAATGCATCGACTACGGTCCACAGAGACTCCTCCACCACTGATACCAAGCCAAGCACAGCCTCATGTATCTCCACCGGATAGTCCCACACACCTGGCCGCATCTCATCAGTTGGCTGCACCGCTGACGACTCCAGAGGCTCATCATCAGCGACAGACTGAGCATGTGCCTGGGCCCTTGCAGTCCTCCGACTGCTGGCGCCATCGGCACTCTCTCTCCACCAGCTCCTCCTGCGATTGTGAAGTGCCCTCACTGCTGTGACCCGGAATACTAGCTGAAAATATGATGCCCACCGAGTTGCCAGTATCTGCGTTGGTTGCCTGCCTGGAAGAGATGGTGTGACGCTTCTGATGGTGCAATTTCATGCCCCTCAGATGTCAGAGGGGGCCGCTGCTGCTCTGGGTCCCGGCCCTGTGCTGCTGATGCTGAAAGGAAGAATAAGGATATTCGATCAGTTAGCCTTCCGGCAATGTCAATGTACATGCCTGTCTCCCGGATCATCATGCGCTCATCATTCCACATGCAACGGGCAAGCCATGTTGGTTACGTTACGCACTCAACAATCAGCATTGCCATGGATGTTGGGAGACTACTGGTGATGTGAGTGCTAGCCGTACATACCTGCCCGTGAAACCTCATCCTCTCCGGCTCCAGTGGACCTGGGCGCGTGGCACCTCTCCAGCTCAAGGATCTCCTACTCAAAACGGGTAAGCAGCAAAAGCTGGCCTGGCCCACTGCCAGTCCTCAGCCGCTTGGCGTTGTTAAGAGAATTCTTCTTCTGGAAATGAAAAAATAGCATTGCTAAGGTGATACTTGTACCATCAATCTCCTGGCGGCTGGCCCACCCCAAGCACAGTTGCCCATTGCAGGGGTGCAGTGCATCCTTCCCCCGCTGCTGGCCAGCACTCACACTAACATGCCACATATGGCCTGCATGGCCCCTCCCCCGGCCACATGCTGCCTTTATCACAGTTGGGAGCACACAGTTGTACCTGCCGTTGCAAGGAGGCACAATGACGTGGAGCGCAGAGAGCAGCAGATCCATCTGTGCCACACCAGCTTGAACATCCCCTCCCATCATGTCATCACCCTGACTTCGACATGTCCTGGAGTTCGAGCACTGTGCCTGGGTGCAGATTCTCCAAGTTGCCCCCACCACAGTCATGTGGGTGTCAGTCTATCACATGCTGCGGGTGCAGAACCCATCTTATCACAACCCTCTCAGGCTGACGAACGCATAGGGAATATCTGCTGGGTCGCCCAGCTAAGACACATGCCGTCAATGACTCATTGTACTCAGGCCACTCAGACATGGGTGGGGCACCTGTGGGGGAGAAGCTTATATAATGGGTGAAGTAAACGATGCCAACATGCTACTCACCCTTCCCATGCGCAGCAGGTCATTGAAGTGCTTGTGGCACTGGGCCATGAGCGCCGCACCATGTCGTGGGAGCTCACGACCTCCGCTACCTCCTCCCACACACGCTTGGTCAAGCTGGGTGGCCTCCTCCTACCGTCCTCGGGGATGAGCACCTCCCGCTGTACTGCCACCTCCTCAAGGAGGGCACCAAGACACTCATCTGAAAACCTGGGTGCACAGTGAGCACCCACCCTACCCTCCTGCATGGTTAGCCTCTATATGCCTTGGCCCCGACCTCTGGCCATGTACCACAGCCTTGGAGCGGCTGCAGCTTGGCCTTTAAACAGGGCCCCAGGTCACCATTCGACCCAGCAGCGATTGCCAATCTGCCTCTGCCCACCCACTCCCGCCCACCCAAGAAGTAGCCAAACACGCTGGGCGGGCCTTAATTGGCCTGCCTGCGTAAAATCGGCGGTGGGGCTCCCACATGGCGAAAATTCTCCCCTCTATGAATTCTTGTTCGTGGCTACCTCTGCCAATTTGATGTTCCCAATCTACATGAAGATTAAAAGTCAGCCATGGATTAACGTACTGCCTTTTTTTATATGCCTTCATTATCTCCTGATTTATTCTCTGTTCTACAGTATAGCTAATGTTAGGAGGCCTATAGACTGCTCCCACCTCTTGTTATTTTTACCTCTATCCATATGGATTCTGCATCTTCCAATCCAAGATCATTTCTTGCTATCATACTTATTCCATCTCGTACTAACAAAGCTACCCCACCACCCTTTGCTGCCTGCCTGTCTTTTCAAAAAGTCACATACCCCTGAATATTTAGTTCCCAGCTTTGAGTTCCTTGTAACCACGTCTCCGTAATGGCTGTAAGATCATACCCATTAATCTTTATTTGTGCCGTTAATTGATTTATTTTGTTCCGAATACTACGTGCATTTAAGTAAAGAGCCATTAATTGTATCTTATTACAATTTTTCCCCCTATCACCCTATTTGCTGCTGTTTTTTTTCTCTTTGTACACTCTGTCCCTTCCTGTCACACTCTGGGTATCATTACCTAAGTAGTTGCCCAGCAATGCCGCCATATCCTTTTGCTTTGTAAGCCTACTTATCCCCTCCCCAGAACCCTCCCCAGCTCTATTCAGTTTAAAGCCCTCTCTACAGCCCTAATTATTCGATTCGCCACGACACTGGTCCCAACATGGTTCAAGTGAAGCCCATCTCACCGGAACAGCGCCCTTCCAATCCAGTACTGATGCTAGTGCCCCATGAACTAAAACTCATTCCTTCCACACCAATCTTTGACCTATGCACTTAACTCCCTGACTTTATGCCAGTTTGTCTGTGGAGGTTCTGCTTTTTAATTTAGCTCCTAACTGTTCCAATTCTTTCCGCAGAACTTCCTTTCTAGTCCTATCAATGTTTTTAGTATCAACTTGGACAATGACAACTGGATCCCTCTTCTCCCACTCCAGGTTCCTCTCCAGCCCAGAGGAGATGTCCTTAACCCTGGCACTGGGCTGACAACACAGCCTTCGGGACTCATGCTCACGGCTGCAGAGAACAGTATCTATCCCCCTAATTATACTGTCCCCTACAACTACTATGCTTCTATTTCCTCCACCCATTTGAATGGCTCCCTGTACCATGGTGCCATGGTCAGTTCGTTCATCCTCCCTGCAGTCCCTGTTCTCATCCACACAACTTGCAAGAACCTCGTTTCACCTCAAAAGCTGCGGCTCCTTGAACGCTACCCATACCTTTCTCATCTGCAGTCACATCCTCCTGTCCCTGATCACAGACCAAATTTGAATTATCCAACCTGTGGAGTGTGACCGCCTACTGGAGCAAAGTGTTCAGGTAACTTTCTCCCTCCCTGACCTGGTGCAATGTCTGCAGCTCAGACTCCAGCCCCTTAACTCGGATCAGAAGTTTCTTGAGCTGCAAACAATTATTACGGATGTGTTTGCCCCTGATCACCTTGGTATCCAGCAGCTCTTACGTGCTGCAGCAGCAACGCCTAGCCCGTCCTGCCATCGCTATCTTATTTTTAATTTATTAATTACTTCAGTATCCCTGCTCTTTACACTTTATTGAAATTAATTACTTACACCAGTATCGATCTTATATTTAACAAGCTATTTTTAAGAAAGAGAAAATAAAGATTAGAGACTTAAACACTAACTATAGACCTTAATTTTAATCTAAAGACCAGAAATACTCACCAATCCAGATGCATCCTTTTTAAAAACAATAACATGCATGTAATCATTTGTGTTTTAACTGTATTTCATGTAACAAAAAAAGTAGAGTACTCCCATATCACAAAATTGATTTTAAAAATTCTCTGGAACTTCAAATGCTGAAAATTTGAAATAAAACAGAAAATTTGGGAGATTCCGACATCTGAAAAGAAATAAGGCAGATTGAAATTTTGGCTGGAAAGAAGTCAAACATGAATCTATCCTCTTTTCAATTGCTGATAGATTTGCTGCACACCTTCAAACGTTTGCTTTTATTATAAATATGGTATAAAAATGGTATAATATACCACTTAATTTAAAACAGCTTTCATTTACAGATCAACTCTAACATAGAAACATGTCCAATGTCATTTCACAGAGGCGTGAACAAAACTAAATGGATACCAAGCCAATGAAGGACACATTAGGAGGGATTGCCAAAAGTTTGGTCAAAGGTAGATACAAACCAGTTTAGTTTCAAAGCTCATTACCTTATAGTAGGCCTTTGCATTATTGACCATAAGCTGAAAATCAGAAGTCAACTGATCAACATCATCATATTCCTCCATCTTCAATTTCTGCTGGATCTTCAAAAGATCAATGGGATGGGAGACCACATCATAGTAATCTGGTTGGTTCCTATTTTGTAGCACATTGCAAGATATATATAAAAATACACACACTCTTAAATGTCCATAACTACCATGATCTTCTGCTCAAAGCTAGTTGTTACTAATGTAGCATATTCATTTTATATTTCAATAAGCAGCAATTTATTTCACAATGGTACAAACTCATGAAAATAATTTCATACTCCAAACTATGCACTTCAATGCTCAAGGCACAATATAACTAAGTGCTGCTCACGACAAATTCAATCCAGCAAATTACTGCCCCATCAGCCTACTCTCAATCGTCAACAAAATGATGGTAGGCGTTGTCAACGATGTTACCAAATAGCACTTACTCACCAATAACCAGCTAGCCAACACTCAACCAGCCTTGTCAGTGATGCCCATATCCCATAATGAATAAAAATCAGCTCACAAACCCAAATACATAGCTCCTGACTCCTCATCATCATTGGGATATTTTATACTACATACATGTAAAATCAATAAAAATGTATCTTTTTAGAATTTTAAAAAGGATTCTGACCATCTTTTATACAAATTGTGGCCATGAGAAATTGAACAAAGAGGTGCATTAAGGGGCCCTTTCATTCATTCATTCAAAAGATCTCATATCTCAAATCCCACTCCAAGCTTTGATATAACAAAGGGTCTTCACATATTTCCTAAATTCACTGAAGACAGAGTTGAGAGATATTTTATATCATTTGAAAAGGTAGCTACAAAGCTAAAGTGGCCAAAAGGCACTCTCATTCTGCAGAGTGCGTTGGTCAGGAAGATGTAT
The DNA here is from genome assembly GCF_017639515.1 of Carcharodon carcharias. Lineage (NCBI taxonomy): Eukaryota > Metazoa > Chordata > Chondrichthyes > Lamniformes > Lamnidae > Carcharodon > Carcharodon carcharias. Next base: position 24,672,080 of record NC_054473.1, on the reverse strand, counting down.
AGATGTATATTCTTGCCTTTTGGAAGAACAATGCTCAGTGAGGTAGTTAAAACTGCAGTACTTAATGCTTAAAGGCCTGTCCCTGAAGCATATTCTGAAATTTCAGAGAAAGAAAGAAAAGACCGAATGAAAGGTGTAGAATTTGCTAGGGAAAAAGAAATGTTGTTTGATAGGTGATTTTGATCAATGTAGTTAAAACAAACTTTTGAGAATGTGAGGGAGCTAATGATTCTGGACAAATTTCGAAACAGCATCCCAATAGCTATTAGGTCACACCTGGAAGACTGTAGGGTTTCCAAGGTACACAAAGCAACGGTTCTGGCAGATGGGTATGATATATCACATAGGTAGCTAGGGAGCAGATCTCCATTTGTAAACCCACAAGGAAGCTGGAAGAATAGAAGAGAGTCTAGCTTTAGGGAGAAGGCAGCTGTTCCAGTCAATAAAAATGATTGCATAGAGGATAAAAGTGATGTAAAGAAACCAGCATGCTTTCATTGTCGTAAGATGGGGAATGTAAAAGCAAATTGTTAGAAGCTAAACGGTAAACCAGCTGCAGTAACAAGAATGCTTAAGGAGTCTGTGCCAGAAAAGGAAATGGGTATTGAAACAGGAGCAATGGTACAAGTGAAACATGTTCCCTCAGAACCTATTGGAAAGGGGTATGTGGCTCAGGATAGTCATGGGCATTCTTCCTTGAATACTAATAAAGAGTCAGGTTAGGGAAAGTTGGAGAAGATTTGTCTTTAAGAGAGAAGTATTTCCTTACTCCTCTGAGAAACAAGTAAACAAATGAATGTTTTGAGAGATACTGGGGCAGATTAGTCATTGACGATGGCTGACGATATGATTTGCGTTCCAGATGCTTTGATGAAAGAAAAAGTAATAACAGGAAGTATTCATAGGATTTATGATCCTGTTTCCTTGTGTAAAGTCAATTTGCAAAGTGACTTAGTAAATGGAATTGTTACCGTGGCAATTGCTCCTGGGTTACATATTGAAGGGTAGATTTCATATTGGGTAATGATTTGGCCAGTGTAAACAGTAACATGGCTATGACTGTGTTGCAGCAGTTGCCTGAAAACGCTGATCTTGCTAAACTCCCCAAAATTATCATGGTCAAACATGAGGAGCTTATTGCTGAGCAGGAGCAATTGAAGGAAAGGCTGATCTGTGCAGGGAACCAACTTTCATGCACGAAAGATGAGTTTGCTAATGAAAAACGAGAACTGGTGAGAACACTGGTGTATTGGTCACAGGAAGTAGAACACCTGAATGAGGACTTCAAAATGTCTAAATGGTAAACTTGTAGAAGCAAGTTCAACAGATAGATAGTCAATTAAAACTTGATTAACTTTAAATATCAGAAATCTCAATTAAGTATTGTAAAAAAATGCCTTGAACAGGAAAAGAAATTGCTGAAGAATCAAAACAGTTGGTTGATTCCAGAATTAAAAATCAAGATTGATGAATGGTTGGAATTTCGTCGTGAAAAGAGCAATGAAATTCTTGAACTCCAATACAATCTGGAGCATAAAAAGGATGAAATGTGCAGTAATGAAGTTGAAAAGCAGATGAGGAAAATTTTAAGAAACAAATTGAGGATCTAATGAGTAAATTGAAAGAGCCAAAGGAGCAGTCAGTAATCATGGAGGAAAGATTCTGAAATGAATGGAATGCCCATGTGAAGTTGTCAAACTTGTGTCAAGATTCCAAAGATGACTCTGAAACAAAAGCAACTGAACTCACCAGAACAGTTAGATAAAAGTAAAAAACTGCGGATGCTGGAAATCCAAAACAAAAATAAAAATAAAAATACCTGGAAAACCTCAGCAGGTCTGGCAGCATCTGTGGAGAGGAACACAGTTAACATTTTGAGTCCGTATGACTCTTCAACAGAACTAAGTGAAAATAGAAGAGAGGTGAAATATAAGCTGGTTAAAGGAGGGGTAGGACAAGTAGAGCTGGATAGAGGGCCAGTGATAGGTGGAGATAGCCAAAAGATGTCATAGACAAAAGGACAAAGGTGTTGAAGGTGGTGATATTATCTAACGAATGTACTAATTAAGGGTAGAAAGCAGGACAAGCAAGGTACAGATAGCCCTAGTGGAGGTGGGGTGGGGTGAAGGAATCAAAATAGGCTAAAAGCTAGAGATAAAACAATGGATGGAAATACATTTAAAAATAATGGAAATAGGTGGGAAAAGAAAAATCTATATCAATTATTGGAAAAAAAGGGGAGGGATCGGAAAGGGGGTGGGGGATGGAGGAGAGAGTTCATGATCTAAAATTGTTGAACTCAATATTCAGTTTGGAAGGCTGTAAAGTGCCTAGTTGGAAGATGAGGTGCTGTTCCTCCAGTTTGTGTTGAGCTTCACTGGAGCAATGCAGCAGGTCAAGGACGGACATGTGGGCATGAGAGCAGGGTGGAGTGTTGAAATGGCAAGCGACAGGGAGGTCTGGGTCATGCATGCCAACAGACCGAAGGTGTTCTGCAAAGCGGTCACCCAGTCTGCGTTTGGTCTCTCCATTGTAGATGAAACCGCATTGGGAGCAACGAATGCAGTAGACTAAATTGAGTGAAGTGCAAATGAAATGCTGCTTCACTTGAAAGGAGTGTTTGGGCCCTTGGACGGTGAAGAGAGGGGAATTAAAGGGGCAGATGTTGCACCATCTGCGGTTGCATAGGAAGGTGCCGTGGGAGGGAGTTGAGGCGTAGGGGGTGATGGAGGAGTGGACCAGGGTGTCCCTGAGGTAACAATCCCTACGGAATGCTGCCAGAGGGGGTGAAGGGAAGATTTGTTTGGTGGTGGCATCATGCTGGAATTGTTGGAAGTAGCGGAGGATGATCCTTTCAATGCGGAGGAGGGTAGGGTGACACACCGCATGGGCCCCAGTTATGCTTGTCTCTTTATGGGTATATGGAACATTCATTGTTCCAATCCTACTCTGGACCCCTCCCACAACTCTTTCTCCAGTACATCGATGATTGTTTTGGTGCTGTTTCATGCTCTCGTCTGGATCTGGAAAAATTTATTAATTTCACTTCTAATTTCCACCCTTCCATCATTTTCACATGGTCCATCTCTGACACTTCCCTTCCCTTCCTTGACCTCTCTGTCTCAATTTCTGGTGATAGACGGTCCACCAATATCCATTTCAAGCTTACTGACTCCCACAGCCACCTCAACTACAGCTCCTCACACCCCGCTTCCTGTAAGGACTCCATCCCATTCTCTCAGTTCCTTCGCCTCTGTTGCACCTGTTCTGATGATGCCACTTTCAAAAACAGTTCCTCTGACATGTCTTCCTTCTTCCTTAACTGAAGTTTTCTACCAACGGTGGTTGACAGGGCCATCAACCGTGTCCAGCCCATCTCCCGTGCATCCACCCTCACACCTTCCTCTCCCTCCCAGAAACATGATAGGGTCTCCCTTGTCCTCACTTAGCACCCCACCAGTCTCCGCATTCAAAGGATCATCTTCCGCCATTTCCGCCAACTCCAGCATGATGCCACCACAAAATACATCTTCCCTTCACCACCCCCACCCCGGCGGCATTCTGCCAGGATCATTCCCTCCAGGACACCCTGGTCCACTCCTCCATCACCCCCTACACCTCAATCCCCTCCCACGGCACCTTCCCATGCAACCGCAGAAGGAGCAACACCTGCCCCTTTACTGCTCTTCTCCTCAGCGTCCAAGGACCCAAATACTTCTTTCAAGTGAAGCAGCATTTCACTTGCACTTCACTCTATTTAGTCTACTGCATTCGTTGCTCCCAATGCAGTTTCATCTACATTGGAGAGACCAAACGCAGACTGGGTGACTGCTTTGCAGAACACCTTCGATCTGTCGGCAAGCATGATCCAGACCTCCCTGTCGCTTGCCATTTCAACACTCCACCCTGCTCTCATGCCCACATGTCTGTCCTTGGCCTGCTGCATTGCTCCAGTGAAGCTCAACACAAACTGAAGGAACAGCACCTCATCTTCCGACTAGGCACTTTACAGCCTTCCGGACTGAATATTGAGTTCAACAATTTTAGATCATGAACTCTCTCCTCCATCCCCACCCCCTTTCCGACCCCCCCACTGGCTTTTTTCCAATAATTGATATAGATTTTTCTTTTCCCACCTATTTCCATTATTTTTAAATGTATTTCCATCCATTGTTTTATCTCTAGCTTTTAGCCTATTTTGATTCCTTCACCCCACCCTCACTAGGGGTATCTGTACCTTGCTTGTCCTGCTTCCTACCCTTAATTAGCACATTCCTTAGATAATATCATCACCTTCAACACCTCTTTGTCCTTTTGTCTATGACATCTTTTGGTTATCTCCACCTATCACTGGCCCTCTATCCAGCTCTACTTGTCCCCCCACCCCCTTAAACCAGCTTATATTTTACCTCTCTTCTATTTTTACTTAGTTCTGTTGAAGAGTCATACAGACTTGAAACGTTAACTGTGTTCCTCTCCGCAGATGCTGCCAGACCTGCTGAGTTTTTCCACCTATTTTTATTTTTACCAGAACAGTTGCTGGATTGAATGAAAAGATTAACAAGCTTGGAAAAGAATTGAAAAATAAGAGTGTAAACAAATATTTGGATGAAATTGTGAAAGTAGAAGAGATGAAAATTCCATTTTTAAGACCCAACAAGAAGAATATGAACTTGTTCAAAAAATATGTCACATCTCTTGGATAAGCTAGAAAGTGAAACGAGTAAAGAGAAGAAAACTCCTTTGGTGCAGACTTATTCAGTTGGTATTGATAAAAAACATGAAATGATAAAATCGGTTGAGGAAGTAAGTGAAGATGATCATTTTTAAGCTGGTCATCAATCAGACACACATGTTTTTCGTAGTAAATCTAAAGAACCTATTTAAGGTATGGTTCCATTAGCAGAAGAGTAAGAAAAATGTCATGTTCTTTTATTTAAAAATTAACAAACCTATGCAAAAGTCATTTGCATCATATAGCATGACTAATATGCATCCATATGGTCCCACATGGGAGGTTAGTTCAGAAGGTTCAGACACTTGGTATTCATGGAGAGGTTGTAAACTGGATTCGAAATTGGCTGTGTGGGAGAAGACAGAGAGTGGTAGTAGATGATTGCTTCTCAGACTGGAGGCCTGTGACTAGCGGTGTGCCTCAGGGATCTGTGCTGGGACCATTGTTGTTTGTTGTCTATATCAACGATTTGGATGATAATGTGGTGAAATGGATCAGCAAGTTTGCTGATGACACTAAGATTGGAGGTGTTATGGACAGCGAGGAAGGCTTTCAAAGCTTGCAGAGAAATCTGGACCAACTGGAAAAATGGGCCAGAAAATGGCAGATGGAATTTAATGCGGAAAAGTGTGAGGTGTTACATTTTGGCAGGTCAAACCAAGGTAGGACATACACAGTAAATGATAGGGCACTGAGGAGTGTGGAGGAACAAAGGGATCTGGGAATTCAGATACATAGTTCCCTGAAAGTGGCATCACAGGTAGACAAGGTTGTAAAGAAAGCTTTGGCATACTGGCCTTCATAAATCAAAGTATTGAGTATAGGAGTTGGGATGTTATGGTGAGGTTGTATAAGACATTTGTGAGGCCAACTTTGGAGTATTGTGTGCAGTTCTGGTCGCCTAACTACAGGAAGGATATCAGTAAGATTGAGAGAGTGCAGAAAAGATTTACTAGGATGTTGCCAGGTCTTAAGGAGTTGAGTTACAGGGAAAGATTAAACAGGTTAGGACTTTATTCCTTGGAGCGTAGAAGAATAAGGGGAGATATGATAGAAATTTACAAAATTATGAGGGATATAGATAGAGTAAATGCGAGTAGGCTCTTTCCACTTAGACTAGGAGAAATAGACACGGGAGAACATGGCTTTAGGGTGAAAGGGGAAAGGTTTAGGGGGAACATTGGGGGAACTTCTTCACTGAGAGAGTGGTGAGAGTGTGGAACGAGCTACCATCTGACGTGGTAAATGTGGGTTCACTCTTAATTTTTAAGAATAAATTAGATAGATACATGGATGGGAGAGGTCTGGAGGGTTATGGACTAGGTGCAGGTCAATGGGACTAGTGGAATAATATTTCGACAAGAGACCAGAAGGGCCAAATGGCCTGTTTTCTGTGCTGTAGTGTTCTATGGTTCTATATGTGAAGAGGGGAAGACTCCCAGTGTATTGGTTGCAGTTACACCAGAAAGGTAAGAAACCTATGATACAAAATAGAAATACAAGCTGGTCACGATGATTCTAAAGAAAACTTTAATGTATCCTCACTACTTTTGATTGAACATGAAAAGATTAGGGGAAAATCCCTGCACTTATTGATATTTTGTCCAGAGTTTAAAGAGAGGATATAGGAGAAAAGGCAGGTTCTGAGTTATTATAATTCTACGATGTTTAAATCCCGCTAATCCTACTTGTTACATGTACCGGTTTTTGTTTTGGTTAAGCCTTTCTAATTTTATAATACAATCTATGTAATTGTGGAACAAAATGAAAAGCTTGTCTGTACAGTATGTAATAAGCTATTTGTTAGATGTTTGTGAAGTTAAGTACTTCTTCTAAATAAATTTTAAAGCCCTTGTAAGAAACCTTCACCCTTCCAAGGGGTGTGATGAGATCCAACTTACCTTCTCATGGAACAGGGGCTGACAACTCCAAGTCCTGACAGGCCTTGGGAATTTTGTGCATGGGAATAGGTGGCACATGTGCAATCCGACATTCTGTAGTCCTTCGGGCTGAGGACACAGGCCCAGTGTGCCTGCGCAAAAATGGGGTCATGTGGCAAGGAGTTGAGCGCCATAACTGAGAAGAGTGCTAGGCAGGGGATGGGAGGAGGTACCAAAGGGAGAGCAGACAGGGAGAGGCCCCAAAGTTAAGGACAAAAGTAGCAGAGAAAGAGGCTCTAAGCAGAAAAATGGCTGCAGTTGGCAGACTTTAAGTCATGTCAGCTTAGGAGAAGCTGTAGCAATTGAATAGGGCTCAGGAGAAGCACTGGCAAACAAAGAAGGCTCAGGAGAAGCAGGCGAACAAAGAGGGCTCAGGAGAAGCCCTATTGATAAAAGAGGGCTCAGGAGAAGCCCTGGTGATCAAAGAGGGCTCAGGAGAAGCCCTGGCGATCAAAGAGGGCTCAGGAGAAGCCCTGGCGATCAAAGAGGGCTCAGGAGAAGCCCTGGCGATCAAAGAGGACTCAGGAGAAGCCCTGGTGATCAAAGAGGGCTCAGGAGATGCCCTGGTGATCAAAGAGGGCTCAGGAGATGCCCTGGTGATCAAAGAGGGCTCAGGAGAAGCCCTGGTGATCAAAGAGGGCTCAGGAGAAGCCCTGGTGATTGAAGGACGCAGAAGAAGGTTGGTGACTCTGTGTTGTGGACCAATGGGGTCAAGGTAACTCTTTGGAGCAGTACCATCCTGCTCGGCATTGCGAAAGAGCTAAAGTTATGCTTGTGAGTTGGTGGTGGATTGCACTCCTGGGAATCCGGGGAAATGGAGTCTGGGGAGACGAGACTGAATCCCTGCAGATGGGCTATTATCGAGGCCATCCGATTTAGTGTTTACTGACGTCTGAGTGTGTTGCTGAGAATTCCATGGAATCTGGCTTGGTCGCACCTGCCATTTATTGTGCAGTATGGTGTGTTCAAGCATAGTTTGCTTGTCAACTCACTTGTAACTCATAGGGCAGGATTTTGCCCTTAGTGCGGGTGCTCAGCGGGGGGCAGTTGGGAAGCCTACCGCCGCCTGCGATCGGCTCCCATGCTGCGATTTCACGTTAGCAGGCCAATTAAGGAGCATGTGCGCGAAGTACCAATTCAATCTCCTCAGTGAGGAAATAAAATTGTTGTAAAACATGTCCCCTCATGTGACTCTGTCACATGAGGTGGGACATGTTTTTAATTCAAAAATAAAATTTTTATTTGATGTTTATTTACTTTAGGAAACCTCATCACACCCGTGGATGAGGTTTCCTAAAAACTGTCAAGGCTGCTTGGCCTTTTTGCCTGCCCGCCAACCCTTAGGTTGGACGGGCAGCGTAAATTTTAATTTAATTTACTTCTTAATGGCCTTAATAGTCCTTTTAATTGTCAGTGGGCATGCAGCCAACTCTGGCACACGCCCAGCGAACAAAATATTGTGAGACTGCACGATGACGTTGGGACGCTCGCCCGACATCATCACATGTCATTTTACACTTTGGTGGGTGTTGGGCACATGCCCAATAATTCTGCCCATAATAACCCTAAATGTTATAAGGTAGATATTGTAAACTGTTTTATCTTTTTACCCTTGTAAAGTTTATTTTTGTTTGTCCAAAGCCTGTGGAATCTTGTGGTTTTATTCTCTTAGCACATATCTTGAATCTAAACTTTGTCTACTTTAAATAAAAGTTGATGGAATCATACCAAGCATTTGGGGCAGGTTTTTCCAGTCAGCGAGTGGGGGCGGGATCCACTCGCTGATGTGTAAAATGACGTGGGGCTACGTCGGGCACGCGTTCCGACGTCACCCTGCGTCGTTTAGATTTTCAGTTCGGTGGGCGCGCAACCAATTCAGCTGCTCGCCTGCCAAACTGTCAACGGCCTAGTAAGGCCATTAAAAAACTAATTAACATGATTGATGGACCTGCCCGTCCAACCTTAAGGTTGGCAAGCAGGCTGGGAGCCCAGACGTGCTTCTGAGAAAATATGAAACCTTATCCACGGATGGGATGAGGTTTCATGAGGGTATTTAAATTTTTATTAAATGTTTGAATAAAAGCTATGGACAGGTCCCAACTTATGTGACAGTGTCACATGAGGGGACATGCCAGGGAAATTTTTTAATCACCTTTATTGAAAGTTTTAAATCGGAGCCGATCTCCCTGAGACAGCACTTTGTGTGCTCTTACACGTGCATGCGCAAACGAGTGCTCTCCTGGCTGAGGGAATCCACCCCCCAACCCACGCAGGGAGCGCATAGCACTTCCTGGCAGACGTCACGCTGTGTGGGCCTTAATTGGCCCGCCCACATAAAATGACGGTGCACCGCCGAGTGGGAGAACCGATCGGAAGTCTGTCCACCCACGTCCACTCCTGCACTCCCCACCCCCCCACCATTTTCAAGGGGAAATGTTGCCCTTGAGGGGTTCTGGTCCAGGTTCATAACAAACCATTGTCATCAGTAATGCTCTATTAAGAAGGAATATAGGATTTTATGTTTTTCCAAGTGCAAAGGGTATTCCTATTTTCCTTAATCAACAATATTTAACTGGCTGCTTAAACAGACCGAATTAATTATAACAAATTTATAAAAACCAATGTATTTATGTATCAATGAGATAAAAATCTTGAATTAAGTCAATTTTAAGATTATACATATACAAGGAGTCAGCAAAGTTAGACTTCTAAACAGCTTTAGACCTAGACACAAAAAATGTTAGCTTGCTAAAAATCAAGAATATGTTTTTTTTAATGTATTCTGAAAAGATCAGGATTCCCAAAATGCTACCTTCTTTTTGGTGCTCTGATGAAGAGCTCACATAGAAGTCTGCCATGATCATCCTTGTAATCTCGAATGGTATTGTACAGCTCATGGCAAACTGCAATCTGTTGAAAGAAAATGTTTATATCACATAAATGCACAAATGCTTTAGTTGTACAGAACCCAGGCAGATTCTACATTGTATTCAATTTTGGGCAAGGTACCTCAGGAATTATAAATTGGCTTTGGAGAGGCTACAGCACAGATTCACAAGTTAGTAAGGGTTTAAAGGGTTATATTATGAAAACAAGGGCATGATCTAGGTCGGCGAGTGGGGGGAGGGGGGGGTGGGGCACACTCGCTGACGCGTAAAATGAACTCCCGACGTCACCCCGCATCATTTAAATTTTCAGGTCGGCGGGGGCACAGCTGAATCAGCTGTGTGCCCACCGACCTGTCAACGGCCTATTGAGGCCATTGACAAAGTCATTAACCTCATTAATAGACCTGCCCGTCCAACCTTAGTGTTGGCGAGCAGGCCGGGAGCTCTGGCGGGCTTCAGAAAAGGCATGAAACCTTATCCATGGGTGGGATGAGATTTCATGAGGGCTTTTAAAAGTTTAATAAATGTTTGATTTAAAGTGATGGACTTTACCATTTTTAAATTTAACGCCGATCTCCCTGAGGCAGCATTTAGCCTCAGGGAGATCAGTGCACTCTTTCGCGTGCATGCATGAAAGAGCGTACTCTCAGCTGAGGGAATACCCCCTCCCCTGCCAACAAAGGGAGCGCACAGCATGATGCTGGGTGGGCCTTAAAATAGCGGCACACCCCCAATCGGAGGCGCTGATCGGAGGTGCACCTGCCCGCGCCCGCTCCTGCACTTCCCCCCCGACAGGGGGAAAATTCTTCCCATATTGTACCAACTTCACATATTTCCTTGAGCTTAGAAGGATGATCTAATTGAGGTGTTTAAAATTGATAGTGTAGGCAGAGAGAAACAATTTCCTCTGCCAGGGGAATCTAGACCAAGGAGGCACAACCTTAAAATTAGAGCTGAGCCATTTGGGGTTGAAATTAGAGTGGAGGTTTTCACACAAGGGACAGTGGAAATATTTAACTTTCTTCTCTAGATGCCTGTGAACATTGGATAAATTGAAATTTTCAAGACTGAAATTGATAGGTTTTTGTTGGTTAAGAGTATTAAGGGATATGGACCAAAGCTTGATCAGTTGAGCTGAGGGAAAGATCAGCCCCTATCTGACTGCATGGTTGAACAGGTTGGGAAGGCTGAATGGCCTACTCCTGTTTTTATGTCTTTTTCTATATTATATATACATGTTGTCAAGAAAACAAGGAATTATAATATTTTTTACCTGCTAATACCACTGTTATTTTTCTTATGTACTGGAAGATAGGCAGTTGGAGTAATTGGAGTAAGAGCCAGAGTGACTGCATGATTCTAAAACCAACAGTAAGAAGTGGTTTTGATATGTTAATGAACCAAGAGGAACTTCAGTCAGAGTTTTAAATAAAGCAATAACAGGAGTGTCTTTGAATTGAGTTATTTTAGTTCAAAGGGGGACAGATGCAGGTTGTAAAAGGTGTAAGTAAGGTGAAGATAAGGTAAAAACAAAAAAACTGCGGATGCTGGAAATCCAAAACAAAAACAAAAACAGAATTACCTGGAAAAACTCAGCCGGTCTGGCAGCATCGGCGGAGAAGAAAAGAGTTGATGTTTCAAGTCCTTATGACCCTTCTGTTGAAGGGTCATGAGGACTCGAAACGTCAACTCTTTTTTTCTCCACCGATGCTGCCAGACCGGCTGAGTTTTTCCAGGTAATTCTGTTTTTGAAGATAAGGTAAGTTTGTTTTTACAAGTCTAAGAGCTAGGGTAACGAAACAAGTTTAATCAATTCTGGGAAGAGAGCATTTCTGAAGAGACTGGTTGAGACAATAGAGAGATCAAAGGGAAGGAATGCATTTAAGGAAATACTGATGCCTAGATGGGGGTAGCTGGTCAGATCTCCCAGAAGACAGCAGGATAGCAGGGCAGAATTCCAAGAAGAAAGTGTGAACAAGGTCAGGCTTGAAGACCCAGTAGCTAACAGCCTCAGAGGTCACCCCAAGGGAAAAAGGCACTGTATGGTAAAAATTACTGGAATTCTACAGATTTTAGAATCTATAAGGATAGTTACTGAAGAGAAAAGGGGAAGGTTAGCTCTGAGAGTGGTTAAATTAAGACCTTGTGGAACTGTTTTAAAGTACTATTTACTATGTAAAGCCATTCTTGTGTTTAAATGTAATTGTGTTTTATTTGTTTTCCTTTATTCTTTTAATAAATGTTTACTTTACTATAAACCATCAGAAGTCGTCTGGGACATCATTTCCTGATTTCAGATCCTCTCCTCATACTATACAAATTGCATAAACCATTTTTGGAGCTGTTTCAGGTTTCCCTCTGAGAATTGGGCAGCTCGGCATTTACCATCAGCTGTGCCATAACAAAGTTAACTAGAAGTAACCAAAGTTTACACTCTAAAAGATAAATTTAAGGTTAAATGAGAAATGACACAATCTGTTAGTATTCTAAAATATTTATATTTTCTAACTGTCAAACATAGTTGGTAAGGTAGTTTGCCTCAAAGTTCAAATAATCTCTTTTGAAAAATGAACTTACTGCACATACCTGTGTAAAAGCTGATCTCAGGTAAAGGTGGATTCCAAGATTTTTGGCCTAATAAGCCATCATTTTTATATATATTATGTAAAAGCCAGCCCTAGTTTTTTAGGGATCAAAGCCAAAATATTTTGCAGGATTTCAACATGAAGTGTTGTAGTTTATTCATTATATATTTATATTGCAGTGGATGAGATGTATATAGTTCATAATATTATAAAATGAATAAATGCCAGATAATTAATAAGGGTGAAATGTATATAGTTTGTAATGTTCTAAAATAAATTAACATGAATTCTTTAGTGTTGTTGGTTTTTACTTGATTCTGTTGCGACATTCTTTTTTGGATTTCACTTGGGGTTCAAATCAAGCATGCATGTCAACCCCTTGAAAACATCACCTGTGTAAAAGTTGACTTCATGACTTTTGGCTTAAAAGACTAGTCTCAAAAATTTGACATTTGCTTGAGCATATATGGTAATTACAGTGAGGATTCTAAGTTCAGCTCAAAGCATTGAGCTAAGATATCAAGCCAAAGCCCAGGCTTTTGGGAAAAATTGAGATCATCAACTATAAACCTTAACGGACATCAAAAACAGAAAAGATAGTTTAGTGAAATAAGTAATTTTTATTTTATTTAAATCCTTACTTTGTTCATTAGACATTTCAGATACTGAAAAATAGACAGATGTAAAAAAAATCCAGAAAGCATTTTGGGCAATTTGTGGGAGCATGTTGGAGCATAGTGAAGTGACACACTCAGTAAAATATTAAAGATGCTGTGTGTGACACAAGCTGCAATGGGGAAGTGCATCATCTTTAATAACAAAATACATATTACAGCCACTTGTAGTACTTAATGACCCAGAACTTGCTGGGTTTTGACAATGAAATGTCAGTTTTCATTGTTAATATCCCTCTGAAGTTGACCGCAACTTCAGGATTTAGCACATACATAGATTAACATGGAAATTCTGAAATAATTATTAGATAGTTCTGAAGAAGAGTCATCTGGACTCGAAACATTAACTCTGTCTTTCTCTCCACAGATGCTGTCAGACCTGCTGAGTTTTCCCAGCAATTTTTGTTTTTGTTTCAGGTTTCCAGCATCCACAGTATTTTGCTTTTATCTATGGGAATTCTGAAGTTGGGGTTGGTCATTCATTTCTCTGCCACAAACTGCACTGTGGACTCCTATTTTCAATACCCCTCCCATGCCCACACCCGGAACCCACAATCACTGAAGTCAATTGGTCTGATGATAACTTCCCCCTTTTCACACTAATATCACTACAGAAATCCCTTGAAAAGTTAAGTCTCATTCAATGAGGTATAACTAGGTGATGAATAGTAACTACTGCTGTACAACTGGCCTGAACATGAAAAAATAGTTCTATATTCATGGAATGTTCTTAAATGTCACCATTACGATTAATTACTAGATTTAATATTTTATAAAAGTTTGTTCCTGAAATGTTAAGTTCTACATTAACCCAGTGTATGTGTGTCAATCTTTATTTTGCCCCCTGTAAAAATTTTTTAAAGTGATTAATTATAAAAGTGTTTTACATTTCCTGGTTTGCTGCCTGTGAAAATTCTTTAATGTACTAAATGCTTCGACAGTTTGATGACATCAGTGCAGCTCGGCGCTGAGAATCCCTATTAAAGAGCCCTACAATCAATTGCAAGTTGAGAGAAGTAAAAGGTTCTCAACAAAGACATCGCAACAACTTGTAATACACCTTGTATTACAAGGGAGGTGGTGGTGGTGGTGGTGATTGGGGGGGTGGGGGGGGTTGGCGGAGGAGGGGGCGAAATTGGACTTCAGTGGGTGTCTGCAGGTTGGGCCTCAGGGAAAGGTAGGGGTCAGGTTGGGTCTGCAAGGCGGGGGGAGGGGGTGTCATGGGGTTTTAAGGATTCCAGTTGGGTCATATTGGGTGGCGGGGGTTCCAAGTCTAGTCATGGGGGTTAGATGGGGATCGGGCCTCGGGTGGGTGTGGGGGTGAGAGTCAGGGGTTGAGAGTCAGGAGCGGGCGGAGGAACCCATGTGGGTTGGAGAATCTCTTGTGGCGGGAGGGTCCCGGATAGTGGGGGCCGGGGGTGGGGTGGGGTGGTCAGTCTGGGTCTTTACGATAGTTACCCAGAAGTTAGAAGAGATTTTAATTCCTCTAACCTTTTCTGAGTAACTATTGGTGTTACACTGTTGGAACCATCTGGAGTTTGCGATTTAAGTCACATTTTGGGATGGTTCCTAGCGCAGGGCAATCGCCCAGAGGAAGTTTGCGCTTCTGAGGAATTGCTGTGCAAACCCCTACCTGTGAAGTTCCGGGAGGGGTTCCCCAACACATCTTTGGGGTACTCCCTCAATCCAATGCTAAGGAGTTCGGAAGTTACAGCCATTCAACTAGTCTTTTTTTTAAAAAATTGACTAGTGAATGAAGTAAGGACCGGAAATAAACTGTAGCATTTCTTTAATCATTGAAATGATGCCAACAGTCTTCTGTGACTAAAGGATATAAATTTCCAGTGAACTAAACCAGTCTGGATATTTACTTATAGAAACAAATAGGAATATAGAAAGAAACCACAGTATAGTCTTACAGTCATACTTACAGGATCTACAGTTGGAACATTGGAAAGTTTTCTTCTTTTTCTGCTTGATCCTGCATTGCTTCCTGAAACAGGGTGTCCATCATCACAGTCTCCACCACTAATACTGCTTGAAGGAGAAGTGGCCCTTTTTCTTTTTGAACCCATAGGAACTTTGGTAATATCTTTAAAAATAAGATGTTCAATGGTGAGCTCACTCAAACAAAAACAAATGTGTTTATTCATAGTCTTCACATCGCTACCAGAAGACATAATTTAAACTGTTTTATTAGTTTTTGAATATCTACTTCTTCTCAATATTGGTCATGGATTTAACGGTAAACTTTATTTAGAAGTTTACATTGTGCATCAAATTCAGTTTATGGATCCAACTCAAACTACTAAAGCTAAAGCCAGAACGTTTCTAAACAAACCTTGAGCTGCAACAAATAACAGGGACTCTTGGCCCATCAAACAATACAGATTTTCCACCCTGATATCCTCTTACCCTCCCCTTCTGATTTCACTTATAATAGAAACAGCACAAATGTCTACAAAGTAGCAAAGTGTTTTAGGTCATTTTGCAGTTCATGTGTCCTTTCTGCATTTTTATTTACTTCAGAAAGATTGAAAAGAACCTGCTTTGACATGTTATTATGAACATGGAGCTCAGGGCTGTATCAGAATCATATATCTTGTACCAGAAATTGAGACTGTAGCTTGGCACTCATTAACAATTTGTAAGTTTCCTGATGAATCATAAAACAATTCTAGGAACATACGCACTGAAGTATATCAAATATTAAACAGTCTATTTAAGGTAAACTCACGTTATTACTACCAAGAAAGTGGAATCAAGTGGAAATGAATGAAGAGTGAATTTAGAAGAGGTATTAAGAAGTCTCTTTGCTCAGAGTGCTAAATGTTTAGAATAATCTGCCAAACAAGGTAATAGAGGGAAAAACATCAGATTTATTTTAGCTAATTTATACCAGTACGCAACAGGTAGACTAGTTATACCTTTCTCTTACAAAGTTTTTATGCTCAGAGTCATTGCTGACTCTCTGGATTTGTTTATATTATTGATGTCGAGCTGATGCTACACCCAGTTATGAACTTTTATGCACAAATAATGCAAACATCCTGTTTATAAAAGCAAAATGTTTCACTAAACCACTCTACTCTATTTTGGAGCAGACAAATTCAAGTCTGTCTGTGAAAAAAACTGCCACTTGCTGGGTACTGTTAGGATTTAATTCTTCTGACGGAGTACAGTCATTGGACTGGAGCTGAACTCGGGGAGATGAAAATTTTATTGTGGCTAGAAGCGTCAAAGCACCTAGCAAATATGGCTTCATTTCTACTATAATGCATCATGGAATGCAACAACCAGGAACAATGAAATTATGCAGGTGTTCATGTCAAAGTGGTATGTCATCGGATGCCTTTCTTGTCACTAAAGTAAGGCTGTGTATAAATAAAGTGTTTGTTTGTATTCCTCAAACAGTATACTGGAATCAAACATAAACACACACAGGTTTTCATTGAGTAATTCCATTATTTCTTTCTTTTATCCGATTTAATTATAACATTGTGGAAATGCCATCATCAGAAGTTCAAGTAGCATCTTGTAAATACGAAGCCATACTAATATTGCTAATATCCTGAGAAGAAGTAATGAAAAAGTTTCATTTATGCAATACATAATGTAGCATTGTTAGAATTACGTATTACATGATAATGAACATCAAGTTTAGCTTTGAGGTGAATAATTTTACATAAATATAAAAGACACACATAAACATTAAGGAACAAGCTGTAAAATATAGCTCAGGTAAATTTGGAGTGAAAGTCTTGTCTTCAGGAACAACAGGTTCCCATCAGCAATGGGACAGGCAAAGCAAACTAGCGTCTTTTTTTACTTTAGACTAAACTTCTTGGGTAGGAAAAGGAAGAATTTTAGAGCATTAGATTTATAGTGAGAAGATTTGGCAATTACAATAATAGGTTCCAAGCAACTGAGTATAGTTGTAATTTTTGTCAGTTATTTATGAAGGGGACCAACCATTTCATAAATCTTTGGCCAGTCACTCACAGCAAACAGAATTTACTTCTTTCCTAAAGTGAAAAAACAGAAAATGTTGAAAGTACTCAGTTGGTCAGGCAGCATCTGTGGAGAGAGAGAAACAGGGTCAATGTTTCAGGTCAATGAACTTTCGTTCCGAGGAAAGGTCACCAATCTGAAAATATTAACTGTTTCTCTCTCCACAGATGCTGCCAGAACTGCTGTGTATTTCCAGGATTTTCTGTTTCTATCTTAGATTTCCAGCAACTGCAGTGTTTTGCTTTTTTTTAAGATTTTGCTAATTTTTAACTGAGGAGAACCCTGAAACTGTTCATTAGATTTTCTCAATACACAAACAGCAACCAAGTTCAAGTTAACAATACCAAATAGCAGTATTAAGCAATTTAAGATTATGTCATAGACAGACATATAATAGGGTACTTGTAAAAATAAAATCTAACAGAATGGAAAGTGCTCACTTGGAAACACCACATTAGGACAAAAGGTCATCCGATTCATATGCAAAGTCCGTCTAGTCCAACTTCAGTTTTGTAAAGTAACAGATCAAACTTCCAACCTCTGAGGCCTGGACCAAGTTGAAAGCATGTGGGGAAAATGGACACACAAAAATGATACCCAAATCTTGTGCACTTAAAAACAAAACTCATTCCTACAATTTCCAAGCATTTTTTCTAAAAGTTGCACATTCACAATTTCCCCATCTTTGCTTTTCTTTTGATTTTCTTTACTTAGTACTTATACAACAAATAGTGTAGTGGGGTGGGGAAGAGAAACAATATGTGGGAAAGCAATACAGCTATAATAGGGTATTTATCCCTCATTTGCTTATTCATGAAATTATTCCTTTTACCATCAAATTAATAAGTGAATACTGATGTCTGTAAGTAGGAAATTGGGTAAAAGAATACTCTCCTTAACCATGGGACATTTTTTTCAGGAAGGATGGTAATATCCTACCATCAAACATAATGATGGTTGACCACACACGAAGAAAGCTTTCATGCTATTTTTCAAAGGTTTTATCTGCTGAATTTCCTAGCCTCACCCAACAATTTCTTTCACTTGTCTTTCTAAGTCCAAGTGTAAAAATCAGAGTTTTGCAGTGGTAAGCAGAGAATATCTATTCGCCCCCGTTACCACTTCCCCAATCCGCCTGCAACCTCGATGCTTAAACTAAAGTGAAAAAAACAGACTGGCGGCACAGTCCTTTCCATTTGTGTATATTGTTTGCAATAGTCAAGTTCCATGCCTGCTGACTTAACCGAGTAAGCAAAAAACCTTTCATGCAGGTGCTTTCCAGTACTGGCTGATTTTTGGCAGGAGTGACCAAGCCTTTTGATTTGTATCAAGCAGCTTCATATTTAAAGGTAACAAATGCTTTATGGATACATCGGAATCCTGTGTGCTGATTTGGAATTGGTCCATTAGTGAGGCAACTGGGTTAATAGCACTTTGCAAATTACCAGGCCCACAAAATTCAAACAGAAAAAACCAACAAATATTAAAAACAAAGCAGAAATAGAAAAAAATTGTCAGGGCTTCATTAACTGGACTTTGTCAGAATTTACAGAAAGTAATCAGCTCAAAACTTAGACAATTACACTATGGAGAAAAACATCTCTGAATTCAATTTAAGGAAAGAGCCAAATGTTTCATGGTGATTAAATGCAGACTGCTTCAGTATGTAACAGTTTCTGCAGATTGTGAAGAAGTTTGTTAAAAATCAGAGATGGAAGCAGTATTATGTTTATAGCTCAAAGTCAAAAATAAATGTTAATAACTATTAAGCAAATAGTACATTGCTGAGTAGTAAATAAATGTCAAATATCCAGGATCATTGGTGAAATTATTTCTGTACTGACAATTCCATTGCGATGAGTGTTAGCTGTCAATTTTCTTTTCCTCAATGGTCACTCTTGTCTGTAAAATTTCAACAGGTTTAATACCATCTTTAACTGAATTTATTTTTGGCCTAGAATTTACTGGCCCAAGGTGAAAGTGTCCCATCAGTTGAATTTTTTTCCTCACTGTTCAGCTAAAAAAAATTGCATCACAAATTACTGGAAGTGCAATTGATAAAACAGCACCATGAGGCCAGCAGGACATCTGGGTGAATGACAGGGTTAATATTCCATCCCCTTAATTAATGAGATTTAGGATAGAGAAAGAAACAGAAAAACAACATTGAAATAGGGTGAATTAGAACTAATTGAAAAAACTAGAAACAGAAATTAAGAGAAGGAAAGAAATATAGGTTTAGGAGGGAGAGTCAGAAAAGAAAAGTAAGAACAAAAGTAAAAACCTAAGAACAATTTACAACCTGAAGGAATGAGACACAGCTGTTTTCATTTTTCTTCTTTTTAGGATCACAAAGGTTGAGTGGCATGACAGGAATATAAATCTTGTCATTACATCATTCTTGCAGCATTCAGTACCGGCCTTAATTTTCTGTGACAAGTCCAAATACATTCCAACACAGCAAATGCAGCAATTTCTTAAAATTCATAGAATTGTTGCCAGCCAGCTCCTGTTTTTGCAAGGCAAATTGTCCAGTAATTTGTGGCAACTTGCAACTCACAAGGGTATCTCTTTGCTCCACAAATCGTTGGGTTATTTACAAACAAATAATCGTGTGCACATTAAACTCACTATTAACTTTCTCAGCAAATCCTGACCCAACATTCTTGCTCTGTGGATCTTAGTAAACTGTGACTAAATTAAAAATAGAAAAACTCTTTACTAAACCTGAGTGAATTTTAAATAACATTTCCAAAAGTTTCCAGATCGTCAAAATCTCCAATGAAATTTTCTAAGTTTGGTTTCATTGGGCAGCTTTTTTCTTAGTGAAGTTACATAGTAGTAATGTAAAGGCATTTAAATATGACAGCAATCGGGAAGTGTTCTATTCCTAGCATTACCGGCAGATTTTATTTACTGATTGTACACAGCTTTTTTAATTAAAAAAATCCTTTGACAGCGATACCAACTAACTCATAAATTAACTGCCTTGTAACAATAAACACTTTGATCAATCGCTGGATATTCTGCAATGTTGTCTGGACGTTGGAAGTGGGATACATTTCATTCATAGCTTGGGGGGTGGGAAACAGGCTAAAAAGAAAAAGTAAAAACCCTTGCCCCCTTCCACATGTGTATAAACAAAAACAAGCTATTTAAATGCTTAACGAAATGACTGGAGGACACAGTCCATCGGGCAGGTGAAGGCTCCGGAGACCTGACTGACACAACAAAAGAAGCAGGGGCCTGAGCCTTGGCAGCCGCGCAATAACCAACCGGAAAAACCCTACATAAAATACAATCTCCACACATCACTCATCTCAGTACAGCTCAACAACCAAGGACATCCTTACCGCCACTCGATTGATCCCGAAAGAACAAAAAATAAAATAATAATAACGACAGCAATCCACACTCTTCCTCTTTTCTGCCCTTATTTCCAGCACACAGCCGTGAAGTGGATCCGATGGTGTATTGGCGACATTGACGTGCTCACACAGTTTACGGCAGGCGCTGGCTCGTTCGGAGCCGTGTCACGTGGTTCCCTCCCTCTTCCCCTCTCCGAAACGGACGGCATGAAGAGGCCAAGTGAGTATGGTCGTGTGAGTTGCTACATTTACACCTCTCTATACATCCAAGGGAGTTAATATTGTTTTGATTCATTGTCCTCTTTGTTGCATTTTTCATAGAGCTGAAAAAGGCCAGCAAGCGCCTCACCTGCCACAAGCGGTTTAAGATCCAGCGAAAGGTGAGTGAGAGTCAGGGTGGAAGCCACGAGTCATGGAGGCCCCAGCGTGGCACGCGTAGCTCACCCTATGAAAGTGTGTGAAATATATTTATGATCACACGGTATTAAAAGTGGGTTAAAAAAAACTTACATGTATATAACGGCCCCCAGGGTGTCTCGATGCGCTTCAGAACCAACCAAGTACTTTTTAAATTGTGGATTTTTAAAAAAAAATACACGTGGAATTCGAGGTTTAATGGCAAACTGTAATATAAAGTCAAAAGGAATTTTTATAAACTGTTGACCGCGATTTGAATAGTGTGCAGTTTTGGACATCACACTAGATGGATGTTGCCACAGTGAAGTGCAGAGATATTCACTAGAATGTTGCCCGAGGTAAGTGCGCAGAGCAAGCCTTGAACGCGGATATATAAATAGAGGATTTAGGATGAAGTGTTGGAGAAACCTCTTTTTACATACATTTTGAAATGTATTAACAGCATTGGTGATTAAGCAGACATCATGTTACCATTTAATAGGGTAAGTAGCTGAAAGTAAGGAAAATAAGAATAGTGGACGTATGGAATTAAAAGAGGACTGCTCACATGGCACCAACGTGGACTGATCTGTTTCTGTAATTTCTGTATTTGATGCACGTACCTTTGGTAAGAATTATTCAAATGCTAAAGTTTTTAGTCCTTGAATTTATGGGCAATTATATCTCATTACTGATATCTTGAGGAATTTGCACTTTATAGTATGCAAAAAGGCATTTTTTGAACAAGCTGCTTTGATCTGACCACTTATCTAGGAATTTTAGACGTAGCTACCAAACTATTGGTGAACAAAATATTACTTTTTAATCATTTGGCTTTACAGCCTTACCAATATCCAACAATACTTTACATTATTTTGAATGATAATCAATATTATGGTATTATAATACCAAAATGGCATTGTAAATTATTTGTACCACTTAAAACAATAATGTTCAAGCCTTTTTAATGTGGGGAATGGAAATTTTATGTAACTTCCAATTAAGTGCCAGCAATTTAAAGAAAAATAGTGCTACTGTTGTAGAATGCATTTTTATTGGTAAAAGAAACCTTACATTTATATAATGCCTTCCTTGTCTTCAGGAAGTGATTCAGAGCCACTGTTGTACTATATTTACGAATATACGAATTTGGAGCAGGAGTAGGCTAGTCAGCCCTTTGAGCCTGCTCCACCATTCAATGCGATTATGGCTGATCTGATTTTTAACCTTCACTCCCCATTCCTGCCAATCCCCGATAACCTTTCAACCCCATGCTTGTCAAGAATCTATCTACCTCTGCCTTAAAAATATTCAAAGAGACTGCCTTTTGAGGAAGAGAATTCCACTCAATCCTCAGAGAAAAAAATTCATCTGTCTTAATTGGGGGACCCCTTATTTTTAAACTGTGACTCTAGTTCTAGATTCTCCGACAAGAGGAAACATCTTTATCACAACACTAACCCTGTCAAGTCCCCTCAGGAACCTAAATGTTTCAATTAAGTCGCTGTTTACTCTCTAAACTTGAGTGGATACAAACCTAGCCTGTCCAGCCTTTCCTCATAAGCCCATTCCACACATTGGTCCAGTAAACCTTCTCTGAACTGCTTCCAATGCACTTACATCCTTCCTTAAATGAGGAGACCAGTACACAGCACATGTGGTCTCGCCAATGCCCTGTATAACTGAAGCATAACCTCCTTACTTTTGTATTCAATTTCCCTTGCAATAAACAATAACATTCTATTAGTTTTCCTAATTACTTGCTGTACCTGCATACTAGGCTTTTGTGATTCATGTAATAGGGCACCCAAATCACACTGCATCTCAGAATTCTGCAATCTCTTCATTTAGATAATATGCTTTAATTATTTTGACTACCTGCCAAAATGCACAATTTCGCATTTTCCTGCATGATACTCCATTTTCCAGATCTTTCCTCACTCATCTAACCTATCTGTATCCTTTTATAGCCTCATGTCCTCTTCACAACTTACTTTCTTACCAATATGTGGAATGGCCGGGCTGTCTTATGAGGAAAAGCTGGACAGGCTAGGTTTGTATCCAATGAAGTTTAGAGTAAACAGCGATTTGATTGAAACATTTAAGTTCCTGAGGGGACTTGACAGGGTGGATGTGGAAAGGATGTTTCCTTTTGTGGGAGAATCTTGAACTAGGGATTACAGTTTAAAAATAAGGGGTCCCCCATTTAAGACAGATTAATTTTATTCTCGGGGTTGAGTGGAATTCACTTCCCCAAAAGGCAGTCTTTTTGAATAGTTTTAAGGCAGAGGTAGATAGACTCTTGACAATCTTTGTGTCATCAGTAGATTTAGCAACCATTCCTTCGGTCCCTTCATCCAAATTATATAAATTGTAAAAAGTTGAGGCCTCAGTACTGATCCCTGTGGCACACCACTTGTTACATCCTGCCAACCAGAAAAAGACTCATTTATGCCAACTCTGCTTCCTGTTAGCTAACCAAACTTCTATCCATGCCAATATGTTACCCCCTACACCATGAGCTTTTATTTTCTGCAATAACCTTTGAGGCATCTTATCAAATGCCTTCTAAAAATCTAATTACAGTACATACACCAGTTCCCCTTTATCCACAGCAATGTTACTACTACAAAAAACTTTTTCTTGGAATATAGTCATTTATATACAGAAATATGACAGCCGTTTCGCACAACAAACAGCAATCAGAGTATTTTATTGGGCTAGCGTCTTACCAAAGTAACACACATCATTGTTAATATAGTAGTGTCGGTATGTCCATTTAACATTGCCAGTTTCACTTTAAAGTCATTTGCCACAGACTTCCTCTTCTGTAGGCTGTCTGTGCACAAAACCTTTCCTGTAGTGCTTCTACACTTACCCTCAGTTTCTCCCTGCCAGTCCCTCTTTTCTCCCCATCCCCCACTGTCACTTTGGTCTCCTGGCATTAGTCTTTGGCCTGCCTCCAGACTGACCTTGCTCTCTGACCTACCTCCGCCCCCCTGCCACTTCACCTCCCATCCTTTGTTCTTACCAGACTCAGGTTCTGAACTGTAGCTCCTGGGCTCTATTAGAGTGGCAGAAGTTAGTTGGTGTGGGTAATTCCAGTGGCTTACTGCACTGACAAACTTCTGCCATGAATTGGAGCATGGTCAATTTAAAATTACAGTACTGAGGTGAGTGTGGTTTTTAACAAAATATCAAGTATTGTCCTTTTATATTTAGTGATTTATTTTGCAAGTTATTTCATCTAGGAATACACTGAGTATTTCAACTTGTATATTGGGTTTTTCTGGGCGAGAAATGGCTGAAGAAACAGAGCATTGATGTTACAATTAGCATTGATTCTTACAGGAACCCATGAATCACTCAAAGTTGTGATTTTCAGGAACGCAACCACAATTTTAAGTGAGGGCTCCCTATATAAAAGGGAGGAAGTTTTGCAACAGTTGTACTAAGCCCAGCTTACACTGCAGCTGGAGTATTATGTACAGTACCAAGAACCTGCACATCAGAAATGATCTGATCGCCTTGGAGGAGTGCAGTGCAGATTCACCAGAATGCTATCAGGGCTCTGAGTCTTAGATTATGAGGAGCGATTGTATGTAAACTAGGGTTGTGTGCACTGAATAAACAAACATACTGTAAAGAACATATCTTTTTATTTCTGTTGGACTGTGGATTAAAATTACAATGACTGCAGTTTGAAAGACATGTCTACTGGAACAGTGTGAGATATATATACAATGTTGCTGCACTGGAACAGTGTGCCATGAAAGACAGGGTGGTGCCGAGGAGGAGTCCGGTCTAATGGGGAACTGCCTGGCAACAACATTTCAATTGGCTCCTACCGAGGTGACCAGGGTTTATGTGAGAGCAGTGCAGCAGAGAAAAGCGAGACTGAAAAGAGAGAAGACCTAAAACCTCTTTCTTCTGTGTGTGTAAGATTCCAGTAATTCTACAATGATAGCTTTTTTTCCCTCATATCTGTATAACCTGCTCTCTCTGTAAAAACCCCTGTCAAGAGGAAAAAGGGAAAATCACCGTTAGGGACAATGAAAAGCAAGTGCTCAAGCAGTGAACTAAAGATTGAAAGTGCTGGGATCAACAAAGAACTGAAAGGAATTTGGAAGATATCGATCAAAATCAACCCATCGAATCCTATACTCCAGAATTGGTGCAGTTGAACAGCTTTATCCCACCCTTAAAGTCCATATTTAAAGACAGGTTGTTCAATAAATGGTTATTTACTCATTAGGTTTACAAACCTGGTGCTCATATTCTGTTAACCTAAATTAAACAGGTGGTTTGATCAAACTTTTCACATTTGTTGCGTCTTGGGGAGCAGTGGGGCTCGATATTGCAGTGCGTTACCCCAAGTGAGTCATGGCAATTCAATAAGAGTAACCATATAGTCTGTGAATAGAATGCCTCACCTAATTTGATTCTGGTTTGAGTAGCATTGCTAATATTTCAATTTATTCATAGGTTCGTGAACATAAGCGGAAAGTGCGAAAAGAAGCAAAGAAACAGGGAAATAAAGGTAAAAAATCGCGAAAGGACCCTGGTGTTCCGAATAGTGCTCCATTTAAAGAAGCCATTCTTCGCGAAGCTGAACAAAGGAAGCAAAATGTAAGAGAACTTTGTTTATATACTAATAAAAATGAAAAAAAAACTTTTTCACACAGGGAGTGGTTATGGTCTAGAATGCACTGCCTGAGAGTGTGGTGGAGGCAAGTTAAATCGAAGCATTCAAGAAGGAATTAGATGATTATTTGAAAAGAAATAAGCTCTAGGTTTATGGGGAGAAGGCAGGAGAATGGCACTAGGTGAGCTGTTGCAGACATGATGGGCCAAATGGTGGCCTTTGGGGCTGTAACAATATTTGATACTCTGTTGTACTTTGTATGCAATTGACAGAGTTTCATGTGATGCGTTGGTGTGTTTTTATTACCTAAATTGGCGATTTCTGCTTTTCCCCCGGCATAATTTGAGGTAACTGACTGCATGAAATATATATTTTAAAATTCTTCATATTCAAAATATGGCTGAGTATGTAGCCTCCTAATGTTCTGGCTGCTGTTTAGTACTTCTGGACATAGCTGGGGTAGGACAGGGAGTGAGAATATTTATGTTTTGTGTTTTGCTTTTAATTTGACCATGAACACTAATAGAGTTTTTATAATTTACAAACAGTTGAAAATTTTATGAATCATAGTAAAAGAGAAAGCAGACTACTGCCAATCAGATGAATCCAATGTTGATTTAATGTTCATGAACGATAGTATGATGCTTCATAAATAACTTGGATTAAACATTTTATACAGAAGATTTGAAGTCTGTTTCCTGATGATGATTCTAGAAATGCGAGAGAAATTCATAAAATCAAATCAAATTTGGATAAGGCACTAAAATGCAAGAAAGACAACTGAACTGCTTTAGATGGGTATTGCTCAATATACAATTACAAATGCAACATAGGACACTTAATAGCACTTGATTTCTTTTAGCTTGAAGAACTGAAGCAGAAACAGAAGCTTGCCAGACAGAAAGAAGTTGCAAAGAAAAGGAAACTTGAGGCATCTAAAGATCCAGAAATAAATGAGAAGCAACTTAAGGTATAAATTTGTTTTCTCTCAATATTTTTCTTCTATTGGTGAGTGTGTACAAAACTTTGTGAATTTTAATGTGCTGCTCTTGAAATTTCTGTAACTTGATCTCTTATCAGAGAACTGCTTTAAAGCAACAGAAAAAAGTAGACAAATTGGAAGGTAAAAGCCCAAGAAAATCTGTATGCAGCGAGCTGAATAAGGTTAGTGAGTGCATTTTGAGTGAATATGTCTATCATAAAGACTCTGCTTTGATTTTATACTTGTATTTATTTACTTAGTCATGAACTGATTCCAGATTGTCTGGGGGGAGAATAATCTGATTCAGCACTTGCTTGTGACTTTTTATAAATTTTTAAAAATGTAATAAAGAAGATGGCTTAAAAAGTTCAACCTCAGAAGATGCATTGTTAACACTGATAAAGTGTTAACACAGAAAAAAGTTTGACTTGTGGTGCTTTAAGTCCGTTGAGGAAAAGCGCAATTCTTTAAAACCTTCCCAATTGCTATGTAATTAACCTTCAAATTCTCTGCCATCTAGTATTGTCTGTTGTAATCACTTCCTATTATTGTTGGGAAGTGAATTTTCAAAGAACATTAATAAAAGTGTTCTTGAAGCACAAGGGAACTGATGCATATTAGTTTCATTGTTGGAAGTGTTGGTATTGGGATTGTTTCCTATTTTGTTAGGTGCTTGATGCCTCGGATGTGGTTTTAGAAGTGGTAGATGCCAGAGATCCTCTTGGTTATAGATGCCCTCAAGTGGAGCAGGCAGTCTTGCAATCTGAGGGAAAGAAGCAACTAGTTCTTGTATTGAACAAGATTGGTGAGAAGACGCTTTAAGTTTACTAGAGTTTTATGACCTAAATGTTAGGTCAAATATTTAATAGAATTCGGGTGGGGGCATGTATTTAAAATTTCACCTTTCACAAAATAGGAATCACTGTTCTTCATTGTTTAGATTTGGTGCCAAAGGAGAATGCAGGGAAATGGCTTCAATATTTGGAAAATGAATTTCCCGTTGTAGTTTTTAAATCATCTACACAGTTGCAAGACAGAACAATGGTACGTTTCCTAAAACTGATGCAAACCAATAAAATTTAATGTCTTGTGTTAACTAACAACCTCAAGCCGATAAAGTTGTTCTAACTCTGAACGTTTTGTTTTGTTTTATTATTTATTTGTAGTTTCTCATGTTGTAAGACCATAAGACATAGGAGCAGAAGAAGGTCATCTGGCCCATTGAGTCTGCTCCACCGTTCAATGAGATCATGGCTAATCTGATAGTCTTCAACTCCACTTTCCTGCCTTTTCTCCATAACCCCTGTGCCCTTACTGATTAAAAATGTCTATCTCAGCCTTGAATATACTCTGCGGTAAAGAATTCAGATTTGCTACCCTCAAAAGAAGAAATTCTTCCTCATCTCTGTCTTAAATGGGCCACACTTTACTCTTAGATTATGGCCTTTGGTCCTAGACTCTCTGGCGAGGGGAAACAATCTCTCAGCATCTACCCTGTGAAGTCCCCTAAGAATCTTTTATGTTTCAATAAGATTGCACCTCATTCTTCTAAACTCCAATGAGTACAGGCCCTTCTCAACCTCTCCTCATAAGAAAATCCCTCCATACCCAGGATCAACCTAGTGAATCTTCTCTGGACTGCCTCCAATGCTAGTATATCTTTACTTAGATAAGGGGACCAAAACTGTTCACAGTATTCTAGGTGTGGTCTAACTAGTGCCTTGTATAGTGTTAGCAAGACTTCCCTATTTTTATACTTCATCTCCTTTGAAATAAAGGCATACATTCCATCTGCCTTCCGTATTACCTGTATGCTAGCTTTTTGTGATTCATGCATGAGGACCCCCAAATCCCTCTATGCTGCAGCTTTCTGCAGTCTTTCTCCATTTAAATAATATTCAGCTCTTCTATTTTTCCTGCCAAAGTACAAAATGTTGTATGCTAATTCAAAACACCTACTGCTAGTGCTGCCCTTTAGTTAGCTGCAATGGTGTGTGCACTGACAGTTGTGCTAACTTTTTCTCCACTTTCCACCATCATCACGGAGAAATGTCCTAATTGCATTCTGGGTCACTCGGAGATTCCAGCTAAGATTACGCAGCTAACACATGGAAATTATAGAGTAATAGCCCACATCCTTATCACTTCCCTCGCAAAATGTTGTACACTGATGTGTTGTGCCTCTGAGTAATGTATGAAAATAGTGAACATTAATAGTAATTAATTACAACATAATTAGAAACTTAGTTTGTCAAATTGTAGATCTATTTTTCATTTAAACTTTAATCAGCATTTTTTAAAAACAGGAACAGAAAAAAATCTCTAAACTGAATAATAGTATAGAGATATCACATAGCAATACCTGCGTTGGTGGTGAAAGTCTTTTAAAACTGCTTGGCAGCTACTGCAGAAAACAAGATTTAAAAAGCATTAAAGTTGGCGTAGTAGGTGAGTGCTGACTATATATTTGTCTATAAATTAAAAAGTAGCCTGATAGTGAATTTGAAGCTTTCACTCTCGCAAAATTATAAGTAACCCGTGCTGCAAAATATTTTTCATCCTTTGCCTAGCCAATAAAATTCAAAATAGGCTAATTGATTCAGCTAACTTGGTAAGCATGCCAGTAAAACCAAATTGTCTTTGTTCTTTATAAATTAAATCTCTCCTTTTTTCAGGCTTTCCAAATGTAGGGAAAAGCAGTATAATTAACAGCTTGAAGAAAATGAGAGCTTGCAACGTGGGACAAATCAGAGGTCTTACAAAGTAAGAATGCTAAAGTTGGAATAGTCACATGTTTAGATAAAACCGCTGATCCATGATGCATTGCCAGCCAATACCTTGTACACAAACTCTTGTTGGACTATCCCTTTGTATTATGTTTAAAGGAAAACATTAGCTTTAGGTTGAGAGTTCTTTAATAATTATTCTTTTTATCATTATAATTTAAGTGAGAGATGCATTTAATTTCAGTGACTTTGTTGCAGGCATGTTAGGATTTTGAATTAATCCCAATCACTGAGCATGGAGTGGTGAGACTAAAGTCAAAGCACCTGTGTTCAAACCTATCCATTTGCTTTAACAATTTGATTGCTTTAACATGTAACCCAGTAATCACTTTACTTAGAAATATATTTAACTATATTAATACTTTAGTGGCAAAAATTAACCAACTTGTGTACTAGCTACTAAATTGTTTTTGAACTTCAAATATTGTATCTTTTAACTAAGTTTATTGATATCAAAGTAACGAGTGAAAAATGAGGACAACTTTTATAGCCTGATGTTCTGTGACTGCTAAAGATCCAACTCTGATTTCACTCAGCAACAAAGGCCTGCTTTATTATTTCTGAATAAATATGCAATTTGTTCGAACTGGGGATTATCTTGGTAGAAAGGTGTTAATTTTGTTGTCTTGCACAGATCCATGCAGGAGGTGCATGTTGATAAGCAGATCAAAGTATTGGACAGTCCAAGTATTATTGCTTCTTCATCAAATTCAGCTGTTGCCTTGTCCTTGAGGAACATTGTAGACATTGAAGCACTAGAAAATCCTTCATCTGTAGTGGAACCCATACTGAAGAACTGCAATAAACAGCAGGTACTGAGTCCACTTTATCCCTCTGTTGCTTTTGGTGTTTTTTTAAAAGTTCAAGATTAATCAAATCGATGTCCTTTTTATATGCAAACAAATTTATATTTTTGAGTGAGAAATGAGGATAACTTAAATGGTCAGAAAATATATGATTGACTACTAAAGATCCAACTCTGATCTCACTCAGTAATCTATGACTTTAGCCAGTTTTTAAAAGTACTTAATTTATGATGCAATTTCTGGTATAAAATGCTAAGTTGAGTTTTTATGGGTTTTTAAAAATAATTTTATGTACTTGCCATACCACCTCAGCACCTTGTACTGAAGGAGAAATTACAAACTTTGTGTAAAGTTCATAGGTTTTCAATGTGAAAATTACTCTATGCCATGTAATATGCCACACACATGACTACCCACAGTTGATATCTGGTCTGTACTTATTTAATCTCAGGAGGACTGTAATCGACCTGTTGTGTAAAGGCACCTAACAGCATGACCAGTTTAGGTTCCTGCTAATAACATTGTCTGACACACCTACTGTGAAGTTGACAGCAGTGAGCGTTGCTAGGAAGCTGTAATCTTCAGCTCAAGACCTCAGCAATTGTGAAAATTCTAATCTCATATCCAGAATGTGCATATTAACTGTTAGCTAATTATGCACACCTTATTGCCACAACAGGTTATGTTGCAGTATAATATCCCAGACTTTCGAACATCACTGGAATTTTTAACGTTACTGGCTCGGAAAAGGAGCATGTTGAAGAAAGGGGGGATCCCTGATATTGAGAAAGCAGCCAAGCTGATCCTTTACGATTGGACTGGGTAATTAAAGTTCAGCTGCCATTCTAAACCATTATGCACCATTGGATGTAATTGTTAAAATGCAAATATGAAGCAAACCTGTAACTGTTTTCTAATCAATTGCAAATTTTCTCATTTAAACTTTTGCCAAAAATGGTGTACAAATAAAAAAATTTGTATATTTTTCTTTCTCTTCCTCCTATTAAGAGCAAAGGTTAGTTATCATACACATCCACCAGAGAGACATAAGCTACCCATATACATCACTGGAAACCTTGTGGAGGAAGCAAGAAGAGGCTTCAATGCTGAAGAACTAACCAAAAGCAATGAAAACACACTTAAAGGTAATTAATGCATTTGTGTAATTGAAATAAAATGTAAAACTGGGCCATTGAATATTTTTAAGGCAAAGGTAGATTCTTGTTAGGCAAGGGAAGCAAAGGTTATCAAGGGTAGATGGGAATGTGGAGTTCAAAACACAAATGAATGGTGGTGGACAGTTTAAAAACTCCCTGGAGGAGGCTCCACAATTATCCTTAATGATGGGGGAACCCAGCACATAAATGCAAAAGACTAGGCTGAAGCATTTGCAGCCATCTTCAGCCAGAAGTGTTGAGTGGATGATCCATCTCTTCCTCCTCCTGAGGTTACCAGCATCAGAATTGCCAGTCTTCAGCCAATTTGATTTATTCCACATATCATCAAGAAATGGCTGAAGGCACTGTATACTGTAAAGGCTATGAGCCCCGACAGCATTCTAGCCAAGCTGTTCCAATACTGCTACAGCACTGGCATCTACCTGGCAATGTGGAAAATTGCCCAGCTATGAGCTGTACACAAAAAGCAGGACAAATCCAAACATGCCAATTACCAGACGAATCCAAACAGGCCAATTACCACCCCATCAGCAAAGTGATGGAAGAGGTTGTTGACAGTGCTATCAAGCAGCAATTACTCAGTGATAACCTGCTAACTGAGGCTCAGTTTGGGTTCTGCCAGGGCCACTCAGCTCCTCACATCATTACAGTGTTGGTCCAAACAGACAGCTGAACTCCAGAGGTGAGAGTGACTGCCCTTAACATCAAGGCAGCATTTGAATGAGTGTGGCATCAGTTGCGGGCTATGAGGAGCTGGCACGAAAGAGGAGTTGAGGCCTGGGGCAGATCAGCCATGATCTTATTGAGGGGCTGAATGGACTCTTCTATTTCTTATATTCTTATCCAAGAAGCCCTAGCAAAACAGGAGTCAATGGAATAAGGGGGGAAACTCTCCACTGGTTGGAGTCATACCTAGCTCAAAGGAAGATGGTTATGGTTTTTGGAAGTCTGTTATCTCAGTTCCAGGGTGCATTTGTTTAACTTAATTTATTGGAGTTTGAAGGAGTGACATGCGCTGTGGATGAAGGGGAGTCTACTTGGATTTTCAGAAGGTTTTTGATAAGTTGCCACATCAAAGATTATTGCGGAAAATAAAAGCTCATGGTGTAGGGATTAACATATTGGATAGATGATTGGCTGGCAGAAAACAGTGCGTAAATGGGTCTCTGTCTAATTGGCAGGATGCGATGAGCAGAGTCCCACAGGGGTGTGTGCTGGGGCCTCAACTTTTTACAATTTATATCAATAACTTAGATGAGGGAAATGAAGGCATTGGGGCTAAATTTGCAGATGATACAAAGATAGGTAGGAAAGTATGTTGTGAAAAGGACATGAGGTTGCAGATGGATATAGATAGGTTGCGTGGGCAAAAATCTGGCAGAATGGAGTATAATGTAGCAAAATGTGAAGCTGTTCACTTTGGCAGGAAGAATAAAAAAGCAGAGTATTACTTAAACGGAGAACGGGCTGCAGAATTCAGTTGTAGGGAGATCTAGGTGTTCTAGTGCATGAGTCTCAAAAAGTTAGTATGCAGGTACCGCAAATAATTAAGTTTAATGGAATGCTATCCTTTATTGCAAGAGGAATTGAACGTAAAAGTAAGAATTTTATGCTTCAGTTGTACAGGGCATCGGTGAGACTATATCTTGAATATTGATCTCATTTAAGGAAGGATGTGAATTGATTGAAATATACAAAATCTTGAACAGTATTGACAAGGTGGACATGGAAAGGATGTTTCCTCTGGTTGATGAGTCCAGAATAGGGGGCACTTTTAAAATTAGGGCTTGCCCTTTTAGTGTAGATGAGAATTTTTTTCTTCTGTGTTGAGCGACTTTGGAACTCTCTGCCTCTGAAGGCAATGGAAACATGGTCATTGAATATTTTTAAGGCAAAGGTAGATTCTTGCTAGGCAAGGGAAGCAAAGGTTATCAAGGGTGGATGGGAATGTGGAGTTCAAAACACAAACAGATCGGCCATGATCTTATTGAATGGCAGAACAAGCTTGAGGGGCTGAATGGCCGCCTTCTATTTTGTTTATTTGTAGGACATAATTGCAGGAGTTCCTCAAGGTAGGATCCTAGGCCCAACCATCCTTAGCTGGTCCATCGGTGACCTTTCCTGCAACATTATTGGGGATGTTCACGGATGATTGTGCAGTATTCAAGAGCATTCATGACTCCTCATATTGAAGCAGCCCGTGTTCATATGCAGCAAGACCTGGACAACATTCGGGCATGGGCTGATGAGTGGCAAGTAACACTTGTGCCACACAGGTGCCAGGTAATGACCATCTCCAACAAGAGAATCCAACCATCTCCCCTTGACGTTGTGGCATTACCATTACTGAATCCCCGCTATCAACATCCTAGGAGTTAGCATTGACCAAAAACTGATCTGGACCAGCCAAATAAATACTGTGGCTACAGGAGCAGGTCAGAGACTGGGAATTCTGTGACGAGTAACTCACCCCCTCACTCCCTAAAGCCTGTTCACCATCTACAAGGCACAAGTCAGGAGTGTGATGGAATAGTCTGCATTTGCCTGGATGATTGCAGCTCCAATAACAATCAAGCTCAACACCATCCAAGCCCGCTTGGTGCCCCAACCAAAACCTTCAATATCCATTCCCTCCATCACTGACGCAATGTGTATCTATACAAGATGCAGTGCAGCAACTCACCAGGACTCCTTCAGTGGCACCTTCCACAACTGTGACCTCTACCACCTAGAAGGACAAGTGCAATAGATGTATGGGAACAAAACCACCTGCAAGACCCCCTCCAAGCCACACATCATCTTGACTTGGAACTATATCGCCGTTCACTGTTGGGTGAAAATCCTGGAATTCCCTTCCTGACAGCATTAGGTATACCTACATCACATGGACTGCAGTGGTTCAAGAAGGCGGCTCACCACCACATTCTCAAGGGCAATTAGGGATGGGCAATAAAAAGAAAAGGTGCTGGCCTAGCCAGTGAGTACCATGTCCTGTGAAAGAACAAAAAAAAGCTTTTCAGTGTTTATTGGAATATGTATAAAAGATTAAAAGTTAAGATTTAGGACAAAGGAAAAATTTATTGACAGAGGGGCGAGAGCTGTGGAATGCAGTACTGATAAATGAAGCATAGGTTAGATGGGTGGTAAAGGGGATATGAGAATGTGGGGTAACATAGAATAATAACAATTGTGTGGGGGTGAACATCAATATAGATGGTTTGTGTGTTGTAATATGATTTTTCTCTCTCACTGCTTTCCAGCCTTCAAATACATAATCCTTTTTCTCTCTTGCCCCCTCCTGCAAGCTGTTAGATGCCCTAACTTGGCCAGTAGTATAGTATTCCAATCTACAGGACCAACCAATGGACTAATTAAAGAGGACAATATGGAAGAGGAAATGCATGATCAGGAAATAAATGAGGAAGATGCCGATGACAGATCAGTGGGCCGAGAAAATTTGGAGGTAACCTATTTCTAATGTATCCATTACTTGTTCTTTTGGAAACTTGGAATTAAATAATTCAGCCCTTGGAGACTTCTGTATGAAATAAAAGAATAGTTGTGAAATGGAATCATTCTGGTAACAAGCTACTACTTGAACATCATTAGCATATGACACAGTTTGGAAACCCAAACTTGACATTGGTTTCAATTTTTCTTAATAAGGAACAACGGTTGAAGTGTTGATTACATGAAGAAA
The DNA here is from genome assembly GCF_017639515.1 of Carcharodon carcharias. Taxonomy (NCBI): domain Eukaryota; kingdom Metazoa; phylum Chordata; class Chondrichthyes; order Lamniformes; family Lamnidae; genus Carcharodon; species Carcharodon carcharias. Next base: position 24,637,386 of record NC_054473.1, on the reverse strand, counting down.
TATTAAAATTATTTCTAATAATGCATAAATGTATTTATATATAGCACAAGTTCAGATAGTTTAGGTGTAGATTTAAAGTTGTAAAATACAGTTCAAAAGCTTGAAACTTTTAAAGGCTTTTAAATCATTTTAAGTCTTGCTGTTCAGTTGGATGACATCTTGAACTTGAACACATAGACCAAATGTGAAAAAGGAGCAGGCTTTTCAATTACGAAGCCTGTTTTATTCAGGTGAAGTAGCCACAGTCTAATTATATCTGACTAATGGAGTGAGTTGAAGAACTCTGCCTTTATTCCTGACTGCAATTAAGCAAAAATTCAGGAATACCAATCTGCCACCTTCAAGCAGACTCTTATTTCACCGATCACATTCATTGATTCTAGCCCGACTGGAATCATGTTATGCAGAAGCTGGATAAATCTGAGTTGGTATACTAATGGAACGGACATTATTAAACTAACTTGAAGAACATTTGGGACTTGGTGAAATGCCATCATTCCAACATCAGCTATTACAGGTCGCAGACTCCATTTGGAAAATGGAGGGAGGTATAAGTGCAGAAAGCACAGACCTTTGCCAGATCATTAATGGCTATGATAGGGTGTGTTAAGAGAACAGATTTTATTCATGGGAGTGCTTGTATAATTCAGAAGGAAAGTTAACAGGAAAAAACAAGCCTGGTCTTCTGCTTGTGGAAAATGTGTGTATGTATGTGTGTGTGTGTGTGTGTGTGTATATATATATATATTTATATATGTTTTAAGGAAAAGATAAAACCTACTTATAATCACCAGCGCTAAATGTAATGATATGCAAGGCTGGCTGTTGAATATAGGATTGTATACTATTCCACTTTAAAATAAACATTTTAAAATAATAACCCGTCTCCTCTTAGGCAGAATATATTGAAATAGATAAAAATGAAAACTTAAAAGCCGACGGATGTTCAATAGCCAAAATGTTGCAAGTAAAACAAATGGAAGTATCCTCCAAGAAAAGGCAACTGGAATCAGGTTAGTTATTAGTTTTCTTATTTTAAGCTGATTATTGTATACCACAGCTCTTGTTCCACATCTATGCCTGCAATTTTAATTAACGAATTGTACATTGAGGGAGACAAGTTAGACAAAATGTAAACTAACAAATACAACTCATGATCTAAAAGATGGAAATCAGTTTTAAAATGTATCTTGGATCTTTAAAGCTGTTCATATGGTGAAGGAAACTTTATCTTGGGGTCTAAAACACAATTATTCTCAAAGTTGTAACTTTTCAATTTTAATAATATTGTTATTTTGTCTTTTCAGAGAAAATAGCTGACCCTAACCAAAAGCCTATCAGTGTAGATCTATCTTGTGAAAAACCAATGGAGGATGCATATGACTTCAACACTGATTATATTGAGGATCTGTCACCAGTGCCAATCAGTTCACTCTAGGGTGGCTAGTGACTGTTTTAAGATTTGGACTGTACAATGCAATGAATTGGTTTACTGAGACTTTGGAGTGTAGTAAAACAAATTGTATGATAACTTGTAAAATATGTGTTGAATATAAGACATTAAATAATTTTTGCTAAACTGTTTATTGATTTAATCAATATACAAATCAGGTGGAAGAACTGCAAAATAACCTGAAGTATTAATGTGAAGATGTGAAGGATAAGATTCCATTAACTGAAATTGTAATCTTAGAAATAAATTGGATTTTCTAGAGTAATTAAGTTGTGACAATGAAACTTGTTTAAATTTAAAATCTGACATTGCGGATTGCTTCATGGCTGTATCAGGCAGGAGCATTTAAAATCAGTGACCATCTTGTACATTATAGTAAAGGACCTGAACTAGCAGATGAACATCCTATTTTTATCTATTATTCACTCTTCAGGATGAAGTATTTAAGAGTTGAGATTTTTGTGTAGGCATTGTTAGAGTAATTAGGAAGAATTTCAAAACTCAAGAGGGTGGTGAATCTTTGGAATTCTCTAATGCAGAGGGCTGTGGAAGCTCATTATGTTCAACACCGAGATGGGTAGACTTCTTGTTATTAAAAGATAGCAAGGGATATGGGGATAGTGCCAAAAAATGGCATAGAGATCGAAGATCTGCTATAATCTAGTTGCTTAGTTGAGCAGGCTCAGTGCTGAATGGCCGACTGCTCCTAGTTTCTATGAGCAATTCTCTTAAAAGTAGCAACAGCAAAATTCACATTGAATACATAGGGTCAAAATCTGGAAAATTTAACAAGTCAAAACAAAGGGATCAGCAATGTGCTCTGGATTTCACCATTTTCCATATCTAACATACAGCTGGAATAAAAACTGCTGGAAATACTTAGCAACTCGGGCAGAAGCTGGAGAGAAAAACTGAATTAACCATTGTAAGGAATTCAGGCACGATAAATCGACAGCAAGACCAACTAAATTATAGCAAAATGGAAAGATTTATTAAGCATAAAGTGATATAAACTGTTAATTACTGCCCTGTTTAACAGGTTATACTTCCCATTTTGGCTATGGATAACTGCATAAAAACCTGGACTGCATTCGTCTTGCAGACTTCTGTAGCTTCTATGAACTTTTGTAATATGCTTAGACTTCTGGTTCTCTGATCCAGAGTAGGGGCAATCCTTCCATTTGGATTGTTCTCCTCTCCACTGCAACAAACATGGTTTCGGCCTCCTTTTTTATACCCAAAATGGTTAATTAGTTCCCTCCTTTATAAACCATTTGAGCCAACTGACCAGGTAACAGGGCATATAATTGATTTTTAATTGGCCACTGCCATCTGGTAACTAATCAATAACATTCCTAAGGGTGTTACGAAAACAATACTTGTTAAGCTCTGAGGTCAGGAAATTGAACTCACGCCAGACCTCAGACTTTACGTGCATATGCAGGCTGCATACGCACAGTTCTGATCTTTTAAGCTCTTTGGGTTCAGGACAGATCTAGCCCATCTCTGCATTAAGAAAAAGGAAAATGGTGTGAAAAATATGGGTCAGGCATGCCAATACCAGAAGCATCCCAGGCAGAGATCCCTGAAGGAAGAGCCAGGTAAGGGAAAGAGATAGGGACAGAAATAGGTCCCAGTTAAGGACGAAGATGAGCAGAGAAAGAGGTCCAATTTTTAAAAAAAGGGCCCTGGGTAGCTGGCTTTAAGTGAAGTGGAGAGAAGACTGGAAGATCCAACAAGGTTGGTGACTCCAGCTGCAGGCCATGGGGGCAAAAGGTACCACTTTCGAGCAACAGTGTTCTCAGCATAACCAAAGATCTGAAGTTGTGCCTGTGAATTGGTGTTTTGAGTGTAGACTTGAAACCCTGGGAATAGAATCTTGGGAGATGAGATTGAAGCCCTGCGAGGTGGGCTGGTGTTGAAGCTGTCTGAGTTGGAATGACTTAGAGAATTCCAATACGAGATCTTCAAAAGTGAAGATTGGAATCCCTCTTGAGAGAGAGACAGTTTCAGTAAGGTTGGTTGACTGCTGACATCTGGATGGGTTGTTGATAAATCCATGGACTCTGTGTTGGTCACATCTGCCATTTATTGTGTTCAGTTGGCTTGCTAATTCACATGTACCTCGTGCTTATCCTGAATGTTGGATATTGTAAATTGTTTTATCCTTCTGACCTTGAAGTTTGGAATCTTGTGGCTTTCTTCACTGAGCACATGCCTTAAATTTTAAACAAAACATATTGGTCCCTAATGGAGCTCACCAATACTCTTGAGGGTCTAGCCAAGGCTCATAACAAGGGAAATAATCACACATTCAGACACCACCTCAGCTATGTACTGGTTTTGACTAGTTCAGTACAGTTCCAAGGAGTTCCAAATTGCACAAGGATAGTTGGCAGGTCAGGAGATTGGACAGAATATAAAAAACAGCAAAGAGTGACTAAAAGATTAATGAGAAGCGGAAAATTAGAGCATGAGAGAAAGCTAATTAGAAATATAAAAACAGTTTCTATAGATATTTTAAAAAGTGAACAAAGGGTGTTGGTTCTTTAGAAAATCTGAGGAATCTTTAATGGAAAAATGAGAAGGCAGATGAATTGAACAGGTATTTTGCACTGGCCTTCATTATAAAGGATACAAGTAACATCCCATAAATAGCTGTAAATCAGGAAATGGAAGCAAGGGAGGAACTTAAGAAAACTTAATTACAAGTCCTAATGGACCTCATCCTAGGGACTAAGTGGCTAGTGAGAAAGTTGATGTGTTGGTTTTATTTTTTCAAAATCTCTTAATTTTGGGGAAGGTTTCATTAGATTGGAAAATATCAAATGTAACTCCTTTATTCAAAAAGGGAAGGAAACAAAGCAAGAAAGTACAGGCTAGTTAGCTTAACATCTGTCATAGGGAAAATGTCAAGCTATTATTAAAGACATTACAGCAAAGCACTTAGATAAATTCAACGTAATCAAGCAGAGTCAACATGCTTTTGAGAGTGGGAAGTACTGTGGATAAAGGGGAACTGGTGGATGTCCTGTACTTAGATTTCCAGAAGGCATTTGATAAGTTGCCACATCAAAGGTTTTTGTGGAAAATAAAAGCTTATGGTGGAGGGGGTAACATTGGCATAGATGGAAGATTGGTTAGTTACCAGGAAGCAAAATAGGCATAAATGGGTCATTTTCTGGTTGGCAAGATGTAACGAATGGTGTGCCACAGGGATCAGTGCTGGGACCTCATCATTTACATAAATAACTTGGATGAAGGGACTGAAGGTATGGTTCCTAAATTTGCTGATGACACAAAGGTAGGAAAGTAAGTTATGAAGAAAACATTAGGATACAAGGGGATAAAGATAGGTTAAGTGAGTGGGCAGAGATTTGGCAAATGGAGTATAATGTGGGAAAATGTGAAATTGTCCACTTTGGCAGAAAGAATTAAAAAACATAATCTAAATGGCGAGAGACTGCAGAGCTCTTGAGATGCAGAGGGATCTGGGTGTCCTAGTGCATGAATCACAAAAGAGCATGCAGGTACAGAAAGTAATTAGGAAAGCTAATAGAATGTTATTGTTTATTGTAAGGGGAATAAAATATAAAAGTAGAGAGGTTATGCTTCAGTTATAGAGGGCATTGGTGAGACCACATCTGGAGTACTGTGTACAGTATTGGGTCTCATTTAAGAAAGGTTCAGAGAAGCTTTACCAGACCAATATCTGGAAAAACTCAGCAAGTCTGGCAGCATCTGTGGAGAGGAACACAGTTAACGTTTCAAGTCCGTATGACTCTTTTAACAGAACTAAGTAAATTGTTGAAGAATCATACGGACTCAAAACGTTAACTGTGTTCCTCTCCGCAGATGCTGCCAGACCTGCTGAGTTTTTCCAGGTATTTTTATTTTTGTTTTGGATTTCCAGCATCCGCAGTTCTTTGCTTTTACTAGACTAATAGCTGGAATGGGAGGGTTCTCATGAGGGAAGGTTGGCCAGGCTAGGCTGTATCTGCTGGAGTTTAGAAGAGTAAGAGGCGACTTGATTGAAACATAAGGGGGGGTGGGGTCTTGACAGGTTGGATGTGAAAAGGATGTTTCCTCTTGTGGGAGAATCTAGAAATAGGGGTCACTGTTTAAAAATAATGGGTCGCCCATTTAAGAGATGAGGAGAAAGTTTTTCACTCAGAGAGTAGAGTCTTTGGAACTCTCTTCCGCAAAAGACGGTAGGAGCAGAGTCTTTGAATATTTTTAAGGCAAAGCTAGATAGATTTTTGATAAGCAAGGGGGTGAAGGGTTATCGAGGGTAGGTGGGAATGTGGAGTTGAGGTTACAATCAGATTAGCCATGATCTTATTGAGTGGTGGAGCAGGCTCGAGTGGCCTATTTCTGTTCCTAATTTGTTTGTTACAAGCAAATATACAAGCTAAGATTACATAGGTTCACTTAAGAGTCCATAAACTATGGCATTTGAGGTCATACAGATGTGTTAAAGCTGCAAAATTTCATATGTGGTTTAATTCCCTTACAAAGCATGATTCTAAAGCATGATTTTCTCAGGTTTGTGACCTATTATCAGAACTTTGTGATGAGGCGTCACATTCCTAAAAAGTTAACTGTTTTTCTCTCCACAGATGCTGCCTGACCTGCTGAGTATTCACAGCATTTTCTGTTTTATTTCAGGTTTCATTTTTGTAGCACTTTGCTTCTGTATACTCATCTGGTGTGATCTATTGGCTGGGTAAATACTGTTGTGGCATTAGAAGGGAGGTGAAACTGGCTAAATTGAGATCTTGGAAGAGTGGAATGGCTAGTTTCTATATATCTATTGTAGTGTTCCAATAAACAGCTCAATTCAACTGCCCATTTCAGGGTTGAAAAATTAACATTACTGATGAAACAAGTTTTATATTTTCTTTTTGTGGTATAGGTATAGTGCGAGCCCATAATGGGGGTTTAAATAGATATTTATTTTAGATACTTTACTCCAACCCCATCAAACCCCTTTTAGGACCTTAATTATTAATATAGATAAGAAAACTAATATTATTAACTAATTAATAATTAATACAAAATAAGGGAAAATTTAATAATATTGCCAACATTGAGACTCTATAATAACATCCTTTTCCATTTTTAAACAGCCCTTGAAACACCAACATAGCAACAGAGGTTCTTGCCTAACCTAAGGAGCTGAACAAATAAGAATTTAGAAACCGAAAGGCAATTTAGCATGATCTTCCTTGCGAGTTTCTGTTAATACTCTTCCTCATTAGCACTCTCTTTGAAACACTCACTTTGAAATATTTGAAAACTTGATAATCAAATTCACATTTTTTCTGTTTAAGTGTCTTAATGTTCAAACTGTAATGCAATCAATTACTTAGCAAATGATATTAAGCATTTACACAAATTTAGTGAAGCAATGTCAGTTCTTGTTGAAGTCTTCATTTGTGTTGCAGTTATCGTGTAAATGCATTATTAAGCTTCAAGAATGCAAATTTCTAATACAATTAGAAATCTGCACCAAGAACTAGTATTGGAACTATTCCGTCATAAATTGCTTCTGACTTAATATCTCTTTTGAAGAAAAAAATGCCATCTGGACAATGCCGTTCAAGATATTTTGTTACATTTTTAGAACTTACTTAGTTCAGAGATCAAATGAAAATTAGTTTACGAATAAAAAGAATAACAGTACAAATGTAGTGTACTCTTACCTGGGTTAAAACATTTAGCCTGTGGTGCTTATTTAGTACAGGCTTACACAGGATTTGAACAGCTAAAATTACGAGAGCCAGGAATTACTAAAAATCCTCAATTTTCCCACAGTATTATGGTCAGCGACCTTGTTCATTGTGCATTTAAAAAATCAAGCTAAAAATTGAAACAATATGAATGCACACTTAGATTGAAATGAATTACAAATTCCTGAGTGGTGGCAGTCGTGTACAAATGCTAAGTTAATGATTTAGAAGTCACATTTATGTTTTCTTCTAATGAGCATCCTCCTCCTCTACATGTCGACGTACTGGGTGGAACTTTCCAGTAGGGTCTGGAATGTACCACCTATCCCAAATATCACTGTAAGAAGAGGTACGACCCCAGGGTTTGAATCTTCCGTTCCAGTGCAGCAACTTGGCAGCTTTAATAAAATGCGATGAATATCTGGTACCAGCATTAGACCCTATAGAACAAAACGATACATTAGTGGAATCAAAAAATAATCTCGAAAAAATAAATACATTGTGATACAGTAAGCTTACCCACATTGATTATGATGAATTGTAATTATATTCACTTTGAATGTAAACAAGCCCAAAGCAATGAAGTGACCATTTTATTTTAATTACTAGAAAAACGCTAGTTGCTGTATGGTTTGTGCATTTTATAAACTACAATCCTCTGATAAGAGACATCTCAGCTAATTGAAAACAGAAATTATGGATTTTTCTGTTTGTTTATATAGTTTTTATTTAAAAGTTAGGATTACAGTGAATGCAATCTTTCTTTAAAAGAATCAAACACTTCCACTATAAGATCTCCCTACATCACGTATCCACTGGACCTTTAGTCAATAAAATGGTCATCCTAATCTGCACCCAAACCTTTTGCCAATAGCATACTTGGTCTGGCGAAATGAGTTAGTGCACAAATATCTGTACTTGCTTGGACACTGCAGAAAAAACTTAATCTCATCAGACTGATTATATAATGGAGCCCCACCCTTATAACATGAGGTCCATTGTAGCAAATTTTAATAAAATATGTAAGACATTGCAAGGAAGCAGAACTGTGTATGCCAGGTAAGGAGAAATGCACTTCAACATAAAGGTTCAAACAAAATTCATTCACAATGGTGTGAAGATGGATGTTATTTATATATGGTGGTATTCTGTAAAGAAGGATGCATATCTCTGTATGTGTCTATCCATGATTAATTAATCTTGGGGAAGGTGAGTAGAGACAGCTTGTTTGCAGCAGTTGAAAGATAAAAGGGTATAGGCGCTAGATGCATGCATTTGTTATGAGAAGCTATGGTGAAGTTGGATTTACAAGTAAATAGGTTGGATTTTAAAAATTTGCATTATTTTAGAAAAGTTGAGTTCAAAGAGATACTGAGGACAATGAAATCTGAAATGAAAAAGGGAAAGGATATTTCAGAAAAGATATTGAGCTGAGATGGATGGCTGTGTGGGGAAGATGGCCTGAGACCAGCTCTGTGCTGAGAGAAGGTGTGAAACCTGAAACCGCCATCCAGTCAAACCAGAAAAGTCTTTGTTTCAGAAAGCAGTTTGCTTTCTGAACATTCTTGGACTTCCACAGCAGAGTCGAAGCAATTAAGCAGTCATGTGGGATTCCTTTATTAAAGTAACAGCAGTTTTGCTTTGGGGTAATATTATTGGATTTTTATAGTTTTTTTGGGAGACTGTTTCAACTGTGTAACTCTAATGTTATGTAAATGTTAGGGGGTAAATAGTGTGTCCCTCGGGGATCTGTACTGGGCCTCAGCTTTCAAGTTACTATATAAATGATTTTGAAGGAATAGCGAACCATATATCAAATTTTATTGACGACACTAATGTTAGGTATCACAGTAAGTACTGTAGATTGCAGCAGAAAGTTGCAAAGGAAAATTGATAGATTAAGAAGCAAATCTAACAGTTGAAGTCCAACGGGAAGTGCAAGAACTTCCAATTGAGGCCCATGATAGATGAGAATATTTTCTAATTCGTGAGAGCGGGGTAAGGAGAAGAGGACCTGGAAGTAGTAATCATCACCTGGAAGAGCGGGTGAAAAGAGGACCCAGAGGCAGTAACCACCGCCTAGAAGAGTGGGCAAAAAGAGGACCCAGAGGCAATAACCATCACCAAGAAGAGCAATCTAATCCAATCCAGTCTGTGGCTCCAGACTGAAGCATCTGCATTCTCAGAGAAATCAAAACGTGACATCATAAGAAAACAGATAAGTGATTGGTAAGTGAATATTTGCTCGTTTACCTTCAAAAGCCATCCTTATTAGTAATTGTAAGGTTTTATTGGTTGCAGTAAGGTTTACTAGCAGTAGTAAAGTTTATTTGGAGTAGCATTCTTTATTAATTATATTCAAAATAAATGAATTAACACATAATAGGATGGCAGAGCAGGTGATGTGTTGCGACTGCAGAATTTGGGCTGTTCCTGGACATCTGGGTGATCTAGGACAAACGTTTCTACACCAAATATCTGTGGCTTGAGGAGATTTGGCTCAGAGTCATTGAGCTGGAGGCCAAACTGCAGACACTACGATGCATCAGGGAGGGGAAAGTTACCTGGACACACCTGGCAGTGACATACCCCTTAAGAATGGATGGTAGGGCACTCAAGGTATAGCTCTAGTGGGGGTGGGGGTGAGCTATCCATTCTTAATTAGCACATTCGTTTAGATAATATCACCAACTTCAACACCTGTGTTCTTTTGTTCTTTTGTCTGTGACATCTTTTGATTATCTGCTCCTATCACTGCTTGCTTGTCCCTACAACCACACCACCCCCCTCCACTTCTCTCCCCCCACCAAACCCCGCCACCCCCCACCTTAAACCAGCTTATATTTCACCCCTCTCCTTGGATTCACCCAGTTCTGCTGAAGGGTCATGAAGACTCGAAACGTCAACTCTTTTCTTCTCCGCCGATGCTGCCAGACCTGCTGAGTTTTTCCAGGTAATTCTGTTTTTGTTCGAGATTCTTGCAGCTTGTATGGATGAAAGCAGCGGTTTCAGGGTGGATGAACAAACTGACCAAGGCACGGTGGTATAGGAAGCTATTCAAGCCGAGGGAGTTAATAAGAATGTGGTAGTAGTTGGGAACAGCATAGTGAGGGGGATTTTCATTGTTTTCTGCAGGCAAAAATGGGAGTCCAGATGGCTGTGTTGCCATCTCGGTACCAAGGTTCAGGGCATCTGCTCTGGGCTGGAGAAGAACATGCCGTGAGAGGGCATGTAGAACTAGGGAAGAGTTTCTGCTGAGGGAGTGTGAGCAGCTATTAAAATTTAAAAAGCAGAACCTCAAAGGTAATAATCTTTGGATTACTGCCTCAGCCATGAGCAAATTAGCACAGGGTAAATCTGATTAGAGAGTTAAATATTGTGGCCCAAAGATTGGTGTAGGAGAAAATGGTTTCAATTTGTGGGGAACTGGCACCAGTACTTGGGAAAGTGGAAGCTATACCACTGGGATGCTTTTCACCTGAACTGTGTTGGGACAAGTATTCAGGCAAGTCATATAACTAGGGCGGTAGAGGGGCCTTTAAACTGAATAGTAGGGGCAAAGGATCAAGTTTGGGAATATGCGATAAATTAAATAGAGAAGACAAGGCAAGAGAGCAAAGTAGGAATAAGAGAAAAGATGATCAGAGGGTGGCAGGAAAAGACAGTGTACAAACCTAAGGGTGCTTCAGCAGACAAGGCTAGAGGTTACAAAAATAGTAAAATGATAGAAGTAAGGGCTCTGTATTCGAATGCACGTAGCATTTGTAACAAATCAGCTGAATTGACAGCACAAATAGAAATATATATAAATGATCTGATAGCCATTATAGAGACATGACTGCGGGATGACATAAACTGGGACCTGAAAATTTAAGGGTATATGACATTTATGAAGGACAGGAAGCTAGGAAAGGTGGAGGGGTAGCTTTGTTAATTAAGGATGACATTGTACAATAGAGAGATTACCTTAACCCTGGAGATCAAGATGTAGAATCAGTTTGGATAGAGATGAGAAATAGTAAAATTATGAAGTCGCTTGTGGGAGTGGTTTATAGGCCCTCTTAACAGTAACAACGCAGTGGAACATGGTATACAGGAAGAAATAATGGGATCTTTGTGATAAAGGTAAGGCGCCAATTATGGGTCATTTTAATCTACTGTCGATTGCACAAATCACATTGGTAAAGGTGGCATGGATGATGAGCTCATAGAATGTTTACAGTTCAGTTTCTTAGAGCAGCACATTTTAGCATTTAACATTTTAGTGTATTGTATTGATGATATGTCCTTGGTGCCATTGTATTGGGATTGTAATCAGACTGCTTGATTGCATTAACAAATGGCAGGTATTGGCAATTCCCTGGTACCATTGTTTTAAATTTTGGGGTTTTGTACTGTGGGGTTGTGGGCGATTCAATAAAGCAATTGTGAATTATCAGAAGAAACCTGACTTGCCAGTCATTCTGTTCAAGCCATACACTTGTGAATCTGGTGTCATGAACTTCGTTGTGGGAAGGGTCTCTGAGGGAAAAGGGGAACCCCAACAGTAATGAGACAGGATTAATTAATGCCCTCATAGTGGAGGCAACCCTAGGTAGCAGTGATCATAATATGACTGAATTTCACCTTCAACTTGAGGGAAAGAGGAGTGGATCTAAGACTAGTTTTTAAACTTAAATAAGGGCAATTATGACAGAATGAAGACAGAGCTGGCTAAAGTGAACTGGGAAATTAGGTTAAGGGATAGGTCAATAGAGATGCAGCGGCAGACATTTGAGGAGATATTTCAGAATATTTAGAAAAGATATATTCCAGTGAAAAAGAAAGACTAATTGAAGGACACAGCATCCGTGGTTGACTAAGGAAGTTAAAGATAGTACCAAATTGAAAGAAAAAGCATATAATTCTCAAAGATGACAGACAGGTCAGAGGATTGGACAGAATATAAAGAACAGCAAAAAATTACCAGAAGATTAATAAGAAAGGAGAAATTTGAGTACAAGAGAAAGCCAGCTAAAAACAGATACATGAATCAGTAGAGGATATAAATAACATCCCAGAAATAATTGTGAATCAGGAGGTGAAAGGGAGGGAGGAACTTAAAACAATTACATTCATGAAACAAAGAGTATTGAGAAAATTATTAGAACTAAAAGCTGACAAGTCCCCAGGTCCTGATGAACTTAATTCTAGAGTCTTAAAAGAAGTGGTTTGCTGAGATAGGAGATGCTTTGGTTTTAATTTTCCAAAATTCCCTAGATTCTGGAAAGCTCCCTTCAGATTGAAAAATAGCAAGTGTGATCTCAAATCAAGAAAGAAGGGAGACAGAAAGCAGCAAACTATAGGCCAGTAGCTTAACATCTGTCGTAGGGAAATTGCTGGAATCTATTATTAAGGAGGTTATAGTAGGGCACTTAGGAAGTCTCAATGCAATCAGGCAGAGTCAACATGTTTTTGGAAAAGGGAAATCACGTTTGACTAATTTTTTGGAGCTCTTTCAGGAACTAACAAGCAATGTGGAAGTGGAGAACCTGTGGATGTGCTGTACTTAGATTTCCAAAAGGCATTTGACAAGGTGCCACATCAAAGGTTACTACGCAAAATAAGAACTCATGGTATAGGAGTAATATATTAACATGGATAAAGGATTAGTTAATAGGAAACAGAGTAGACATAAATGGGTCACTTTCAGGTTGGCAAGATGTCACAAGTGGAGGGATCCATGCTGGGGCTGCAACTATTAACAATTTATATCAATGACTTGGATGAAGGGACTAAATCTATGGTTGCTAAATTTGCTGATGACACAAAGATAGGTAGGAAAGTAAGTTGTGAAGAGGACATGAGGAGTCTGCAAAGGGCCATAGATTGGTTAAGTGAGTGGGCAAAAAAATTGGCAGATGGAGTATAATGTGGGAAAATGTGAACTTGTCCACTTTGGCAAGAAGAAAAGTATATTATTTAAATGGAGGAAGACTGCAGAACTCTGAGGTACAGAGGGATCTGGGTGTTCTGATGCATGAATTAGGAAAAGCTGTATGCAGGGTGCAGCAAGTGATAAGAAAGGCAAATGGAATGTCATCATTTATTGCAAGGGGAGTGGAATATAAAAGTAGCAATGTTTTGCTACAGTTGTACAGGGTGTTGATGAGGCCACATCTGGAGTACTGTATGCAGTTTTGATCTCTTTATTTAAGAAAGAATGCATTAGAAGCAGTTCAGGCAAAGTTTATTCGACTGATACCTGGTATGGGGTGGTTATCTTATGACAAAAGGTTAGATAGGCTGGGCCTGTATCCAGTGGAGTTTAAAAGATTGAGATGTGATCATATTGAAACATATAAGATTGTGAGGGGACTTTACAGGGTGGATGCCGATAGGATGTTTCCCCTTGTGTTAGAGACTAGAACTAGGGGACACAGTTAAAAAATAAGCAGTCTCCCATTTAAGACAGAGATGAGAAGTAATTTATTTGTTTCAGAGGACCACGAATCTTTGGAACTCCCTCTCCCAGAAGGTGGTGGAGGCAGGGTCAATGAATATTTTTAAGACAAAGATAGATAGATTCTTGACTAACAAGGGAGTAAAAGATATCAAGTTAGGTGGAATGTGGAGTTGAGGCCACAATCAGGTCAGCCACATATTGTTGAATGGAGCAGGCTCGAGGGGCCAAAGGCCTACCCCTGCTCTTAATTTATTTGTTCGTATGAGAAGCTAGAAACTTTGGAGAAGCATAAAGATTTAGAGGTCCATTTATAGAAATCATTAAAAATTAGTGGACTGGTAGAAAAAAAAAATGAAAAGGCTAATGAAATGTCAGACTTCATATCAGATAGCTGGAATACAAAGTGGTGGAAGTTATGCTAGTTGTATAAAGTTCTGTTTAGACCACATCAAGAGCACTGTGTTCACTTATCTCCTAAAATCATTATCCTTTCAATAGTCACGTGGCCCCTTTTTAAAATCATTCTAATGCTACCTATAATCAATATTTTCTGTAAGCAGCTTTTCCATGCACATTTATGGCACCCAATGCTATCTTTCTGCCTCCATTGTCAACTGCAAGGCTGTTGATGCATTGGCCTAATTTATCAAGTCACAAATGGGCTAAAATGTTCTTGAGCTTAATGTCTGAGTAAACAAAATTATTCTTTCTCAACAGTATGCGCAAATGGTTTCCCTTGGACAAAATTCCTTTAATGGATGATAAACACAAATGGTTCATATTGGGGTGCTCAGCTATGATGCCTGAACTTGGATTAGCTGAGAGTTTTTATTTGTTTTAAAATCGGTAAAACAAATCAACTACAGGTCATTTTGCTTGCAGATCATCAGGTTTTGTGCAAAATCTTTGTTCAGTTGTAATATTGTGATGTATTACTCTGATTGTTATCACAAAATTACAGCACCAAAGAAGGCTGTCATCTTACCATGTATGATAATAGCTCTAGTGATTCCAACTATATTAGTCTTTATTTATTTATTAATTCAAACTGAAGACTTACCAAGATGCCTCACATGCCACAATGGATCAATGGAAGAGTATTGTTTATAGAACACCAAGAGCATGGGCGGTGTTGTAACACTGCCGGCCAGAGCACCACCATATAAATTCTCCCTGTCAGAGTATGAGATATGTATCTGTTAACTACAGGCTGCAATGAGTGGAGATGGAAGAAGTGTGGATGAGTATTAGCTTAGATACTTTAAAATGATCCAAGGTTTTTCTTCTATACTCAACTACAAATAACAAATTTATAAGTTAGTAAATGCTTGAATTTATATTATTTCTTGCTTGAGAAATTATTCTGAGACTACTCGGATGAGATGTTGAATGTTTCAAACTGAATTAATTAGCACAGTTCTACAAATATTAGTATATTCCAAGATTTTAGCCAACTAGAATCCCCAGAAGAAGCCTATTCACTTAACGTTGGTGCAGCAACATGACAGTATGAAATATTCCATTTACCCCAAGAATAAGGTTACAAGACGACTAGAAACTGCAATACAACTGGTTTTGCCTTATGCAAGCAGATACTTGTACAATAACAATTATCAACTTACACTACATTGATTTCCATCCATTTTTCAAGCTGTTCTGTAATGTTCTGCTGCTTCCATTCTGTGAGATTAGCTACAAAGACACCAGGATTAAAGGAGCATGTGCTTGCCTTCATACCAAGTTTTCTAATGGTTTCTTTTTTATAATCAAGGAAGCCCAAATATGTGTTCTAGAAAATATGGAAATAGAGTTAATGAAACATCTGATTTTTCTTTAAAATTACTATTTTAGTAACATTAATTGTAATAATTTCAGTGACTGAGAAAAAAATGGCAGACAAAAATATTCTCAAAGTGTTCTGATGCGAGTCAAATTATAAATTTTAAAACTGAAATTGATAGAGGTATGTTAGCCAAAGGCACCAAAGGATATGGGACAAAGGCATTTATGTGGAGTTAGGTCACAGGTCAGCCATGATTTCACTGAATGGCAGAACAGGTTCAAGTCGTTAAATGGCCTACTCTCGTTCCTATGTTTGGTTCACCTTTCCCTTGTAGTCACTTGGCCAACATTTATGCCTCATTTATGCAGAAGAAACAAATTATCTGGATATCTATCACATTGCTGTTTGCAGGATCTTACTGTGCACAAATGGGCTGCGTGTCCACTGACAGAAGTATTTAATTTCCTGCGGAGTGTTTTTGGGACATTGTGAAGTAAGAATTGCTCCATAAATTAATTTTTTTCTTTCTATATAACCAAATTATTGAAATTCCAATCAGAAGTAATATATTTGCATTTCAGCCAATCAAGTAGAAGATATTTAATTTAAGGAAGGACAAATTTGGCAATGTTGAACAGAAATTTGTATTAGACTATGTATTGTGTTCAAAGCAAGCTGAACATTTGAAGTGTGATGGACAGGATACTGTAAACTTATGCATGAAAATCTTTCATTATATATATATATATATATAGAAGATACATCCAGTGTCCCAGAAGTCTCTTTTTATTTGTATTCAAGGTACTTAATCAATCAATGCCCTCGACTAGTATATCCTTAACCTTAATAACACAATTAAAATACCATTAACAGATTCCACTCTTTTCTTTATATCAACATTTTATAATGCACAAACAATATTTCAAAACAAACTGAAAAGAGAAAGAGAAAAAAATAAGTTTCCATATTCTGTACACCACTTTATAATACAAGACGTCCAATAAGCTCTTTATGTAAGCACCGCTTTTTGTAAAGCAATCCAACAATTGGTAACTTGCATTTTTTCTATCATCCCTTTTACACTAGCAAGGTCAATCCTTAACTTTTTTTCAGTCACACTATTTGTCAAATGTACGTTACTCCACAGGGAACCATTATCTAGATAACATTCAATGGACAAATGATTCTCAGAATGCCCCTTGTACAGAATTTCTCCTAAAATATTTGACAAGTAAAACCCCAAATCCATTGCTTCTACAAGAGCCAGTGTTTCTGCAGCTAAAGTACATTTAAGCACCCTTTTTATTTTCTAAACTTGCCAGGCGAAGGGACAACATTTTCCATTTTCACCCATCAAGAATATTATAAAACCAGCTGTACTCAAATACCAATCTGGAAAATTGGCATGAGAAGCTTCACTAAAAATGATTAATTTCATGTCCTTTGAGTCATCCAAGGCTAGAAATTGAGTGTGCATTTCTCTGTATTTAAATGTTTTATTTGCCCTTAAAATATCCTCAACCGTAGCATGTTTCATCACAATTGGTTCCAATATATCAAAACTAGCATCTTGTCTGAGTGCATGGTCAATTTAACTGTCCAATCAAGCTTCTTAACTGTTCTGTTTTTTCTTTAGATGTAACAGCATCTCTGTCATAGCCTAGCATGACTTATTGGGATATGAGTAACACTTTCTAGATAAGATTGTTGATTCAAGATTACTCCAGACCTATTCTGCTTAATGTCTAAACCTATATATTTAAAGGTCTCCGAAGCCCGACTTCCAATTTCAAATTACCCGTTGATCTTAAAAACAAATTGCTCAAATTCCACAGAACCACCCATAAAAAATCATTGACACACATCATAAAGAGGTTTCCCTTTTTGGTACTAGTAGAACACTGCTGAACCTGCTTTCAGCTGAGTACAGCCTACTTTCAGTAAGACAGACCTAACCAAGAAATACCATAACCTCAATGCATCATTCAATCCATAAACGCACTTGTTTAACTTCCACAGCTTCCCTTCTACATTGCTTTCTTCTCTACATTTCAAAAATACTTCTCTCTGAAATTTATATCGATCAACCCACATTCCCATGAATATGTGGCCATTGGAGCTAAGAAAATTTTCAGGATTACTTTCCCATCGTGGGGGAGTTCACTCTAATATCTTGATCACCAAGTTGCTCTTCAAAACCCTGAGCCACCACGTTTGCTTTAGCCTTTTTTCCAGATACCCATCTATGTGATAAAGCTGGCTATCTCCTCTCTGGCACTTCAGAGTGGACACCAAATGCCTTCCAACTATTTAACTCTTTCTGTTTTGCCTCTCTTATTAATTTAGTTTCTAATTTGTTGGAAGCCAACAAAATGTCCTTGTCATAAGGGCTTCTACTTCTAGTAGTGTTTCTAGATTGTTCTATAATCCTTGTTCTTTTGCATAATCTAGTCAAGCATCTACTTGCACTTTGAAGTCTTTCTGGATTCCTATTACAGGATCTCTACTTTCCATCATCAGAGGTTCTATTGCAGACTCATGGTCATCTTCTAGTGAAACACTCCCAGATCCACTATGCAAACTCGCTGTACATTTTCTTGCTTTCCATTCAGTGACAGACATTTAAGGAAATATTTCATAACTCTCAGGTACATTTCATTGAGAAAGAAAGACCCTATGAGAGCGATGCACCATCTGTGGTTTACTAAGGAAGTGAAGTACAGTATCAAAATAAAAGATGTACGATTTTGTAAAGATTACTGGTGGGCCAGAAGATTGGGAACATTTTAGAAATCAGCAAATGATGACTGAAAAATAGGGAGGAAGAAATTGGAGATTGAGAGAAATTAAGAGTATGAGGGGAAATCTAGAAATATAGAAACAGACAGTAAAAGCTTCTACAAGTATTAAAAAAAGGAAAAGAGTAGCAGAAGTGAGCACCAGTGTCTTAGAGGGCGAGACTGGGGAATTAGTAATGGAAAACAAGGACATAACAGAGACTTTGAACAAGTATTTTATATCTGTATTCACAGTTGAAGACACAAAAAACATCCACAGAATAGTAGAAATGCAGGGGACAGGAGGGAGGAACTTAAAAAAAAATCACAATCACTAGAGAAAAAAGTACTAGACGAAGTAATGGGACCAAAGGTGGACAAGTCCCCTGGACCTGAAGGCCTGCATCCTTGAATCTTAAAGGAAGTGGCTGCAGAGATTATGTGATTATCTTCCAAAATTCTCTATATTCCCAGCAGATTGGAAAACCGTAAATGTATCACCACTGTTCAAGATAGGAGGGGGTGCAATCAGGAAGGCAAATGAAACATTGGCCTTTATTGCAAGAGGGATGGAATATAAAAGTAGGGAAATCTTGCTACAACTGTATAGGGTGTTGATGAGAAAGCACCTGGAATACTGTACATAGTTCTAGCCTCTTTACTTAAGGAGAAATATATTTGCATTGGAATCAGTTCAGAGAAGGTTCACTAGCCTGATTCCTAGGATAATGGGGTTGTCTAATGGGGAAAACTTGAGTAGGCTGGGCCTCTAATTGTTGGAGTTTGGAAGAATGAAAGGTGATTTTATTGAAACATATAAGATTCTGAGGAGACTTGACAGGTACTGAGAGGATGTTTCCTCCTGCGGGGGAATCTAGAACTAAGGGGCATAGTTTAAAAGTAAGGGATCTCCCATTTAAGATGGAGATGAGGAGGATTTTCTTCTCTCAGAGGGTCGTTAATTTTTGAAATTCTCTTCCACAGAGAGCAGTGGAGTCTGGATCATTAAATATATTCAAGGCTGAGTTAGACAGATTTTTGATCGATAAGGGAGTCAAGGATTATGTTCAGGCAGGAAAGTGGAGTTAAAGCCACAATCAGATCAGCCATGATCTTACTGAATGGTGGAGTAGGAACAATGGACCAAATGGCCTACCCCAGCAACTATTTCTTACAATCTTACGATGACTTTATCCCAAGGGAACAAAAACAGACCAGATGGGGAAACAACTTAACAGTTTTCACATATTGTGTCGTACAAATAATATTCTGGACAAATTTACTAATTATAAACCGCTAAAAGCATGTCATTTATGTCCCCCCGCCCCCAACCCCATAACAACCACGTTTTACTCTTCCACCCTGAAATCATGGGGTACCACTCCACAGACACAGGGCACCCTCCAGTATCTCACAGAAATGGCTATACTTCAAAAATGAGCTTCGACTTCAGTGCCAGCATACTATTTGATTGTCAATGTATCACAACTAAGTCCAATCCTTTTTTCTTGCAAAGTGCATGTTTGCACACTTTAAATAGAGTACTTGATTGCACCCAGCAGAAGCTACTATAGGTGATTTTTCTCCTCCTCAACTTAATAATGCTGATGTCAATGTATTCATTCTGCTTAATCCTAGCTAACAGTGAATACTTAAAGACTAAGGGTTGAACCTGCAAGCTACTCGTTTGTATTGCTCAGCAACTCAATAATGTAAGTGCTAGCCTATTCAAGGAGCCTCATTTTTATGCTTATTATGAACTTTTTCAAATTATAGGATCACTTGTAGATTGGTTGCGGGTAAGAAAAACGAATGATATATTATGTAAATAAGGCCAAATATTAGGGTGCTACTAACCTACTGAATTGAGAACAATTAAGTTCATTCATTGTTCCACACCTTTCATAGAGAACATCTGACCTTCATTACCTCTGTCTCAGTTAAAGACCAAATCAACATAATCAACACAATATAATTTCTAATATACTTCAGTTGCCTTTAATGCCTCACATATCATATAATTGTTTGGTAAATTTTTCCAATAGCAGATTTTGCACTGAACATTAAATACCTGACTTCCAGCACCTCTAACCAACACCTTGGAAGATACAGAATCACAATCTTCAGAAAATGCTGCAGCATGACCTGCCTTCAGTTCAGTATCATAAAGTTCATGAATGTCTCCTAATGCACCGAGTGCAAGAAAAAAAAGTAAAGCTTACATTTATATAGTGTCTTATGAGGCTGAAATGTCTCAAAGCGTTTGTGCAATTGGAATGCTGTTTCATCTATAATAAGCAAACAGACGTTTTCATTTTCAGATATAGGACTATGAAAAGACTTTTCATTAACAATTACTTTTTGCAAATTACTACCATAAATTGATGTAATTTATGGAAATGCAGCTGCTATAAATTCAGCTGCCTTAAATAAGTAAATGTAATGGTTGAAAATTAAAACATTTTGATACATTTTCAAATCAGAAATCCAGTACATAGTATTAGCCCGTTCACTAAGTCATGAAAACATGTAATTCCTCTACTCAATGCTCTGTCTATTGACATCTTTAACCTATATTTAGATGTATACATTAGAAACAAAGCAAAAGATTACCTTGCACAATCACATCATCATCCAGGTAAATGACTTTCTCTGTGCCAGAAATCAACATAGGAAGGTAAAACCTTGCAAAAGTCAACTGAAAACAATGATTTAAAAAATCAAGATATGAGCTTTAATATTCAATTCCAATTCAAATAGTAAAATGATCTAAGTTTACTAAAATGATATACCAGCAAGCATTTAACTTGAGGACAAAACAAGGTGAAATGTTGTCTTTTATAATTAATCTTCTGTCATGTATAGATATAATCTTATCTTAGTACCACTATATTTTATGTTTGCACTGATTAAATACATAATTATTTATCTTGTCCATCAAGACATTAAGATGGAAGACATGAAAAATACAGGTGAAGAAATATGAACTAGATCTTTACCGGGTCAGTTATACTACAGGTGCTATTTGAATGAAGACTAGTATTCATATGAAGTGACATTGTGTCAGTATGCTGGAGGTACTGTCCAGCTTATGCAGAGCTCTACTTCTACATGACAATTAAATTTAAATGTTAGGAGAAAGGCGTCAAGTCCTGTAATGAAGAGTTATTAATGTCTATAATGTTATTGGAAATTATTTTTTAAAATAAGAGTTTCGTGGTGTTTGTGTCTATGTGTTTATGTGTGTGTCTTAATTGGATTAAAGCCAACTGGTCTAGAAACTTTGATGTATAGAAAGAAGTGAGTTTGAAATGGTAATTAGATAAACATGAGGAAGTTTAGAAACATAGGTGTCCAAGGGGGAAATTTGCATTTTTAAATAAACCATTCAAAAGAATATGTGAAATCTTGCACAAGATGCCAAGCAATGTGTTTATTTTTTCAGTTTACTAATAAAATTGGTGGAATCAAAGGATGTTATTGTTAGAAGAGATAAAATTAAAAGCCTAGTGATACAATGAAAAATTAACATTCAAAAAGAAAGATAGGTATAAAGGATAAAGGAGATTGTGTGTAAGGGAGAGACATTTTAAGATCCATCATGTGTGAGAAGCCTCCAGCCTGCTAACCTCAAGTCTGTCTGCAAGGACCCAGAGCTGAAAGAAACTCAAAATGAGTGCGAATGTCCAGGGTGTGCTCTGCTAGGTGTCTCTTTAAATCTATGAGATTTGCTGTTGCCTTAACATGTATGTAACTGAAAGTCAGATTATTTAGGGGATTTTGTAGTTACTATAGTAATAATTTTGTATGTATTCATTTACAATCTTTCTTGTATTAATAAATATTTAATTTAGTTTTATAAAAACCTTCTTGAGACTCGGTGGTCTGATTACTACTGAATTCAAAGCCTGCATCCCGAAACATACAAATTGAAAAAAAGTTTCCCTCTGGGATTTGAACAACTCAGCCTTAACCATCGGTTGTGTCATAATAGGTCCTCTCAAATAACATGAAACAGATTTAAAATTAAGTTTGGAAAAGTTTAAACTTAACTATACACCATGTGAAACCCGAGCAATGCAAAATTGTTCTGGAGGCACCTCATACCTCTTGCTGTCTGCAGTCAGTTCTACAGTCAGGCTCCCAAGTTATTCTTCTGATTGTTAGTTCATGTGCATCCAAAACATTGATACAAAGGTGCTAATATGATAGACCCGCAAAATGCTGAAATAACGAATGACAATTGCAGGCTCTCTCTTCGACCGTAAGTACACAATTAGACAAATTAACATCCAGTGGGACTAGTGATTGGCAGAAACTCTTCCTCCCCTCATACCACCTGCCTAAGTAATGCATATGTGAAATAACTCCCATTAAAAGTACAGGCTAAATTTATTAATTATTTGAAAGGGGTGATGGAGGGGACGTAGGCAAATAGCTATTTGAGAAGTGAGGCCATGGTAATCAGGGATCAATATAGATCAAAACAATCAAACACCCAAAGGAATACAATGGATCTTGCACTGTAAGGATGGAGAATATTATCTGGATGACAGTGAACAATAGATCATGTACCATATCTTCACACTCTTCCCTTCTACATGGACACGCATGCCTGAATAATATCATTTTATTTGGCAAAGTCAGCAACATTATAGGACTCATCCAAGAGTTCGCAATGGAGTAGATGGCCCCATCATTCGCAAATCATTAGCACAGTTGCACATCACCAAATTACTGAGATTATAACCCCAACCCTGTATCATTACTTTTGAATGACCAGTGTGTAAGTGATTGAGACTCTGACAGATCTTGTTCAGTTGCACTTAATACTTAATGAGCTCAATATCCTGATGCTGTGGCTTTTTCTGTAGATGTGTTCTATAGGTATTAGAGTTACCCCACACTGCAGTTGAGAGGATTCAGAGTGCAGACAAGTTTGAAGTGTAGATAAGTGAGAATGGATGGATTATGCTTGCTTTGCTGTATTTGGGAATCAGTCCAATTATTATTTATAACTTTCATTTTGAAGACTAAATAGGTGATATAGAGAAAGTCCCAGGATTGATCCTTAGTTAGTTTGTACTGAGTTGCTGATCTCAGCAAGTGTACCTGTATGGAAACTGCTATTTAGCTCCATATCTGGGATAAAGAAGGGAAAAAATCTGCACTTCCCAGTCCTGACTGTTATTCACCAACTTTTCCAAAAAGTGTATTTGTTTGGATATCGAGTGAGAACAGCTTCAGGTTGAACTATTATGTCCCCTATGATCTATTACCTTAGCAGACAGATCGTAACCATTTGGGTCAGGTGCCCAATCCCTGCTGAACAGTAACCCAGCTAGGAGTTTTAGGAGAGAGGAGAAAATTGACAACAAAAATTAAGTTCTATAAAGTTGTGCATACAGAATCATTTATCCACAATCAAGCAAAGCCAAGGGTATTCTCACATTTTCATACCACTATTCAGCTAATCCCAGCCTTAACCAGATGCACCATTAGAGAGTGCTGACACCATTCAAATATAGTAGATCATTGTTGATCATGCACAGTACTTATTTATTGTTAATTTTCTTACAGAATTGCAACAGCAATAGAGGTTTAAATTGGTCCTTGTAACCAATGTTCTCTTTTGTGGAGTGCATAGGTGATCTGTTTAAATGTGTGGCCCATTTAATTTATTTTTGTGGCAGTGCATGAGCATCAATTTAAGGGAGCCGACTTGTGCACTGCCTGTGTAGAGACCTTTAGGTTGCTACATGGCCTCATATCTCAGGGCACGTGGCTTGTAATACCTATATTACATCAATTTAATTCAATAGTTTTATTCACACACCTTTGCCTCAAACCGAGGCATGCATTGAAATCCAATTTCAAAATAGTTTCTTATGTTCATGTGTATTGCTGAGCAAGAGGCAAGACAAGTGAATGAGGCAGTATACCCTAGCCTGGCTTGAATCCAATTGCTATCAGTGTTAATTTTCTTTCAGCTTGTACAGTAATTAACTAAATCTTCCAGAAAAGCAGAAAGATTTTGTGTGTTGGTAAATGATGCTTCATCCTTATTTTTCCCTACCAATAATATATTCTGAATTTATGACAGCATTGTCTATGCAGCGTTTAACAAATCAGTTGCTACCCTGCAGGATTACTTTTCACATTCAGACTTTCATCAAAATCTCAGTTGTTATCTAATGGATGCAGGTCAATTTCCCCATTGCATTAGATCTGCCTGTAATCTGCTTTTATTTATGGTCCCAATATCCACACATATCTTTATATCAGAATGTTGACTCTATACCGTCAATCCCTTGTTCATCCTTTGAAGTAAAGGTGTTCATCTTCTGAGTGTTTAGTATAATTCCAGTGGGTATATAGGTGGCTGTTAAGGCTGATCTGATCCCAGGAGGTTCTGCTGCAAATTGAATAGGATACCGCAGACGGTTGAGTTTTGGATGAGTTACTGGTTTGAGATTTCCTCTCCTTGCATTTTCTCTCTGCCTATGATTTGCACTTGCTTTTGAAAGAGGCTGTACCATTTTTTATTTGGTTGTGCTTAGATTCTGAGCAAGCTTCTTCCAGGACTTGAAATCAAAATTGAAACTCCAAAGTGAAGCCTTCTGAATGTCCTTGTAGCGCTTCCTTTGACTGCCATGACAGTGCACCACAAGCTCAAGCTCTCCAAAGAAGATTCGCTTTGGTAAGCAAGTGTCAGGCATTCTGGCTGCATGATTAGCCCAACTCAACTATGACTGTCTCAGTATGATGTGGAGGCTTCGCATGGCAGCTAGGGCACCTCAGCAGCTGGTATTTTGTCTTTTCATCTGATCAGAAGCTTATAAAGGCAGGTCAAGTGAAGGTGGTTGAGCTTTTTGGCATGCCACAGCCCAAGTCTCACAAGCGTAGTGTGTGCAGGACTACTGCTCTGTAGACTTTCAGTTTGGTAGGCAGAGTTACTCCTCCTCATTCCTAGACAGATGTTGGAAGTCTGCTGAAGGCTGCACTTGCTTTGGCAATTCTTGCACAAGTTTTGTCATCAATGTAGGCAGCTCGAGAGAGTGTGCTGCTGAGATAAGTGAACTTATCCATTTCTGACAGGCTCTGGTCATGGACTGAAACCTTCGGCTTGAGTTAGGGTTTCCTGGAACAGGTTGGTATACTGCTTCAGTTTTCTTCATGCTGATCGTAAGGCTGAAGTTGTCACATGCATTGGAGGACAAATCAATGTTATGTTGTTCGTCCAGCTAGTACACAGTCATCAGCAAACAGGAAATCACAAAGTCCATCCTTTGAGACCTTGGTCTTTGCCTGGTATTATCGCATTGAGCAGCTTTTTGTCCATGCAATATCTTGGTCAATATCTTGACCGTGGTCAGGTCAACAAATGTGCGGTAGAGGTCTATATTCTGTTCTTGGTATTTGTTCTGGAGCTGGCTAACTGCAAACACCATATCAGTGGTTCCTCAACCTTTTATGAAACTGCACTGACTCCCTGGCAGCAGTTACTGGTCGAGATGTTGCACTAAGCTGTTCAGAAGGATTCTGGTGAAGATCTTGCCAATGATGGAGAGGAGTGAGATTCCTCTATGATTGTTGCAAGATTGGTGAGTTCCTTTCCGCTTGTACAGGTGGCCAATGGAGGCATCTTTGTATTCTTGCGGGATGATTCCTTGCTCCCACATAGACTGAAAGAGTTCAGAGAGATTCTTGACCAGGCATTAATCTCCAGCTTTGTAAACCTCAGCTGGATAGCATCAGTCCCTGGAGCTTTGCTGCGAGACAGTGTAGTATAATGGATTCATGGTTATGTTAATTAGACCATGACACTATTAATGATGATGTAAGCATGACATCAAGGGTCAGATGACCAAGAGGCTCTAAGAGAGCAAAGTGCAGAATAATCTGTGTCTTAGAAACTATGTACTTACTATGAAGTCTTGTAAATAGTGTAAATAAATAGTTCTTAGAAAAACTATAAACTGACTATCTCAAGACGATCATAGAATAAGCAAAGCCTCATCAAGGTAACAGTAAAATCTCAAAGCTCAATGACAACACGAAACAGGCAAGAGTTTGATTGTTTCTAACAGTGTAGGGGGGTAATCAAGTGAGCATTTGATGGCAACCTGTTGATTGTCTCTTCATTGGTGGCTGAAGGCCAACTGAGGATTTAGCTAAACTACTATGTCCATCTTTCTAGAACTTAGGTTTTTTCTGTGAGCAGTGTTGAATGGTTGGCACCAAGAATTTGTGATGAATCAGTAACTGAGGCCCACAGATTTCAGATCATTGTAGAATCATTGCCACTCTTTGTGGTCTGCGTACGACTCACCTGCTTTCTGATTCAGCCAAGTCTTGCATCCCTCTGGGCTTGGACAGTCCAGTGGGTGTTTCAGTAAGCATTGTGCTTGGATAGTGATAATTTGAGGGGAGGTAGTAGCATAGTGGTATTGCAACTGGACTTGTATTCCACAAACCTCGGGTAATGCTCTGGGGTCCTGGGTTCGAATCCCACCATGGCAGATGGTGAAATCTGAGTTCAGTAAAAATCTGATATTAAAATCTAATGATGACCATGAAGCCATTGCTGGTTGTTATAAAAACCCACTTCATTTAGGGAAGGAAATCTGCTGTCCTTACCTGGTCTGGCCTACATATGACTCCAGACCACAATGTGGTTGACTCTTAAAAATGCCCTCTGCGACACCCACATCCCACGAATGAATAATTTTTAAAAAAATTGTCATTGAGGTAAAGCCCACAGAGGTGATGTTTCTTCTGCAGTACTTTCTGGATTATCTCATTGTTTTCATCAAACCAACCTTGATGCTTATAGGGATAGTGCCAAGGGCCTCCAGAGCAGTGCACGATATCCCTGAAGGTCGCCCAGTCATCCTCAATGCAATCAGTGTCCATTTTCACTGTACATAGGCGACCCTTGAATTTCTCTGACAGAGATTCCTTCATGATTGCTTGTTTGAGCCTTGAGACGCTTCTGGACTTTAATACGCTTAGGACATCCAGAGGGATAGATCTTGATGTTTACCTTTGAAATGAAAAGGCAGTGCAGTGGTTGTTAGCATGCAACAGCGGTCACACTCCCAAGTAAGCCACTTCGACGAGTGGGCCAAAACAAGTCAGGTCCCTATCCTCAGTGACTTTGGGATTTGTCTATCCTGGCATATGAAGACTGATTCCAGTGGACTGGATGGATGAAACCAATCTAAGATCAAATGGCCTTGAAGGCATATCAGTACCGTGTTATGGTACACACAGGGCTTGGCAAGACACAGAAGACATCCTGCTCACCTATGCATCCAGATCTATCTCCAGCTGTCTAGACTTGTCTTGCCACTAAACCAAGATAGGTCAGGATGACTGACTGAGGCTGACAATGTGCAACTCTTCCTCACTATACTCCATGTCATAGGGGAGACATCTGGCATAGTGGTATTGTCACTCGACTGGTAATCCAGAGAGCCAGGGTAATGCCATGGGGCATGGCAGATGGTGGAATTTGAATTCAATAAAAAATCTGGAACTAAAAGTCTAATGATGACCATGAAACCACTGTCGATTGTCGTAAAAACCCATCTTGTTCACTAATGTCCTTTAGGGAAGGAAATCTGTCGTCCTCTCCCAGCCTGGCCTACACGTGACTCCAGATCCCGAATAATGTGGTTGACACTTCAATGCCCTCTGAAATGGCCGAGCAAGCCACTTAGTTGCACCAAACTGCTATAAAGTCAATAAAAAGGAACGGATCACCCGGCATTGACCTAGGGACAGGAAACAACAATGGCAAACTCAGCCCTGTCGACTCTGCAAAGTCCTCCTTACTAATCCCTGGGGGGCTTGTGCCAAAATTGG
This sequence comes from Carcharodon carcharias, assembly GCF_017639515.1. Taxonomy (NCBI): domain Eukaryota; kingdom Metazoa; phylum Chordata; class Chondrichthyes; order Lamniformes; family Lamnidae; genus Carcharodon; species Carcharodon carcharias. The sequence continues at coordinate 24,609,326 of NC_054473.1, read as the reverse complement.
GGGAGCTGTCTCACATACTAGTCAAGCATCGGCCTCACATAGTAATACTCACGGAATCATACCTTACAGATCAGGTCCCAGACACCATCACCATCCCTAGGTACATCATGTCAAACCAGCAGGACAGACCCAGCAGAGGTGGTGGCACAGTGGTATACAGTTGGGAGGGATTACCCTGGGAGTCCTCAACATTGAGTTCAGCTCTCATGGCATCAGGCAAACATGAGCAAGGAACCTCCTGCTGCTTAGCACATGCCGCCTCCCCTCAGCTGATGAATCAGTACTCCTCCACCTTGAACACCACTTCAAGGAAGCACTGAGGGTGGAAAAGGTGCAGATTGTACTCTGAGTGGGGGACTGCAATGTCCATCAGCAAGAGTGGCTCGGTAGCACCACCACAGACTGAGCTGGCCGATTCCTAAAGGACATAGCTGCTAGACTGGGTCTGAACAGGTGGTGAGGTAACCAACAAGAGGGAAAAACACACTTGCCCTGATCCTCACCAACCTGTCTTCCACAGATGCATCTGTCCTTGACAGTACCAGTGGGAGTGACCACTGCATAGTCCTTGTGGAGACAAAGTCCCATCTTCATGTTGAGGATACCCTCCATCATGTTGTGTGGCACTACCACCATACTAAATGGGATAGATTTTGAACAGATCTAGCAACTCAAGACTGGCCATCAACAGCAGGAGAATTGTACTCAACCGCAATCTGTAACCTCATGGCCCAGCATATTCCCCACTCTACCATTGCTAAGCCAGGAAATAAATCTCGGATCAATTAAAAGTGCAGGAGGGCATGCCAGGAGCAGCATCAGCCATATCTCAAAATGAGGTGTCAACCTGGTGAAGCTACAACACAGGACTGCGTGCCAAACAGCATAAGCAGCAAGTGATAGACAGAGCTAAGCGAATCCACAACCAATGGATCAGATCTAAACTCTGCAGTCCTGCCACATCCAGTCGTGTACGGTGATGGACAATTCAACAACTCACTGTTGGAGGAGGCTCCACAAATATCCTCATCCACAATGATGGAGCAGCCAAGCACATCAGTGCAAAAGATAAGGCTGAAGCATTCACAACAATATTCAGCCAGAAGTGCTGAGTGGATAATCCATCTTAGCCTCCTCTGGAGGTCCCCAGCATCACAGATGCCAGCCTTCAGCTAATTCAATTCATTCCATGTGATATTAAGCAATGGCTGAAGGCACTCGATACTGCAAAGGCTTTGGGCCCTGACAATATTCTGGCAACAGTACTGAAGACTTGCTTTCAGGACTTGCTGCACCCCTAGCCAAGCTGTTCCAATATAACTACAACACTGGCATCTACCCGACAATGTGGAAATTGCCCAGGTATGTCCTATACACCAAAAGCAGGACAAATTCAACCTGGCCAATTAGCCCCCTATTAGTCTGCTCTTGATCATCAGTAAAGTGATGGAAGGGGTCATCAACAGTGCTATCAGGTGGCACTTGCTTAGCAATAACCTGCTCAATGATGCTCAGTTTAGGTTTTGTCAGGGCCACTCAGCTCCTGACCTCGTTACAGCTTTGGTTCAAACATGGAGAATAGAGCTGAACTCCAAGGGTGAGGTGAGAGTGATTGCCCTTGCCATCAAGGCTGCATTTGACTAAGTTTGACATCAAGGAGCCCTAGCAAAACTGGAGTCAATGGGAATCAGGGGGAAAACTCTCCGCTGGTTGGAGTCATACCTAGCATAAAGGAAGATGGTTGTGGTTGTTGGAGGTCAATCATTTCTGTTCCAGGACATCACTGCAAGAGTACCTCAGAGCAGTGTCCTAGGCCCAACCATCTTCAGTTGCTTCATCAATGACCTTCCTTCCATCATAAGGTCAGAAGTGGGGATGTTTACTGATGTTTGCACAATGTTTAGCAGCATTCGTGACTGCTCAGATACTGAAGTAGTCCATGTCCAAATTCAATAAGAAAATATCCAGACTTGGACTGACAAGTGACAAGTAACATTCGCGCCACACAAGTGCCAGGCAATGACCATCTCCCTGTGACATTCAATGGCATTACCATCACTGAATCCCCAACTATCAACATCCTGGGGGGTTACCATCGACCAGAAACTGAATTAGACTAGCCATATAAATACTGTGGCTACAAGAGCAGGTCAGAGGCTAGGAATCGTGTGATAAATAATTCTCATCCTCACTCCCTAAAGCCTGTCCACCATCTACAAGGCACAAGTCAGGAGTGTGATGGAATACTCTTCATATGCCTGGATGAGAGCTGCTCCAAAAACACTCAAGAAGCTTGACACCATCCAGGACAAATCAGGAAAAAATCCCCTAAACATTATCCGTTTCACCTCCCTAGCCAGCAGGCTGCAGCTGGCAGGGATCCTATCAATGCAGTTGTAAGTCAATCTCAAAAAAGAAAGCAAAGGTGATACTGGTCATCATGAGTGCATGGAATGTGCGCACCCGCATGGACAACGCCACAGCCGACAGACCTGAGAGAAGAACTACTCTTGTTGGTAGAGAACTGGCTAGGTACAATGTCCAAATCAGCACCCTCAGCAAGATTTGTCTACCTGAGGAGGGTCAACTCAAGAAAATTGGTGCAGGTTACACATTCTTATGGAGTGGCAAAGAAGAAGTGGAAAAGAAGAATGTCACAAAGCTAGCTTGAGCTGTGCTGTCACAAACTATCTTGTCAGTAAGTTGATTTGCCTTCCCAAGGGTGTTACTGATTGTCTGATGGTGCTTTAACTCCCCTGCATAGCAACTGCCAAGCAACTCTCGTCAGTGTGTACACCCCTACCATAAACAACCCTAATGAAGTCAAGGATAAATTCTATGATGGCCTCTAATTCTTGACTGTAACAGCAATGGTCTCCTCTTGATGAAGATGTGTGCTGAGCATGAGCTCTTAATCACCAACACAGATTTTCGTCTCTCTAAAAGCAACAAAGTGTCTTGGATGGACACCCATTCTACGCATTAGCATCTAATTGACTATGTCATCACCAGGCAGAGGGACAGGCTGGATGTGTGTGTAATGAAAGCCACGTGCAGCGCTGATTGCTGGACTGACCACCGTCCTATCATTGAAAGCTAAACATCTTCAACTAGTCCATTAACAAAGACAGTGAGGATCAATGGTCCTGAAACTGATCAAAACCAAGTTTTTATTTCTGGCATTTCAAAACCTAAAAACTAAAATGATACAACTTGGATGGAGGTTATTGGAATTTGAACTCTAAACATGAAGGTAAGTGGCAAAGTGGAATTTAAAGTTGTACATTTTTGGTTCTCCTTAATAGTTCCTTTAGAAAAAAACATTAACAATTAAAAAAACAACTGACATATACTAATCTTTGAAGATGGTGGGACAATTTGATAAAACAATTAAAAAATCATATGAGATCCCAGGCTTTGTAAATAGAGGCATGGAATACAAAAGCAAGGAAGTTACGCTCTCAGCTGGAGTATTGTGTCCAATTCTGGGCACCTCACTATAAGTAGGGTGTCAAGGCCTTGGGTGCAGAAGAGATTTACTTGAAAGATATCAGAGATGAGAGACTCCAATATATGGAGAGATTAGCATAGAGACGATTAAGAGGAGATTTAATAGAGCTGTTAAAAGTTACGAAGAATTTTGCCCAAACAGATAAGGAAAAACTGTTCCCAATGGCAACAGGGTTGGTAACCGGAAGAAAAAGATGTAAGGCAATTGGCAACAGGGCCATAGCATAGATTTGGAGAATTTTGGTTTTTTTATCTTTGCAATGATTTGTAATCTAAAATGCACTGCCTGAAGGGTGGTGGTAGCAGATTCAATAGTAACTTTCAGAAAGAAATTGGATGCATACTTGAAAATGAAAAAAAAATGCAGAGCAGGGGAATGGAATCAATTAGATAACTCTCTCAAAGAGCTATCATAGGCACAACAAACCAAATGGTTCCTTCTATATTTTATGATTCTATACTTAATACATACAGACACACATGCAAAGCAGTTACTCACTGGTTTTACTTCAGTTGAATCACCTTCAACTTGCACTTTGCCTTTTAAAATGTGAGGATCAAATCCAAGAATTTTATACTTGATACCCATCAGCTCTTGCTTCTGAAGCCAAGCTCTAAACCAAATGGCAAGGTTAATTACAATTGTTTAATTCTGGTCTTATATTAAACTAAATGCAGAACATAATTTTTTTTTTTGCAGATTAACAAAAATACAAGTTTACCTTAAATGATCAATGGTATCATTTGTAGTGACTATATAAAAGACCACATTTGACCTGGTGTTACTATATATACTGTTTACAGCTGCTATAACGCCTCCGAGTCGCTCTTCTACAGCTGGGATTAGAATTGGAATCTCTTCACCAGTTCTCTCTCCTGCAAACCTCTGTACTCCACCATATCTGGATTCTACAAAGTTAAAATTGAAGAACAAGAGGAAGCAATTTACAAACTGAGGAGATAATGCTTTAACCTTCTTTAATGTTAGCTGACAGGGAGCAAAAGTGGACACTTCTGGTTTCCCAGTGACTCAATTGTGATTCCTACAATAACTGGTTGTTTAGAAACAGTTGGTCATGTTACTTAAAAATGTCAGGAACTTGAGAATATATCTCTTGTACATTTGATTGTATTATGACTGTACTTACTCACTGTTTTAATTTTCTGTTGATTTAAAAATGAAATAACTTAGTAATGAATAGTTGCTAAATCAAACAGACCTCTTTTTGCATGTTATATTTGGTCATTTGACTGATATTCAGCAGATAAGTAACAATATACTCATAATAATCAAATGAATACAAACATGTTTCTTCTTTGTTGTAGAAGCTGGGAGCAACCCGGCTGATAAAAAGCCAAGATGAACAAAGCTCATCCAGTGTAACACAAATAATTTGTTAGTGTGTAATATTAAAAAATAAAATCATGGTGTGTTACATTTTTTACAACAGTTAAAACAAACTAATGATTATTTTAATGATTTGACAACATAACACAAAGGCTTTCTCATAGCATATTAACTTACAAGTCTAGAAGATAAGTCATGTTACTGGTGATTGCAAGATCACAGATGAGATAACACCACTTCTAGGATATGTCTCGCATCAATAGAAATGCTTGCTAAATTACATTGGGCATTAACACATCAAAGTGAATATACATCTTTTTGCAAATCATTCTTTTGTCCATTTACAACATTCGTTTCACATTCATAAACGACACATCCATGTTTGAAGTAGGAATACAAAGTGACAGATATAACCTCTAAAAAGCAGAACTTCAAAAATATAATTACTCTAGTAGAATAAAAAGGTGTTGATGCATACAAAACTTAGTGCTGTGAATGAACTGAAACACCAATCATTAAAGGTTGCTACATACCTGAATTTTCCTTCCTCAAAAGGTCATGTACATTAAATAGATTATGGTGCATAACTATCAAAAGCACAATTGCAACAAGTAGGATTACAAGGATATGAACTGGAAAAGAAAAAGAACAAGAAGAGTAAATCTAAATTTCACTAATTTCATCTTTGCTTCAACAGAAGAACTTGCACTGACGTACTGCACCATGGTTCACAGGTAAGTCTAGACAGTAAGTGGCAACAGACTTTTATATTGCGACATAATCACAGTCAAACAATCCAGCTCTCCCCCATATTCCAGAAAGGTGACGAGGCAATGACCAAGAGTAGGGGCTCTATGAAATAATGCCCCACCATTGCCAAGCGGTGCAGAACCCAATTATAGTGCCTCTGCAGTATGATGACTAACTTTTCACAGACCAAGCCCCATGAACATAAGGACATGGGACTTCTCTGTACATGATTTAAATGCATCATTCTATGTGATTATTTACCAGCACTGGAGGGGAGACCAATTCACCTTTTTATGTAAGTTTGTTTATTTATTAATAGTGACTCTTACGTACCTTTTCTGAAAGGCATTTTGAGGTCCTGCTTCAACTTTAGTTCATACCCTTTGGATCTGGAGAATGAAGGAAATGTTTTTTCAAAAACTTCTAGTTCACATTTTTATTTGAAAGTAATTTTTTTATTTATTCACAGGATGTGGGATTCGCTGTCTGGGCCAGCATTTATTGTTCATCCCTAATCGCCCTTGAGAAGGTGGTGGTGAGCTGCCTTCTTGAACTGCTGCAGTCCATGTGGTGTAGGTACATCCACAGTGCTTTTAGGAAGGGAATTCCAGGATTTTGACCCAGCGACAGTGAAGGAACGGTATATTTCCAAGTCAGGATAGTGAGTGACTTGGAGGGATCTTCCAGGTGGTGGTGTTCCCATCTTTCCACTGCCCTTGTCTGTCTAGATGGTGGTAATTGTGGGTTTGGAAGGTGCTGTCGAAGTGCATCTTATAGATGGTACACGCTGCTGCTACCGTGCATCGATGGTGGAGGGAGTGAATGTTTGTGGATGCGGTGCCAATCAAGCAGGTTGGAAGGTGTCAAGCTTCTTGAGTGTTGTGGGAGCAGAACTGCAGAAGCTATCTAATATTCATTCAGAGATTACAATTTGATCACTTGCCCACATTGTTTGTCGAGTTATTTAACTTACTAATAGAATATTGCCACTCCATCTGATGCACACATCCAGAAACTTCACAGGTTAAGGCGTAGCACAGAAATGATCAAATACAGCAAATAAGAATTGCCTGCTAGATGATCTTCAACAAGATGATCGTACTTGCAATTTATATTGCTGAGACTAGCCAAGCTCCAGTAAAGCTAATTCTAAAAAGTTGTAGAAACTCTGAAGTGAAACTGAAGCTGTGGAAACATTTTATCAAATCAATCAGTATTCTATGGAGAGAACAGAACATATTTGTTCAATCCACAGAATGCTGATCAACCTGGAGAATGTTTTCAACATTTTTTATTTTTGTTTAAGATTTCTGGCATCTGCAGTTTTCCGCTTCTTTTTAGAAAATTTGAATTGCAATGTTTATATAGAATGATTTAAATCATTCTCGGTTGTATCTTGCTTGCATTATCTCCTGTGTCCATAATCTACATAGCCATTTTACCGCACAAACCATTTATGTTAATATTCACTCGTTATCTGCCTTTCTGCAGAGGTAATATGATTGCAGGGAGGCGATAATATAGTGGTATTGACATTGGACTAGGAATCCAGAGACCCAGAGTCATATCGACCTGGGGGCCTGGGTTCGAATCCCACTATGACACATGGTGGAATTTGAATTCAATAAAAATCTGGAATTAAAAGTCTAATGGTGAGCATTGGCAATTGTGGTAAAAACCTATCTGGTTCACTAATGTCCTTTAGGGAAGGAATTCTGCTGTCCTTACCTAGTCTGACCTACATGTGACACCAGACAGACAGCTACATGGTTGACTCTTAAATGCCCTCTGAAATGGCCTAGCAAGCCACTCAGTTGTATAAACCACTACTGGGAATGACAACGGCAAACTCAGCCCTGTCGACCCAGAAAAGTCCTCCTTCCTAACATCTGGGGGCTTGTGCCAAAATTGGGAGAGCTGTCCCATAGTCTAGTCAAGCAACAACCTGACATAGTCATACTCACAGAATCGTACCTTAAAGATAATGTCCCAGACACCATCAACACTATCCCTGGGTATGTCCTGTCACACCGGAACGACAGACCCAGTAGAGATGGCGGCGCAGTGGTATACAGTCAGGAGGGAGTTGCCCTGGGACTCAGGACCACATGAGCTCTCATGGCATCATGGGCAAGGAAACCTCCTGCTGATTACCACGTACTGTCTCCCCTCAGTTGATGAATCAGTGCTCCTCCATGTTGAACACCACTTCAGGAAGCACTGAGGTGGCAAGGGCGCAGAAAGTACACTGGGTGGGGGACTTCAATGCCCATCACCAAGAGTGGCTTAGTAGCACAACTACTGACTGAGCTGGTCGAGTCCTAAAGGACATAGCTGTTAGACTGGGTCTATGGCAGATGGCGAGGGAAACAAAAAAAAGGGAAAAACATACTTGACCTCATCCTCACCAACCTGCCTGCTGCAGATGCATCTGTCCATGATAGCATTGGTAAGAGTGACCACCGCACAGTCCTTGTGGAGATGAAGTACCGTCTTAAATGGGATAGATTTTGAACAGCTCAAGCTGGACATCTATGAGGTGCTGTGGGACATCAGCAGTAGCAGAATTCTGCTCAACCACAATCTGTAACCTCATGGCCCAGCAAATCCCCCATTCTACCATTACCACCAAGCCAAGGGATTAACCCTGGTTCAATGAAGAGTGCAGGAGGGCACGCCAGAGCAGCACCATGCATACCTAAAAATGAGGTGTCAACTTGGTGAAGCTACAACTCAGGACTACTTGTGTGCCAAACAGCATATGCAGCAAGTGATAGACAGGGCTAAGCAATCCCACCACCAATGGATCAGATTTAAGCTCTGCAGTCCTGCCACATCCAGTCGTAAATGGTGGTGGACAATTAGAGAACTCACCGGAGGAGGATGCTCCAAAAATAGGATGGGGAGCCCAACTCATCATTGCAAAAGATAAGGCTGAGGCATTTGCAATAATCTTCAGCCAGAAGTACCAAGTGGATGATCCATTTTGGCCTCCTCCAGAGGTCCCCAGCATCACAGATGTTAGTCCTCAGCCAATTCGATTCATTCCATGTGATATCAAGAAACAGCAGAGGGCACTGGGTACTAGCAAAGGATATGGGTCCTGACAATATTCTGGCAGTAGTACTGAAGATTTGTGCTTCGGAACTTGCTGCACCGCTAGCCAAGCTATTCCAGCACAGCCCCAACACTGGCATCTACCTGGCAATGTGGAAATTGCCTAGTTATGTCCTGTACACAAAATGCAGGACAAATCCAACCCGACGAATTACCACTCCATCAGTCTACTCTCCATCATCAGTAAAGCAATGGAAGGGAGTCAACAACAGTGCTATCAAACGACACTGGCTTAGCAATAGCGTGCTCCTTGATGCTCAGTTTGGGTTCCACCAGGGTCATCCATCCCTGACTTCATTATAGTCTTGGTTCAAACATCGACAAAAAAGCTGAATCCAGAGGTGAGATGAGAGTAACTACCCTTGACATCAAAGCAGCATTTGACCGAGTGTGGCATCAAGGAGCCCTAGCAAAGCTGGAGTCAATAAGAATCGGGGGAAAACCCTCTACTAGTTAAGAGTCATATCTAGCACAAAGGAAGATGGTTGTGGTTGTTGGAGGTCGATCATCTCAGTTCCAGAACACCATTGCTGGAGTTTCTCAGAGTAGTATCCTAGGCTCATCCATTTTTAGCTGCTTCATCAATGACCTTCCTTCCATCATAAAGTCAGAAGTGCAGATGTTCGCTGATGATTGCACAATGTTCCACACCATTCGCGACTCCTCAGATACTGAAGCAGTCCATGTCCAAAAACCCAGACAATATCCAGGCTTGGGCTGACAAGTGGCAAATAACATTTGTGCCACACAGTGCCAGGCAATGACCATCTCCAACAAGAGAGAATCTAACCATTGCCCCATGACATTCAATGGCATTACCATCATTAAATCCCCAACCATCAACATCCTGGGGGTTGCCATTGACCAGAGACTAAATTGGACTAGCCATATAAATACAGTGGCTACAAGAGCAGGTCAGAGACCAGGAATCATGTGGCAAGTAACTCACCTCCTGACTCCCCAAAGCCTGTCCACTATCAACAAGGCACAAGTCAGCAGTGTGATGGAATACTCCCCACTTGCCTGGATGATTGCAGCTCCAACAACACTCAAGAAGCTTGACACCATCCAGGAAAAAACAGCCCACCTGACTGCCACCCCTTCCACAAACATTCACTCCCTCCACCACAGTGGCAGCAGTGTGCACCTTCTACAAGATGCATTGCAGCAACTCACCAAGGCTCCTTAGACAACACCTTCCAAACCCACAACCATTACCAGCTAGAAGGGCAAGTGCAGCAGATGCATGGGAACACCACCACCTAGCCAGAGACACCCACACCCCATGAATGAATTTTTAAAAATTGAATGGTATTCACATGTACAATTAGGCAATAAAACACAAGTTCCCTATACCAATGTAGCCCCTCTCCAAACTGCCTTACACCCACATTTAAACAACACATCATTAACAGATCCAGCAGCTCAAAAATGGGCATCCATGAGGTGATGTGGGCCATCATCAGCAGCAAAACTGTATTCCACCACAATTTTAATTTTTAAAAATTCATTCATGGGATGTGGCTTCGCTGGCTGGGCCAGCATTTATTGCCCATCCCTAATTGTCCTTGAGAAGGTAGTGGTGAGCTGCCTTCTTGAACTGCTGCAGTCCATGTAATGTAGGTACACCCACAGTGCTATTAGGATGGGAGTTCCAGGATCTTGACCCAGCAACAGTGAAGGAACAGCAGTCTATTTCCAAGTTAAGATGGTGAGTGACTTGGTGGGGAACTTCCAGGTGGTGGTGTTTCCATCTATCTGCTGCCCTTGTCCTTCTAGGTGGTAGTGATCATGGGTTTGGAAGGTGCTGTCGAAGGAGCCTTGGTAAATTCCTGCAGTACATTTTGTAGATGGTACAAATTGCTCCCACTGTGCATCAGCGGTGGAGGGAGTGAATGTTTGTGTATGTGGTGCCAATCAAGTGGGCTGCTTTGTCCTGGATGGGATCAAGCTTCTTGGGTGTTATTGGAGCTGCACTCATCCAGGCAAGTTGGGAGTATTCCATCACACTCCTGACTTGTGCACAGATTTTGGGGATTTAGGAGGTGAGTTACTCTTCGCAGAATTCCTGGCTTCTGACCTGCACTTGCAGCCACAGTATTTATATAGCTATCCCAGTTCAGTTTCTGGTCAATGGTAACCCCCAGGATGTTGATAGTGGGGTTTAGTGATGGTAGTGTCATCTCTTGTTGGAGATGGTCACTGCCAGGCACTTTTGTGGCGCGAATATTACCTGCCATTTGTCAGCCCATTGTCTGGATATTGTCCTGGTCTTGCTGCATTTGGACATGGACTGCTGCAGTATCTGAGGAGTTGCAAATGCTGCTGAAAATTGTGCAGTCATCAGTGAACGTCACCACTTCTGACCTTATGATGGAAGGAAGGTCACTGATGAAGCAACTGAAGATGGTTGGGCTGAGGATACTACCCTGAAGAACTCCTGCAGTGATGTCCTTGAGCTGAGATGACTGACTAACAACCACAACTATCTTCCCTTGTGCTAGGTATGACTCCAACCACTGGAGAGTTTTCTCCCTGATTCCCATTGACTGCAGTTTTGCTAGGGCTCCTTGATGCCACACTCAGTCAAATGCAGCCTTGATGTTAAGGGCATTCACTCTCACCTCACCTCAGGAGTTCAGCTCTTTTGTCCATGTTTGAGCCAAAGCTGTAATGAGGTCAGGAGCTGAATGGTCCTGACAGAACCCAAACTGGGTGTCAGCGAGCAGGCTATTACAAAGCAAGTGCAGCTTGATAGCACTGTTGATGACCACTTCTATTACTTTACTGATGATCGAGAGTAGACCGATGGGCCGGTAATTGGTTGGGTTGGATTTGTCCTGCTTTTTGTGTACAGGACATAGCTGGGCAATTTTCCACAAAGCCAGATAGATGCCAGTAATGTAGCTGGAACAGCTTGGTTAGGGGCGCGGCAAGTTCTGGAACACAAGTTTTCAGTACTATTGCCAGAATATTGTTAGGTCCCATAGTCTTTGCACTATCCAGTGCCTTCAGCCATTTCTTGATATCACGTGGAGTGAATCGAATTGGCTGAAGACTGGCATCTGTGATGCTGGGGACCTCCGGAGGAGGCCAAGATGGATCATCCATTGGGCACTTCTGGTTGAAGATCGTTGCAATTGCTTCAACCTTACCTTTTGCACTGATGTGCTGGGTTCCTGTATCATTGAGGATGGGGATATTTGTGGAGCCTCCTCCTCCAGTAAGTTGGTTAATTGTCCACCGCCATTCACGGCTGAATCTGGTAGGACTGCAGAGCTTAGATCTGATCTATTGGTTGTGGGATCACTTAACTCTGTCTATCACTTGCTGCTTATGCTGTTTGGCACGCAAGTAGTCCTGTGTTACGGCTTCACCAGATTGACACCTCATTTTTAGGAATGCCTAGTGCTGCTCCTGGCATGGTCTCCTGCACTCTTCATTGAACCAGGTTTATCCCCACAGCGCCTCATGGGTGCCCAGTCTTGAGTTGCTAGATCTACTCGAAAGCTATCCCATTTAGCACGGTGGTAGTACCACACAGCATGATGGAGGGTATCCTCAATGTGAAGGCGGCACTTGGTCTCCACAAGAACTGTGCAGTGGTTACTCGTACCAAAACTGTCATGGACAGACGCATCTGTGGCAGGCATATTGGTGAGGATGTGGTTAAGTATGTTTTTCCCTCTTGTTGGTTCTCTCACCACCTGCCACGGACCCAGTCTAGCAGCACTGATTCAAGTGTGGTAATCAGCAGGAGGTGTCCTTGCCCATGTTTGATCTGATGTCATGAGACTTCATGGGGTCCAAAGTCAATGTTGAGGACTCCCAGGGCAAATCCATCCTAACTGCACACCACTGTGTTGGATGGTGATGGTGACAGTGGTGTCTGGCACATTATCTGGAAGGTATGATTCCTTGAGGATGACTATTTCATGCTGTTGCTTGATTAGTCTGTGAGACAGCCCTCACAATTTTGGCACTAGCCCCCGGGTGTTAGTAAGGAGGACTTTGCAGTGTCGACAGGGTAGAGTTTGCTCTTCTTGTTTCTGGGTCCTTGGTCAATCATTTCTTTTTTGAGACTTTGTAGCGGTTTGATACAACTGAGTGGCTTGCTAGGCCATATCAGAGGGCATTTTAGAGCTGTGGGTCTGGAGTCAGGTAACGATGGCAGATTTCCTTCCCAAAAGGAAATTTTGTTTTTACAACAATTGACAATGGTTTCATGGTCATCATTAGACTTTTAGATCCAGATTTTTATCTGCCATGGCAGGATTTGAACCTGGGACCCTAGAGCATTACTCTGGATTTCTGGGTTATTAGTCTAGCGACAATACCACTACGCCATCGCCTCCCACTAAGCAATGGTATTGTATTTATTTCCTCCCCCCCCCACCTCTTTTGCCCATTGGTTATTTAGTATTTCAGGAATGCTAATAGTGTCTTCTACCATGAAGACCGATGCAAAGTATTTATTCAACTCTTCTGACATTTCCTAATTCCCAATTGATCATTTTGGACTCTCTCTTACATTTTACATATTTAAAGAAGCTCTTACTGTCCGTTTTTATATTACTTGCTAGTTTAACTTCAAAGTTTATTTTCTCCCTCTTTATTTTTTTTTGGTCATCTTTTGTTGGCTTTCAAAACTTTCCCAATCCTCAGGCTTACTACTAATCTTTGCCACATTGTATGTTTTTTCTTTCAATTTGATATTATCCTTAACTTCCTTGGTCAACCATGGTTGGTTTAGCCCCTTCCTAGAATCCTTCCTCACTGGGATGTATCTTTGTTGTGAGTCTTGAACTATTTTTTTAAAAGGCTGCCATTGTTCATCAATCATCTTTTCTGCTAAACTCCTTTCCCAGTCCACTCCAGCCAACTCTTCCCTCATTTCTTTGTAATTACCCTTATTTAAGTTCAGCACAGTTGTCTCTGACCCAAGTTTCTCACTCTCAAACTGAATGCTAAGTTCTACCATAGTCACTGTTTCTTAGGGGATCCTTTACTCTGCGATCATTTATTAAACCTGCCTCATTACACATTACCAGATCCAAAATAGCCTGATTCCTAGTTGGATCCACAACATATTGTTCTAGGAAACTGTCCCGAATACACACTATGAATTCTTGCTCGTGGCTACCTCTGCCAATTTGATTTTCCCAATTTACAAGAAGATTAAAAGTCACACATGATTAATGTATTGCCTTTTTATATGCCCTCATTATCTCCTGATTTAGTCTCTGTCCTACAGTATAGCTACTGTTAGGGGGCCTATAGGCTACTCCCACCAGTGTCTTCTTCCCCTTGTTATTTCTTACCTCCACCCATATGGATTCTACATCTTTCGATCCAAGGTAATTTCTTGCTATCATACTTATTTTATCACATACTAACAAAGCTACCCCACCACCCTTTGCTGCCTGCCTGTCTTTTCAAAAAGTCACATACCCCTGAATATTTAGTTCCCAGCTTTGATCTCCTTGTAACCATGTCTCCGTAATGGCCAAAAGATCATACCCATTAACCTCTATTTATGCCGTTAATTCATTTATTTTGTTCCGACTACTATGTGTATTCAAGTAAAGAGCCATTAATTTTGCCTTTTTACCATTTTTCCCCCTTTGACCCTATTTGCTGCTTTTTTAATGTTTGTACACTCTGTCCATTCCTGTCACACTCTGGGTTCATTATCTAAATAGCTGCCCTGCAATGCTGCCATATCCTTTTCCTTTGTAAACCTTTGTATACCCTCTCCAGAACCCTCCCCCTCTCATATTATGTCTGTATGCATATCTCTCCAATATTCAGGGTTTCTTATTGTGTTTTCATTCTTCATCTGATTATTTCTGGTTTGCTGCAGCTAGCTCTTTGTCTCCCTCACTAATTGTTAAATTTGCATATCAAGTGTGCATTTTTATTTAAGATTAAATTCCAATTGATAGGATAGCCCCTAATAGGAAGCAAGATGCCATAATCAAAAGACTCCCAAGCTTTGATATTTGATCTCCAGACCCTGCATACCAGTCTGTACTGGGGAGAAAAAAAAATACTTACAGTAGCTTTTATCTTCAAAATCAAGTTACATTTACTTGTAAGAGCCTTTTAACACTGCAATGAAAATATTCTGCATTTGGATTCAAAATCCCAAATAGTTAGGCAATCCCATCATGTATTTTACAAACCATCACGATAATGGTGTGAGCTATTGATAACGTTATTGGCAAAAATAGGATACTGTTCTTAAAGTACTAAGGTTTATTAAGCCATACCAATAGCATATAGTCTCTTAATGTAGTGTGAAAAAATTGTGGGTGCACTATATATATAATATAGTTGACATATATACATGCTTTAACTCTCGGCATACTTTGAATTACTGCATGGCATGTTGTCAATCTATTTCTATATTATTTACAGTGATATTGTAGAAGGTCATAACAATAATCCATATATTTACAAGGATAAAACATTCACACTTTTCTTGCAGGGCTGGAGAATAAGCAATCCTTTTCAACTAAACAACCACACCACTACATGACAAAAGGCGTCGGATGGTCAGCTCCTTTCCTACCCCACTCCAAAGAATGCCAAATTAGCCCGCACAACAATCCATCACCAAAGGTGATATACTGGATGCATAAAGTTCCTTATCATATAAACTGCAAACTCAATGTAATAGTTTTAAATTTTTTGCAAGTTGAAAGATTATATTTTGTTTACATACTCTTGGTGACAACACAAATCCACAGTTATAAGTGGGTTTACTAGCCTACAGCCATAGCACTGGCTTTCTCGCACATCCAATATTTAAAATCAATTTAGAACAAAATAAATAAATCATTTTAAATTCTAGGTATTTTGCGAAGAAAACACACAATCACACACATGTAACGGAGTATCTTCAGGAAGGTGAAAGACTGCACATGTTTACAGTTCATTTGAAAAGGGAAGAAGAAATATCCACTTGGTGAGAATTAGCGAACACGCAGAAAATTAAAAACCAATAAAGTCGGATACTGATAGCAAACACTTTAAATAAGAAGTACTGTTGAGAATCTTTACCTACATCCCTGCAAAGCCACGAAAGTTTAACTTAACAGCCAACTGCCAACTCAACACGAGAGGAGATAATAGGCTGTCTAGTTATTTGCCTGAATCGCATATAACACTCAAAACGAAGACATGACATGCGATAAAATATCAATCAGGATTTATCATCCGCGAGGAGTTGCTGATCATTATATTTTATATTTTTTTAAACCTCAAGGCAGTGCGATTTTGTGCTGGCAGCTATGAGGTAGGCCCGCTGGTTGTTAAGACGAACGGTCCTACGAAAAGTGATTGCGTACCCTTCGGGCAACAGTGTGGGCGAACCTTCTGGAAGGAGCAGTACAGCTGGGAGGGAGTAGGCTGGACAGGGACGGTAAATTGCAGCTTCGGAAATGCTTTCCCACCTAAAGTCGTTCCCTACCCATATGGTAAGTGGAAATGAGTGCACCGTGGGTCTGGGGAGAGTGAGCGGTCCTACCGCTTGGTGGGAAACTAAGGTTGGCAGCTTGTTCCTTAGCGATTTGGAGAGAGGGTTCGGCCTTAACCCTTTCAGTTGCATTATCCACCTTCCCTTAAAGATGAATTTAAGGACCACCATCCTCAGGTAGCACTTTCGCCTCTGCCTCAGTCGGTTGTGGGTTCAAGTCCCATTCCACTACTTGAGCACAGAAATCAAGGGTAAAAACAAAAAACTGCGGATGCTGGGAATCCAAAACAAAAACAGAATTACCTGGAAAAACTCAGCAGGTCTGGCAGCAGCGGCGGAAAAGAAAAGAGTTGACGTTTCGAGTCCTCATGACCCTTCGACAGAACTAAGTAGAAATAGGAAAGGTGTGAACTATAAGCTGGTTTAAGGTGTGGGGGTGGGGTGGGGGAAAGAAGTGGAGGGGGGTGTGGTTGTAGGGACAAGCAAGCAGTGATAGAAGCAGATCATCAAAAGATGTCACAGACAACAGAACAAAAGAACACATAGGTGTTGATGTTGCTGATATATATCTAATTGAATGTGCTAATTAAGAATGGATGTTAGGGCACTCAAGGTATAGCTCTAGTGGAGGTGGGGGGAGCATAAAAGATTTAAAAATATTTTAAAATAATGGAAATAGGTGGGGAAAATGAAAAATCTATATAATTTATTGGAAAAAAACAAAAAGAAGGGGTAAGAAACAGAAAGGGGATGGAGGAGGGAGTTCAGGACCTAAAGTTGTTGAATTCAATATTCAGTCCGGAAGGCTGTAAAGTGCCTAGTCGGAAGATGAGGTTTGTTCCTCCAGTTTGCGTTGGGCTTCACTGGAACAATACAGCAAGCCAAGGACAGACGTGGGCAAGAGAGCAGAGTGGAGTGTTGAAATGGCAAGCGACAGGGAGGTTTGGGTCATTCTTGCGGACAGACCGCAGGTGTTCTGCAAAGCGGTTGCCCAGTTTATGCTTGGTCTCTCCAATGTAGAGGAGACCGCATTGGGAGCAACAAATGCAATAGACTAAGTTGGGGGAAATGCGAGTGAAATGTTGCTTCACTTGAAAGGAGTGTTTGGGCCCTTGGACGGTGAGGAGAGAGGAAGTGAAGGGGCAGGTGTTACATCTTTTACGTGGGCATGGGGTGGTGCCATAGGTGGGGGTTGAGGAGTAGGGGGTGATAAAGGAATGGACCAGGGTGTCCCGGAGGGAACAATCCCTACGGAATGCCGACAGGGGGTGAAGGGAAGATGTGTTTGGTAGTGGCATCAAGCTGGAGTTGGCGGAACTGGCGGAGGATGATCCTTTGAATGCGGAGGCTGGTGGGGTAATAATTGAGGACAAGGGGGACCCTATCATGTTTCTGGGAGGGAGGAGAAGGCGTGAGGGCGGATGCGCGGGAGATGGGCCGGACACGGTTGAGGGCCCTGTCAACGAGCGTGGGTGGAAAACCTCGGTTGAGGAAGGAGGAGGATATGTCAGAGGAACTGTTTTTGAAGGTAGCATCATCGGAACAGATGCGACGGAGAGAATGGGATGGAGTCCTTAGGAAGCGGGGCGTGAGGAGCTGTAGTCATGGTAGCTGTGGGAGTCGGTAGGCTTGTAATGGATATTGGTGGACAGTCTATCACCAAAGATTGAGACAGAGAGGTCAAGGAAGGGAAGTGTCAGAGATGGACCACGTGAAAATGATGGAGAGGTGAAGATTGGAAGCAAAATTAATAAATTTTTCCAAGTCCTGACGAGAGCATGAAGCAGCACCGAAGTAATCATTGATGTACCGGAGAAAGAGTTGTGGAAGGGGGCCGGAGTAGGACTGGAACAAGGAATGTTCCACATACCCCATAAAGAGACAGGCATAGCTGGGGCCCATGCGGGTACCCATAGCCACACCTTTTATTTGGAGGAAGTGAGAGGAGTTGAAGGAGAAATTGTTCAGTGTGAGAACAAGTTCAGCCAGTCGGAGGAGAGTAGTGGTGGATGGGGATTGTTCGGGCCTCTGTTCGAGGAAGAAGCTAAGGGCCCTCAGACCATCCTGGTGGGGGATGGAGGTGTAGAGGCATTGGACATCCATGGTGAAGAGGAAGCGGTTGGGGCCAGGGAACTGGAAATTGTTGATGTGACATAAGGTGTCAGAGGAATCACGGATGTAGGTGGGAAGGGACTGGACAAGGGGAGAGAGAAGGGAGTGAAGATAACGAGAAATGAGTTCTGTGGGGCAGGAGCAAGCTGACACGATCGGTCTACCGGGACAGTTCTGTTTGTGGATTTTGGGTAGGAGGTAGAAGCGGGCCGTCCGAGGTTGGGTGACTATCAGGTTGGAAGCTGTGGGAGGAAGATCCCCAGAGGAGATGAGGTCAGTGACAGTCCTGGAAACAATGGCTTGATGTTCAGTGGTGGGGTCATGGTCCAGGGAGAGGTAGGAGGAAGTGTCTGCGAGTTGACGCTCAGCCTCCGCGAGGTAGAGCTCAGTGCGCCAGACAACAACAGCACCACCCTTGTCAGTGGGTTTGATGACGATGTCAGGGTTGGACCTGAGAGAATGGAGTGCAGTAAGTTCAGAGAGAGAGAGAGAGATTAGAATGGGTGAGAGGAGCAGAGAAATTGAGACAACTAATGTCGCGCTGACAGTTCTCAATGAAAAGATCGAGAGAAGGTAAGAATCCAGAGGGAGGGGTCCAGGTGGAGGGACAATATTGGAGGTGGGTGAAAGGATCTGTTGAACGGGGAGAGGACTCCTACCCAAAGAAGTGAGCCCGGAGACGAAGACGGCGGAAGAAGAGTTCAGCATCATGCCGAGCCCGAAATTCATTAAGGTGAGGGCGTAGGGGTATGAAACTAAGTCCTTCGCTGAGCACTGAACGTTCAGCATCGGAGAGGGGAAGGTCAGGGGGTATAGTGAATACACGGCTGGGGCTGGGATTGGAAGATGGGTTGGGGACGGAGGGACAGGCAGGGGTGGAGGGTGGCACTCCACTTCAATACTGTGGGTTCTGTCTTTTCGATGAAACATTAAACCAAGGGCCCATTCTGTGCTCCGAATTGGACGTAAAAGATCGAATGGCATTATTTTGAAGAAAACCAAAGGAGTTATCCATTGCACAGTCAGATCTGAAGAAGAGTCATACGGATTCGAAACATTATCTCTGTCTCTGTGTGTCTCTCTCTCTCTCTCTCTCCACAGATGCTATCAGACCTGCTGAGTTTTTCCAGCATTTTTTGTTTTCGTTTCAGATTTCCAGTATCCGCAGTATTTTGCCTTTAGTTATCCATTACATCCTAGTTTATATCTATCCCTGAATTAACATCACAAAAACAGATTATTTAGGTCATTATCACCTTGAGGTTTGTATGAGTTACTGTGTTAAATTAGCTGTGTTTCCTACATTGAACAACAGTGACACCGCTTCAGAAAGTACTTACTTGGCTGTAAAGTACTTTGGGATGTCTGCTGGTTGTGAAAGGCACTATATAAATGCAAGTCTTTCATTTAAAGGGAAGCTGGATAAGGTGATGAGGGAGAAAGGATCTGGATATGTAAATAGGATGAGATTAGGAGGAGATTATAGTGGAGCATTAGTATAGGTGTAAATCAGTTGGGCTGAATGGTCTGTTTGTGTTGTAAATTCTATGAAAATACAGAAGTCTCCTAATAGATTTAAAGTGTCACTATGGAAAGGCCTGTCAGCATTGAACATACGGATTGGTTAGCCTGGAGACCCTCCAACTATTTAAGTTGTGATGACTGCTGTACCGCTAATGTGTTGTATTACAGAATGGAACAGCAGTAATAGAGTATAATTTTGGGGTGCAGCCAATCTGAATTGCACAGAATGAGACAATGAGTTGGAAAAGACACCTGCGTCTGTCCATTTTGATGCATATTTGTACACCATAATGCCCCCACGGCTCCACAAGCTCTTGAGGTGCAGATAAAACTGAGGCTAATTTTGGACATTCTTTTCCCATTCTTGAGATCAATCTACTGGAAACTTAGTAGGAACTGACTATAAGTATTGCTAATCCCAGCAACTCTGTAGCATGCCTTTTGTAACTTGAAGAGTGACTTTTTGGTTTACATCAAAAAGGAATCTGTGGAGTCATGAAAACAGCTTGTCTGTATCCTTTGTGTTGGATGCAGAGATGAGAATTTGCAGGAAGAAAGTGTTGTAACTATCATCCACAAAGTTTGCAAATTTGAATTACTAGAAGATAGACTTTAAAACTAAACATCAGGTTTGAGTAAAATGTTTGAAAGTTGTGAAACTAAAATTACTTGAAGAATACCTTCTCATTCAAGGTATACATTGCACCTGTAGGCACTGCAGTGTGATTAAGGTGTTAGATTTAATTAATAACTACTGCAAGATGAGTGAGGTGAAAATTTTAGAACTACAAATGCCATAATTCTAAAGTCGAAACAGAAATTTTATTTCCATTATGATTGCAATGATGATAGAATGAAGTGTTAACTTCAGAGTTTGTAATAACCTCTGTAGATACCAATAACTTTTAACAGGATGTTAAATGACAAGATTCTGTGTTAAGACTTCCCCCTTAACAGACACAAAACACCATTGACTAAACCCTATCTTTTTAGGCAATTTATATTTTAAATCACAAAACAGAACCGAGTAAATAGACAGTTTAAAGCATAATTGTTTACATCCTCATATTCTCAACACCTTCCTGGGAACTTGAAGACTAGCAGTCTAACTGCTAAACACTGAAGCTGGTGCCATTGTCTCCAAGTGTGAACACCTTACACCTTTCCAGCTTAAAAAACCCTGGGCTTCCTTTAATCTTTAACAGTCACATCGCCTAGGCCTGTTGGGCAGAATTCAGAATAGTTCACATGTTTTAAACTTGTCTCAATCTAGAGGGCACATAGTGGGACTGAACTGCTAGAAAGAGAAGTATAAGGTTTTTAACTGGAAACTAACACCATGGGCCAAACCTTCCAGTATCAGGAGCAGCGATGCACTTAACTTAAGTTGCTGGTGCGCATTGGGATCCCGAGGATGTCATGACACGTGCACAGGTGCTATAATTGCAATCCTCTGCAAATGTCTCTTACACTGATCTCATTGTTGGAGACTTGGGCTAGATGCATGCTACTAACCCAGCTACTTACCCTAGAATTGTTGTTTAACCTCAGGTGTAACTTGGTGATTAATGGCGCAACCCACCACCCCCAATACTTCCTCCCTTGCCCCTGGTCTGGTCCATCCATCTACTTGTTCACCAGGCCTGCTCATCCATCCACTCACCCCACTGAAAGACATGAGACCTTTAAAAACTTACCTGAATATGGCAGCTGATGGCATTAAAAGGGATTGTCTTCTGTGCTACTCCTCTTGGCCACTGTTTTCCATGAATCGCTGTGCAGCCACTTCGTTGCTCCAGCTGGGATTGGAAGTCTGGTCTGGGAGTGCACAAAAAGTTAAGCACGTAATGATGTCTGCAGTAAGTAGCAATGCATATAGCATTTCCGCTGACCAGAAGAACTGGCCCAAATTCTTTTTTTGTCTTCCAACTGCTGATGTGAATGCTGGTGCTCTTAACACATTTTCCATTCATATCATCACTGGATTGAACTTCATAATGTCATATCAGGGCAGCTGTACAAAATGTTGCCTCTGTTAGTGATTTTAAAGTTATATAAATCTGTTATTTTGTCCATAATAAATCAAATGATGCACTTAATACAGGAACATTTTGCAATATATGTGTGTCCCTTTTAACGCTAGAAGATCTAATTGCTATCTATTCTTGAAATGAATTGTGGATTCAATTGCACAGCACGTTGCAGATGAAAACCCCAGGTTTATTTTGAGGCCTGTTCATCTGTTGGCATCTATATGTTCTGGAGTAGAGAGAGTTGAAAGAAGATTTTTAGGATTGTTTCACTTCAATAAAAAAGGAGCTGACTGCTGAAGGTATAAAGTGTAAATTATTCTAATTAAAAGATAAGCACTACAACTAGCTTCAGGCTGTTCACTTGCTTTTAGTTTTTTAACTTGGTCATGCTGACTGCAATTTTCGAAAGTAAATGTCAAGGATGAGAGTCATGTCGAAAAAATCCATTAATATATGATAAAATTGCCTATGATTTACATTCATCTAATGTGAAAGAAGCTTTGCAGTAGTTTGTTGTGTAAGATTTCTAACATATAGAACTATATGCAAAAATTGAAACATGCAAAGTGTAAAGTATGTCTATTAAACATTCAACTTTTTTTTTATTCATTTGAGATATGAGCAGTGCTAGCAAGGCCAGCATTTGTCAGTCCCTAATTGCCCTGGAGAAGGTAGTGATGTGCCGTCCTTTTGAACTTTTTTATTCTTTCACGGTGTGGTTGTCGCTGGCTAGTCCTGCATTTATTGCCCATCCCCAATTGTCCGAGAAAGTGGTGGTGAGCCACCTTCTTGAACTGTTGCAGTCCACGTGGTGTAGGTACATCCAGAGTGCTGTTAGGGAGTTCCAGGATTTCAACCTGGTGACCGTGGAAGAACAGCAATATGGTTCCAAGTCAGGATGGTGTGTGGCTTGTGGGGGGTAACTTGTAGGTGGTGTTCCCATGCATCCGCTGCCCTTCTCCTTTTGAGATGGTAGAAGTCATGGGCTTGAAAGGTGCTGTCAAAGGAGCCTTGGTGAGTTGCTGCATCTTGTAGATGGTACATTGCTGCCATTGTGTCAATGGTAGATGGAGTGAATGTTTATGCTGGTGGATGGGGTGCCAATCAAGTGGCCTACTTTGTCCTAGATGGTGTCAAGCTTCTTGAGTGTTGTTGGACTTCACTCCGGACTTGAGCCATGTAGATCTTGGGGAGTCAGGACGTGAGTTACTGTCTTGAATTCCCAGCCTTTGACCTGCTTTTGTAGCCACAGTATTTATATGGCTGGTTCAGTTTCTGGTCAATGGTAACCCCCCCCCCCCCCCCCCCCCCCCCAGTATATAGATAGTTGGGGATTCATTGATGTTAATGCTAATGGAATGTCAAGGGAAAATGGTTAGATTCTCTCTTGTTGGAGATAATCATTGCCTGACGTGTGGTGCTGATATTACTTTTGCAATCCATGTGGTGTATGTATACCCTCATTGCTGTTAGGAAGGGAGTTCCAGGCTTTTGATACAGTGAAGGAGCACAGCTATAATTCCAAGTTAGAATGGTATGTGGCTTGGAGGGGAACTTGAAGGTGGTTGTGTTCCCATGTATTGCTGGCCTTCTGGTAGTGGTCATGGGTTTGCAAGGTGCTATCAAAAGAGGCTTGGTGAATTGCTGCAGTGTGTCTTAACAGATGGCACATACTGATGCCACTGTGTGTCTGTGAAAATATTTAACTTTGTGATAGTAAACTAGTTTAAAGAAGCAAAATTAATGTTAAAAGAACTTCTTAACATTGATTTAGTGCTTTTCACAACCTCAAGATGTTGCAAAGCATTAGATTCTGCACTTTTAAAATGTAGCCACTGTTGCTGGGAAACAAGTTAAGGTTTCACAAATAGCTGTGAGATAATGATCAGATAATTTGTTTGTGGTGTTAATTGAGGGATAAGCATTGACCAAGGCATAATTGCAAGAAGAATGGAAAATGATTATGTAGCAAATGCTATTAAGGATTGAAAAATTTTAATCCTATTGAAATGTTAATCTTTTTTACGTATTTAAATCAATTTATTTCACAGTTTTAATTTATGGAGCTAGAACAGAGAGATTGTAAATGCAGGGTTTGTGCAAATTAAGACATAAGAAATAGGAGTAGCTCATATAGCCCATCTAGCCTCATCCACTGTTTCACAAGAACATGGTTGATCTGATTTTGGCCTCAACCCCACTTTCCTGTCTTTCCTTCCTCTCCCCCCCCTCTCCCCCATAACCCTTAGACACCTTTTTGATTGACAAGGGATTTAACGCAGCCTTGAATATATTCAATGACCCAGCCTCCATTACGCTATGTGGAACAGGATTGCATAAGCTCATAACCCTCAGAAGAAATTCCTCCTTATCTTCATCTTAAATGGGAGATCCCTTATTTGTAAGCTCTGCCCCCTAGTTCTAGACTCCCTACAAGAGGCAACATCCTCCTAGCGTCTAGTCAAGCCTTCTCAGAATCTTATGCTTCATTAAGATTATCTTTCATTTTTTCAAAATTAGCATAGGCTCAACCTTTCCTCAAAGACAATCAACAACAGATGAATTTTCATCTATTTGGACACAATTCTGTTATATGAAAGTGCATTTTAGGTTTTTGAAAATATTTTTGTAGACTAATAAACCACTGTCCCAAAACGAGATAAGATCACTAACTTAAACATGCCTTTTTGTGCATTGATCAATAAATAACATTTGGCATCCTGATCTGTACCCGCTTAGTTGAATTATGTATTTTATGGAGTGAAAACATAAGTATGACCATTTTGTCTCATAAGCTCAAACACCACTAATACAGTGGAGGCAGTTTTGCTTCCGTTGGTCTGATTAGAGTAATTTGATATAGTGCTGAGCCCAGAACATTTGCATTATGACAATCTTGTAAATCTGACTACTATGTTTTGTTTAATATATTCAGCTTAATTTTTCATAATACGATGAATGATTAAATGCATATTTTTAAACTAAGTTAAACTGACTTTTAAACTGTTATCTTGGGTTAAAATAAAACCTTATACTGCGGCATTTGTTTATAAGGCTACATAATGCGGCTTGTCAATTTGCTCAATCTACATAATTTGTTTTCTTTCTTCACAGGACTACAAAGGACAACAATTAGCAGAGCAAACCTTTCAACGAGTAATTGTTGCATCTGCTGTAAGTATGTTTTTTTTAATTGAAGAGAGTTTGGTCTTTAATATGAAATTACAGTATTTATTTTCTTTGATAGATTATTGGCTTCATATATGGTTACATGATTGAGCAGTTTGGATGGACTGTTTACATTGTTCTGGCTGGTTTTGTCATTTCATGCTTGGTAAGTTATAGAAATAATCTTCAATTTACTATTGTAATTGCAGTGCTTATTGCACAGTTTTTTGTTATCATTTTTGTGCCGTAACAAAATAAGCACGTTACTTGGCCTCAAAGCTAAAATCCAAATTTTGATGATTTTCAGTTCCATATACCCACTTTTTAAAAAAAACTTTTCATATCATTTTCTAAATATTTTGAATACTGGCAGGGTGGTGAGAAAATCTTAGACTATATATTCGCAGGCTGTTAATAAATTGGTCAGATTGGCAACTCTGTTTTAAGATGCACATTCAGGAATTTTTTAAAGCTACCTGACTGCCATTAGTGAAAGTAACATGTAACTTATTCATTTGGCTCATATACTCACAAAGAAACCACGTGCACTTTATCTCTTATTTAAAAAAAAATTGTATTAAACTGCAGTCCGTTTTTGGCCCAAGCTAACGTCTTTTCCCTTTAGCTCTGTGTTTTCCCTGAACTTCATTTATTTCTTCCACAGTTTTTTTCTGCGTTGTCATGTACATAAACCTCATCTGCCTACACTTCATTATTTTCCTGCCCCTTTCCTAACTTGCATGATTCTTCACTCATCTATTCATCTGCCTTGCTAATGCATTAGCTCCCTATAGGGTTGGGGTGAGAGTTGAATGAAAACCCTGAATCTTAGATGGTCTTAAGATTCAATGGTTCTTTGCTGAAAGTATCAATTACTTTTTATAAGTAGCACACATTGGCAAAAATTACTGCATTTTAAATTTCATTAGAATAATTATTCCTTAAACTTGTGTATTTATTGTATACAATAATCATTTGTTTACTGATTATCTGTATTAAATGCAATAAATATTTTCAGGGAAGTATAATTGAAGCTGAAATAGTCAGTTTTTTTCTACTTAGCTACTGTCTCCTCTACATATTAGAAACATTGATTTGTAAGATTTTTAAACTATGTATAAAACCTCTGACTACAATAATGGTTCCTTTTTTAAAAAAAAGACTGTCACCCAGATTGAGATCGTTTATAAAGTTTTAGCTTGTATACCATCACCACTGCTTTTGTCTGCCACAGGTCGGACTAGTTAGAAGCAAGTTAAAATGATTTTAAAGTTTAACTTGTCTGTCTGCTATTTTACTGTATCAGTTCTGGTTGAATGTTTGAATATGTGCAACAGTAGCTTTTTTTTTTACTCTTACCTAATACAATTTTCAGCTAACCCTCCCGCCGTGGCCTATGTACCGTAACCACCCATTGAATTGGCAGCCAGAGCTACAGACTGAGGAGAAAAAGCAAACTGAATGTGTCAAGAAGCCAAAAAAGCATAAATAATGTCAAATTATTCTGTATACAGCCACATGCCAATTTTTATTTCATGACTTAATAAACATTGCTGAATCAGAATGAATTGTGTTTGGTAAGTTTGAGGTAATGATTCAGGGCACAGAGGTTCCCAATGCCAGGACAAGTGCAATCAAATGAATCTGGTGGCATTACTTCAAATAAGAGGAGGGGAGTTCTATTGGTCAAGCAATGTCACTACAACAGATATCTGGCTGTTTGAGACCTTGCTGTGTGCCAAGTAACTGCTGCATTTTCTACATTACAATATGTACACTTCAAATAAAAACTAAATTGGTTGCAAGTGCTTTGGGAAGCCTGGATGTCATGAAATGCACTATAAGTTTAACTCATTTATATAGACTATGACAAAAATAAGCACATTGGTAAATCTTTTGGATGCAGAAAGACATTTCTTTTGTGCTAATCTTGTGTCAATAAAGACTGGACTATGTTAATCTCTTTTTCTTACACAATTTCTGATGGTAAGAAAATGAAGGTATCTTTTAGATTGCATAGAATGCTGTTGTTCCATTACTGTGATCCAGAGGATGTCCATAAGGGATGATCATAACTTCATTCAGCCTCTGTGATAGGGAAGCTTTTAGAAATAATTTTGTCCTGCATTATTAATGGATTTGTTTACAGTCATCTCTTTTGACAAGATAACAGAAGAGTTGACGTGTGTACTGACTTTCAAAAGGCTTTGAAGTGTCATGTAATAGGCTTCAACTCTGCTGACAAGCCAATGGGATAAAAGGGGCAATGGATACAAAGTAGTTAAACAACTGGAAACAATAGTGGGTGAACATGGTATTTTCAGACTGGAGTAAGGTATACGCCAGTCTGAAAAAGTGGTGTTCCCCAGGGGTTGGTACTGAACAACTTTTTTGAGATATATAACTTGCATAAAGCACAATTTCAAAATGCAGATGACAGAAAAGTTGCAAGTGTACTGAATACCGAGGAGGATGGTGATGGACTGCAAGAGTGCATAGACAGGGTGGAGGAATGAGTGGACATGTGGCAGTTGAAATTTAAAACAAAAGTGCAAAGTGATATATTTTGATAGGGGAAAGAAGAAAGGCAATATAAACTTTATAAATGGGGCACAGGAACAGAAAGACCTAGAGGTATATGTGCTCAAATTGTTGAAGATGACAAGGCAGATGGAGAAAGTGGTTTAAAAGCACACAGGATCCTGGGGTTTATAAATAGAGGCATAGAGTACAAAAGCAAGAAAGTTATGATGAACCTTTACTAATAACTAGTTTGGCCTTAACTGTAGTATTATGTCCCATTTTTGGTGCTGCACTTTAGGAAGGAAGTGAAGGCATTGGATAGGATGTAGAAAAGATTCACAAGAATGGTTCCAGGAATGAGGTACTTCAGCTACATGAACAGATTGGAGAAACTGGGGTAGTTTTCTCTAAAGAGAAGGTTGAGAGGAGACTTGATGGAGGCGCTCAGAATCATAAGGGATGTAGAGAGAGTAGGTAAAGAGAAACTTTCTATTTGGCAAAATGATCCAGAACCAAAGTACAGAGATTTAAGGTGATTGGCAAAAGAACCAAAGGTGGCATAAGGAAAAACTTATACGCAGCAAGTGGTTATGAACTGGAATGCAGTGCCTAAAAGAGTGATGGAAGTAGTTTCAATGGTGGCTTTCAAAAGGGAATTAGACAAATACTTGAAGGGGAAAAAAGTCTTTGCGGAACTGTTTGGGAATGGAACTAGCTTCATTGCTTTTGCAGAGAACCAGCACAAACTAAATGGGCCAAATGGCCTTCTGTAACCATTGTATGATCTATTTTGACTAGAATTAGTGTTGATGAGTATAATTTGACAAATACCAAAATAATTAAACAATTTTAGTATTTAAATTAGCAGTTTAAGATGGCCAGATATTGTAAAACTACATATCAATATACCATAGCATTCTAAAATCTATTTAACTTGTAGAATGACTGTTACACCAGGTGTTTAGTCTTCAAACCTGATTGACAAAACCAAAAATTATCTCCAACAGCTATAATAATTCAAGAGCTACATACAACTATTTTTAAAAAGTGATATATAACAAAACTGATTTAAAAATGCTCCTCTTTTTCATTCTTACATTCTGACAGACCATAATCAAAACCAATAGCTTCTTAAAATGAAACACATTGTTCTATTGCTCAAATCAAATATTGCTATTTTCTCAAACTGTCAAATGTTTAATTTTTGTAGGCTTCAAACTTAGAAGTATAAGACATATAAGCAATAAAGAAAATTCATTTGTACAATGACTTCAATTGAATCCAGTGAACTATGTAAAATTAACTTGATTCCAATTAACTGACCTGCAAACAATGTGGGAGCCATAAGAATTTTTACTGTGTGAAGTGACAAAATGTCAGTGTTCCTAAGCAATCAAAAATTACACATCTACAATGATTTTTTAAAAAAATTTTTATAACTTCAACTACATTTCAAAATGGAATAATAAACTTAATTTATTCTGCTTAAACATAAACAGATACACTTTTTAGGCAACCTGTATTCAAAAACACTTTCCAACTCCTATCATCTGAGATGGACAAATTTAAAGGCAGAAAGTAAAGTTAGTCAAAATTAAGACTTGAACTCAACTTTCTCGAGTAGGGAGTCCAGTGCTCTATAGTTATTGTTTTTAAATCACTAAACTATGACATTAAGAAATCAATTGGATAACAGACTTCAAAGGTGTGCAATGTTATAGCTTGTAGGAAACTCAGATGAAACTAC
This sequence comes from Carcharodon carcharias, assembly GCF_017639515.1. Lineage (NCBI taxonomy): Eukaryota > Metazoa > Chordata > Chondrichthyes > Lamniformes > Lamnidae > Carcharodon > Carcharodon carcharias. Next base: position 24,580,014 of record NC_054473.1, on the reverse strand, counting down.
ATTCAATTTACTTTGAAAAGTGTACATTATTCCTCTAGCAAATATTGCAATATAACTAAGTTTACAAATCCTATGTTTATGACTGAACATATTTAGACAAAGTTCAGTTAAAGAAACAATACAACAAACCTAATTGAGAAGTCATATTTGTAGTTATGTCTGAAAGCTGTGATTCAATACAAATTGCACATGGATCAGATATTATCTTCCTCTGTACGATATTGGTCAGGTTGAAGTTGAAACTGTTATTGTGGGAAATTATTTCCTATTTCAAGCACAAACCAGTGGATAGAAAGAACTAAGCAAATGCTTACACCAGGTTATTCCTGTATATAGAAAGAAAATGCTTGATATGAATTTTTACTCACTTGTTTCCTCTCTCATGACAAATACCAATATGTCTGGTTTGCCCACTGTTTGAACTGATGTGCATATTGATATATCCCTTCTCGCTTTCCTCCCTATGTTTCTAAATTCTCAAATGTAAAGCATAAAACTCTCATTGATTCATATGGTCTTGCACAGTCAATATTTCCAAAAATACGCAGGGTATTTGTTTTTGTGAGCACAAAACCTTAAATTATAGACCTTGCATTAGAAGGCAAGCTTAGATTGTGAAAATACATTGTTCAATATGTTTTTTAATTTTTTCATGGTATATGGTAGTCGCTAGTAAGGCCAGCATTTGTTGCCCATACCTAATTGGCCTTGGTGAATGGTTTGCTAGGCCATTTCAGAGGACAGATGGGAGTCAACCACATTGCTGTGGGTCTGAAGTCACATGTAGGCCAGGGAAGGACAGCAGATTTTCTTCCCTAAAGCTCATTAGTGAACCAGATGGGTTTTTACAACAATCAATAGTTGTCATGGTCACCATTACTGAGACTAATTTTATATTCCAATTTACTAATTGAATTTAAATTCCACCAGCAGCCATGGTGGGATCTGAAACCATAGCTTGGGCCTCTGGATTACTAGCCCAGAGACATTACCATTTCTTCACCATCTCCCCGTGAACCATACAGATGAGGAGTGTCCATGGTTGAATTTGTTCTTGCTTGAGTTATTTCATCTCATTTTGGTGGTGTCAAAAAGTGCTAAAGTGGCTTCAACCCCCTGGGTTAGAAAAGGAAAATCATCCAGAATTAGCAGTCATGATTGCAACTAGTAACCCCAATGGAAAGTGTGCATATTTTATTTGAGGATCTTTCTGCAACTCACTCTTAAGCTCACCAAGAACAGCTGCTACTGTGAGATAACAAATAGCTAAAACTGTATCACAGTAGAAATTTAGGAGGTTAGAAAATTGTAGGAAAATGAAATAGGTGGTATTAAAGTCATGTATCTTTGGAGCTGCATGAAAAAAATGCCCTTAAAGCACATTCTAAAATATGCTGTGGGCAATTTATAGAAACAGAATTTGTGGTTATACACAGACATAAATTGACTAACTGCAATTGTTTCAAACTGAGCTATGAATATGTTTAGCACTTTAGTGTAAAACATAATTTAAGGATCCAATTAAGATGCCAAAGGTGTAGTAAATTCTGTGATAGACACTGCTTGTCTATGTATGAGATAGGTATCTTGCAATACAGAACATCAACTGCATATCAACAAAACATATATTTAACTGTTCATCTAATATTTCGTCAACAGCCTTAAGTTGATAATGTAAAGATATGATGTAATAGTCATTTTAATTCACAAACTGAAAGATGTCATGGCTAGGCACAGTGTCCATTGCTTCATGATCCTTTGTGTAGTTTCTTTGTCATCAATTGCATGGTACAAAGTTAAAAGAACTCCAAGAGGTGCCAGCATGCATTTGGACAACTGAGTTTTCCAGCTGTGATGGACACATTTTAACTGATCAGTGTTTAACAAGGCACTTCTTAAATTGAACCAACCCATTAAATTGTTTTCGGCACCATGCAGTCAAAAGTTCGAATTATCTTCAAAGAACTTTAGTTGTTGGACCTTCATACTGTAATTCTGGTACAAATCTTCACCCATGTGTTCCTGTAGGCATTCCTAAAAGTATTACATAAATGAGACCAATGTTAAGTAATTAGCTACTGATCCTCAAGACAAATTAATAATTCAATGAATATAGAAGGTGAGGGAACCAACCTCCCTCCTGAGTTCATCATTATCTTCCATAACGTTATATACTTTTTCCAAAAGCTTTACTCCTAATCCTTTTACAACATCTGTTCGTAGAGCTTGAATTGTTCTTTTGATCTTCTCTGGTACAGATAAAATCTCTAAAAATAATGATAAAGAAGAAATGGTTTAACAATTTGGTAATCTGAAATATACTGCAGCAATGTAAACTGAGGTCAACTTTTAATTTTATTTACATCTCAGCATCATAAAATTCTAAAATTGAAAATGTTTCATTTGGAAAAGCTGAAATTTTAAATTAATCATCCATTCAATTCACTTATGGAATAAACAATATTTGAGTATGAATAAGTGTTTCTGGTTGTTACAGACCAGCGGGAAAATCGTTGAAACAAAAATCCTCTGGATCTTCCTTAGCTTTCCCATGAAGAATCAGAGTATCTCTATACTTTCGCTGTAGTTTGAATTCTGGTGTTGGAACAAGCATTGAATTTTCTCTATTGGCATCTTTTGAATCCATGCTTAATGTCCGAGTCATCAGTTTTACCAGATCATGCATTTCATTAGAATCGGGTTTCCTAGAAGATCAACAGGAAATGTTTAGAAAACAGCAGTGCTGGAAAATCTTGGCAATGCAAGATCATGTAAATCATTAAGATCTTTTCACACTCAAAAGGTGATTAAATATGAGAGGGGGAAAGGAGTAGCTAAAGGACAAAAAATGGGATAGGAATGAGTATTTTCAGATGGACTGGCTGTTACTAGTGGGGTGCTACAAGGATCAGCTTTGGGGCATCAGCTATTAACAATCTATTGATTTAGATGAAGGGACTAATGGTAATATATCCAAGTTTGTTGCTGATACAAAACTAGATGAGAAAATCTTCTTAGGCAGTCTCTTAGGATCGAGGATCTAGTTCAATGGGTTCAGAGATGACCGATAAGTGCAATGCACGATCTACAGATTCTGCCATGTGGGGGCAGGTGTTGCTTGGATGGTCGGGTGGAGGATTGTGCACTCTGATGTCTCAGCTTTGCCTCTGCATGTTCTTGACAAAGTCGCTTGATTGTTTGGTGACTTCCCGGATTAATCTTCTCCATTTTGGTCCAGCCCAGGGATTCTGATGATTCTTGTGGGGGTGGGGGGGATGTGGGTGGCTGATGGATGTTCCACCTCTTCAGTGATGCCTTTCTTGCCACCAGATTTAGAAGATCTTGTAAAGGTACCGTTGGTAGTACTTCTCCAGTGCTTTGAGGCACCTGCTGTAGGTTGTCCAAGTCTCTGAAGCATGTAGGAGTGCAAGCTGACACTCCAGTGCAGTATGGAGGGAGCACTGTACTGTCGGAAATGCTGTCTTTTCGGATGTGGCATTAAACCAAGGTCCTATCTGCCTGTTCAAGTGAATGTAAAAGATCCCAGAGCATCATTTGAAGTAGTGCAGGGGAGTTATCTGCGGTATCCTGGGCAATACCTGTCCCTTAATCAAAATCACACAAATAGATTGGTCATTATTACATTGTCAACCACATTCATAAATGTTGGTAAAATACGGATGTTAGTCTATGATGCTGACACAACTGAAGTAGAAGAACAGTGATCACTGCTGCCTGATAAACCATGAGCTCAGTCTTGGATTTGAGATTCTGGTCCTCAAATACTCTTCCTCAGCCTGACTGGCACACTAGAATAGTCTACATTTTCCAGGATTTCTCCGTTAATCTTAATGGGGGAGGTGTTGTGCTGTGGAAACTGGTTTAGAAGAGGACCTTAGCTTTTTGAGTGTTTAATGAAAGACCCTTTTCTCTCATATGCTTAAGAGAAGGAGTTGACAATGACCTGGAGCTCAGTTTTTGAGTGAGCACACACACAAGCACCCATAGAGCTCAATGAGTGAAGTTGGAGTGGTTTTGGGTTGAAGGTAGCATAGGTTAACAGTTTCCTGCCTGATCTAGTAGATTATCTCTAGGCCTGTGAATAATTTTCTGGAGGTGAGGTGCAGCATTACAGCGAGGAAGATGGAGAAGAGGATTGGTCTGATAACCCAGCCTTGTTTGATCCAATCTTCACTGATATAGGGTCTGTGAGGATTCGATTGATGAGGATCACAGCTTGATGTCATCATGGATTACGTGCAGGATGGCAAAAGATTTCTGACAGCAGTCACATTTGAGGAAGTTACTCCATAAGCTTTCACAGTTGACAGCCCAAGACTTTCATGAGGTTGAAAAGGCCATGTACAGTAGTTGGTGGTGTTCTTTGCATTTTTCTTGCAGAGTAATAATCATGCCCATAGTGCCTCACGATGGGCGAAAACACCACTGCGATTCTGGAAGGAGCTCTTTGGCCATGGGGAGTAGATGATTGAGAAGGGTCTTTGCAATGATCTTTCCTGTGGATACTGCTCTGCAGTTATTGCAATTGGACTTGTCTCCATTCTTGAATATCCTCCCTGAGAACCCCCACCATGAACTCTTGTTCCCAGATGAGCTTTTGTAGCCATGTCAGGAGTGTATCTCCACCGTGCTTCACTCAGGTGGTTGTGAATCTTTGGAATTCTCTACCTCAGAGCGCTGTGGAAGCTTAGTTGTTGAATATATTGAAGATTGAGATTGACAGATCCTACAGGAATCAAGGGAAATGGGGATCAGATGGGAAAGTGGAGTTTTTTTTAATTCGCTCATTGGACATGGGCATCACTGGTTAGGCCAGCATTTATTGCCCATCCCTAATTGTCCTTGAGAAGGCAGTGGTGAGCTGCCTTCTTGAACCACTGTGGTCCATGTGGTGTAGGTACATTCACAATGCAGTTAGGGACGGAGTTCCAGGATTTTTACCTAGCAAGAGTGAAGAAATGGCAATATATTTCCAAGTCAGGATGGTAAGTGGCTTGGAGGGGAACTTCCAGGTGGTGGTGTTCCCATGCATCAGCTGTTCTTGTCCTTTTAGATGGTAGCAGTCGTGGGTTTGGAACGTGCTGTCTAAGTAGCCTTGGTGAGATCCTGCAGTGCATCTTGTAGATGGTACATACTGCTGCCACTGTGCGTCAGTGGTGGAGGGAGTGAATGTTTGTGGATGGGGTGCCAATCAAGTGGGCTGCTTTGTCCTGGATGGTGTCAAGCTTCTTGGGTATTGTTGGAGCTGCACTCATAGAGGCAAGTGAAGAGTATTTATTCCATCACACTCCTGACTTTGCCTTGTAAATGGTGGACAGGCTTTGGGGAATCAGGATGTGAGTTACTGTCCGCAGGATTCCTAGCCTCTTACCTGCTCTTGTAGCCATAGTATGGGCTAGTCCAGTTCAGTTTCTGGTCAATGGTAACTCCCAGGATGTTGCTGGTGGGGGATTCATCGATGGTAGGGGATTCAGTGATAGGAATGCCATTGAATGTCAAGGGGCGATGATTAGATCCTCTCTTGTTGGAGATGGTCTTTGTCTGGCATGAATGTTACTTGCCACTTGTCAGCCCAAGCCTGAATATTGTCCAGGTCTTGCTGCATTTGAACATGGGCTGCTTCAGTATCTGAGAAGTCACGAATAGTGCTGAATATTGAGCAATCATCAGTGAACATCCCCACTTCTGGCCTTATGATGGAACGAAGGTCATTGATGAAGCAGCTGAAGATGGTTGGACCTAGAAACTACCTAAAGAACTCCTTCAGTGATGTCCTGAAACTGAGATGATTGATCTTCAACAACCTCAACCATCTTCCTTCGTGCTAGGTATGACTCCAACCAGCGGAGAGTTTTCCCCCTGATTCCCATTGACTCCAGTTTTGCTAGGGCTCCTTGATGCCACACTCCGTCAAATGCTGCCTTGATGTGAAGGGCAGTCACTCTCACCTCACCTCTGAAGTTCGGCTCTTCAGTCCATGTTTGTACCAAGGCTGTATTGAGGTCAGGAGCTGAGTGGGCGCTGGCGGGACCCAGACTGAGTGTCAGTGAGCAGGTTATTGCTAAGCAAGTGCCACTTGATGACTCCTTCCATCACTTTACTGATGATGGAGAGTAGACTGATGAGGCAGTAATTGGCCAGGTTGGATTTGTCCTGCTTTTTGTGTACATGACTTACCTGGGCAAGTTTCCACATAGCCAGGTAGATGCCAGTGTTGTAGCTGTAGTGGCGCGGTAGTAACTCGGTTGGGGGCGCGGCAAGTTCGGAGCACAAGTCTTCAGTATTATTGTCAGAATATTGTCAGGGCCCATAGCCTTTACAGTATCCAGTGCCTTCAGCTGTTTCTCAATATCACGTGGAGCGAATGGAATTGGCTGAAGACTGATATCCGTGATGATGGGGACCTCTGGAGGAGGCCAAGATGGATCATACATTCGGCACTTCTGGCTGAAGATTGTTGCGAATGCTTCAGCCTCATTTTTTGCACTGATGTGGTGGGCTCCCCCAACATTGAGGATGGGGATATTTGTGGAACCTCCTCCTCCAGTGAGTTGCTTAATTGTCCACCACCATTCACGACTGTATGTGGCAGGACTGCAGAGCTTAGATTTGATCCAATGGTTGTGGATTCGCTTAGCTCTATCACTTGCTGTTTATGCTGTTTGGAACACAGTCCTGCATTGTAGCTTCACCATGCTGACACATAATTTTTAGGTATGCCTGGTGCTGCTCTTGACATGCTCTTCTGCACTCTATAGTGAATCAGGGTTGAACCCCTGGCTTGGTGATAATGGTAGAGTGGGGGTATGCTGGGCCATGAGGTTGCGGATTGTGGTTCGGCACAATTCTGCTGCTGCTGATGGCCCACAACGTTTTATGGATGCCCAGTCTTGAGTTTATAGATCTGTATGAAATCTATCCCATTTAGCATGGTGGTAGTGCCACACAACATTATGGAGGGTATCCTCAATATAAAGATATGACTTCCTCTCCACAAGGACTGTGATGGTCATTCCTACCGATACTGTCATGGACAGATACATCTGCAACAGGTAGATTGGTGAGGACGAGGTCAAGTATGTTTTTCCCTCTTGTTGGTTGCCTCACCACCTGCCACAGACCCAGTCGAGCAGCACTGTCCGTTAGGACTTGGCCAACTCAGTCTATACTGATGCTATCGAGCCACTCTTGGTGATGGACATTGAAGTTCCCTACCCAGAGTACATTCTGTGTCCTTGCCACCCTCAGTGGTGTTCAACATTGAGGAGTACTGATTCATCAGCTGATGGGGGACGGTACGTGGTAATCAGCAGGAGGTTTCCTTGCCCATGTTTGACCTGATGCCATGAGACTTCATGTGGTCCAGAGTCAATGTTGAGGATTCCCAGGGCAACTCCCTACTGCATTCCACTATACCGCCAATTCTGCTGGGTCCGTTCTGCCGGTGGGACAGGACATACCCAGGCATAGTGATGGTAGAGGATAACTAAAAAAATAAGGAGGGAAAAGATTAAATATGAGGGTAAACTAACTAGTAATATAAAAGAAGATTGCAAGAGTTTTTTTAGATATATAAAGGGTAAGAGGGAGGCAAAAGTGGACACTGGGCTGCTGGAAAATGACGCTGGAGAAGTAGTAGTGGGGAACAAAGGAATGGCGGAGGAATTGAATAGGTACTTTGCATCAGTCTTCACAGTGGAAGACACGAGTGACATCCCCAAAGTTCAAGAGAGTCGGGGGGCAGAGGTGAGTATAGAGGCCATTACCAAGGAGAAGGTGCTAGGAAAACTGAAAGGTCTGAAGGTGAATAAATCACCTGGACCAGATGGATTACACCCCAGAGTTCTGAAGGAGATAGCTGAAGAGATAGTGGAGGCATTAGTGGTGATCTTTCAGGAATCACTCGAGTCAGGGAGGGTCCCAGAGGACTGGAAAATCGCTAATGTAACCCCCCTGTTTAAGAAGGGAGTGAGGCAAAAAACGGGAAATTACAGGCCGATTAGCCTGACGTCGGTCATTGGTAAGATTTTATTAACATCCATTGTTAAGGATGAGATTTCAGAATATTTGGGAGTGCATGGTAAAATAGGGCAAAGTCAGAATGGTTTCATCAAAGGGACGTCACGCCTGACAAATCTGTTAGAATTCTTTGAGGAGGTAATGAGTAGGTTAGACAAAGGAGAGCCAATGGATGTTATCTATTTGGAATTCCAGAAGGCCTTTGACAAGGTGTCGCACAGGAGGCTGCTCAGTAAGATAAGAGCCCATGGTGTTAAAGGCAAGGTATAGATAGAAGATTGGCTGTCTGGCAGGAGGCAGAGAGTGGAGATAAGGGGTCCTTCTCAGGACGGCGGCTGGTGATTAGTGGAGTTCCACAGGGGTCAGTGTTGGGACCACAACTTTTCACTTTATACATTAATGATCTAGATGAAGGAACTGAGGGCATCCTGGCTAAGTTTGCAGATGATACAAAGATAGGTGGAGGGACAGGTAGTATTGAGGAGGCGGGGAGGCTGCAGAAGGATTTGGACAGGTTAGGAGAATGGGCAAAGAAATTGCAGATGGAATATAACATGGGGAAGTGTGAGGTTATGCACTTTGGTAGGAAGAATAGAGGCATAGATTATTTTCTAAATGGGGAGAGAATTCAAAAATCTGTAGTGCAAAGGGACTTTGGAGTCCTAGTCCAGGATTCTCTTAAGGTTAACTTGCAGGTTGAGTCGGTAGTTAGGAAGGCAAATGCAATGTTGGCATTTATTTCGAGAGGACTAGAATATAAAAGCAGGGATGTGCTGCTGAGGCTTTATAAGGCTCTGGTCAGACCACATTTAGAATATTGCGAGCAATTTTGGGCCCCATATCTCAGGAAGGGTCTGCTGACCCTGGAGAGGGTCCAGAGGAGGTTCACGAGAATGATCCCAGGAATGAAAGGCTTAACATATGAGGAATGTTTGAGGACTCTGGGTCTATACTAGATGGAGTTTAGAAGGATGAGGGGGATCTGATTGAAACTTACAGAATACTGAAAGGCCTGAATAGCGTGGGCGTGGGGAAGATGTTTCCATTAGTAGGAGAGACTAGGACCTGAGGGCAACGCCTCAGAGTAAAGGGAAGACCTTTTAGAACAGAGATGAGGAGAAACTTCTTTAGCCAGAGAGTGGTGAATCTATGGAATTCATTGCCACAGAAGGCTGTGGGGGCCAGGTCATTGAGTGTATTTAAGACCGAGATAGATAGATTCTTGATTGGTAAGGGGATCAAAGGTTACGGGGAGAAGGCGGGAGAATGGGGTTGAGAAACTTATCAGCCATGATTGAATGGCGGAGCAGACTCGGTGGGCCGATTGGCCTAATTTCTGCTCCTATGTCTTATGATTTTGTGGTTTCTGGAACATTATCTACAAGGTATGATTCCGTGAGTATAACTATGTCAGGCTGTTGCTTGATTAGTCTGTGAGTCAGCTCACCCAATTTTGGCACAAATCCCCAGATGCCAGTAAGGAGGACTTTGCAGTCAACAGGACTGAGTTTGCCGTTGTAATTTCCGGTGCCTAGGTTGATGCCAGGTGGATGTGAGGTTTCATTCCTTTTAGACTTTTTAGCTGTTTGATACAGCAGAGTGGTTTGCTAGGCCATTTCAGAGGGTATTTAAGGGTCAACCACATTGCTGTGGGTCTGGAGTCACATAGGCCAGATGAGGTAAGGACGACATGTTTCCTTCCCTAAAGGTTACTAATGAACCAGATGGGTTTCTCTGACAATTGGCGTAGTTTTATGGTCATCATTAGACTTTTAATTCCAGATTTTTATTGAATTCAAATTCTACCATCTGCCGTGTTGAGATTTGAACCTGGGTTCCCCAGTGCATTACCCTAGGTTTCTAGATTACCTGTTCAGTGACAACACCACTATGCCACAACCTCCCCATCAGACACGATTGTACATAAGGAACTCCAAATTTCATTCCCTAGTTACCAACTCCATGCCTCTACCTGGCAACAGATTGAGGGTAAGTCAGTCTGTTCACAATCTTGGTGTCACATTTGACCCCCAAATGACCTTCTGGTCTCTCATTTGTGCTTTCACTGAAACTGCCTTCGTAACATTGATTGACTTCACCCTTGTCTCAGCTCATCTGCTGCTGAAACCCTCATTCATGCCTTTGTTTCCCTCTAGAATTGACTATTCCAATACACTCCTGGCTGGTCTCCCAAATTCTACCATCCGTAAAATTGAGGCTATTCCTGTCTAAATCCACACCAAGACCTGTTCATCCATCATTCTGAGCTCACTGACCATCACTGGTTTCCAGTCAAGCAAAGTCTTGATTTTAAAATTTTTATTCTTGTTTTAAAATCCCTCCATGTCCTTGCCCTTCCCTATCTCTGTAATCTCCTCCAGCCCCACAATCCTTCTAAATATCTGCATTCATCGAATGCTGGCCTCTTATGTATCCCTGATTTTAATTGCTTCACCATTGGTGAAGCACCTTCAGTTGCTTAGGCCCCAAGTTCTGGAATACCCTTCCTATACCTCCCCCCTCTACTTTACTTTCCTCTTTGAAGACACTTCCTAAATCTACCTCTGAACTTTTGGTCATCTGCCCTAATATCTCCTTAAGTGGCCTGGTGTCATACTTTATTTTATAATGCTCCTGTGAAGTGCCTTGGAACATTTTATTTTGTTAATGGCACTACAAGTAGTTATTGTTGTTAAATTTATCTTTTATTTATTTGAACCTGCTTCCTTTTCCCACTATCATGGTTTCATGTGAAGTGTTCTGCACTTAGCTTTTCCTATCCCCTATACCTGTGCAAGATCATCTTCTCAGCTCACTCAAGATTAATGAGCCCTAGTTTCTCTGGTCTTTCTTCAAACTCAGTCTGTTGAAACTGCCCTGGTGGCTTCCACCATTAATAACACATCAGCTGTCTTTTAGCATACTGGCATTTTGCCTCACAAACTTATTTTGCACAAATCTTCCAAGGTTTTGTGTCACTTTGATGATCCTATGATACCAATTGATCAGTGTACTAAACAAGCAGCAATGCATTATTGGTGAAAATTATTTCTCCAACCCACATATTGATATAGGGACACACTTCGTTGTTTCTCAGTGGATCAACCAGCTATCACCAGTGAAGGAGACTCAAATAGAATGCTAACCAAATCTATCTTTGAGCAGAAATAGTTTCCTTGTAAACTGATACCCAAACTAGAAATACCATCATAAAACAAAAAGGACAAAAGTTTAAATACTCACGCTTCTTTGCAGTCCCCCTCTGATTTGTCAGTTGAGCTGGTTGAAGAGCTATACTCGTCATCATCCGAAAAGCGATGGGATGACTCACTTGTCCTCTGGCAAAATAAGGATAAAATAATGTATTAGTTCAAAACATGAAACAAAATGTAGCTTTTTGTACATTCTTCCTTCAATCAGTGTGTTGTTTTGGAAGGGATGTAATTTTTAAAGCACCAAATAATATTTTGTTACAATCATCCAGATTTCTGCTTATGACTTGAGGAAATACTGAAGTACACCATAATCTCTCTTTAAAATACAACAGAAAGCATATATCAACTCAGCTGTTATGTTAAATTGTTTATGTGTCATTAGGTGCAATTATCACAAGGTGAAATATTATAGTAAAACATTACACCATTTAGTTGGAGTCTTTTAAAGTTTATACTGGCTGATTCAGAAACATTCCTCATGGGTAATTGGGATCTGACAGTTATGACATTTAGTGTGATTTCATTTTGAGCCAGAGAAAGGTGCAACTGAGGAAATGAGAGCACAATGGTCAGTGGAGGCAGGCAAGGAGTAGAACACACTGGAGAGGGAGGGAAAGAGAGGAGAGTACAGCATAGTACAGCAATTGGCAGGGAGGTGAAGCTCAGGGGGTAAGCAAGGCACAGAATTTTAAAATCAAACAGGGGACTCACCTGTTGGAACAGGTCAAACTGTAATGGCAGTTGTTGTGAGAAATCGTTTTCCTCGCATCTGTTTTCTGATCAGAAGGCTATATGGGAGAACATGTTTTGTTTGTCCAATCAGAGTTCTGAATTTTGAATTTGTCTTTAAATTTTCAGAATTATATTTTGCTATGAGTAATATGGTCACTCATGGAGAAAACCATGACTTCCTGTCTAAAGCCCGCATTACTTTATTAAATTGAGGAGAATAAGGGAGTCTTATGCATATTCTGGAATGGTAGTCTCAGATGCAGTGACAAACGCAGTGGTGTTGAAGGATTGAGAGACTCTACTTTTTGGTTGAGTTTCTTTTTTCCAAAATGTAGGAACAGGATTCCAAATGAAAATATTCATGCAAAAATGGCAAAACTACAAAAGACATCTTTAGAGTTATTTTTAATGGATGCTGATGGGAACTATGTAATTTTTGTGGTTATGATGTTAGAAATTATATATGATCCTTGTTTTTAGTTAGTACTAGTTATATTATGATGCTGTGTCTAATGCTATGTCTTTCGGTTACTTTCAACACAAGATGATGGTTGAAAGATTTTTCCAAAAAATATTCCGAAAGGCTTTATTGGCTGCCTGTTCACTTTCCTGCTGGCTAATTTATTGTATCTGTTTGCTGACTGAACATTTTTGATGCGTTGCATTTTAGCTCCTTCGTCCTTCTTAATTAGTACTTTTCATCCTAACTTGCTCACTGATTGTTTCCTACCTGTCGTGAAGACTTGAGTCTAAGTTCCTTTACCTGCTGAAAGCAGTGGAAACTCAAATTCATTAATACTCAAATATAAATTCCTTTGTTGTCTTCCAGTAGGAGTTAATGCACTGGTGTGCAGGAGGTTTTGTTTTGTATGACTAATTGTAATCTAAATGGTACAGAATACATTACAATAAATTCTAATGAGCATAACATTACCTTTCGATGATAGATAGCTATATCTGATAAGGATTGGCTGACTTTCACCTTTTTGTTCTCTTCATATGAGTTAGCTTCTAAAGCCCCACAATGTGAGCTCCTTCTTGAAGTGGAAACTGGTGAGGAAATCCACACAATTGGAATTAGTGTAATTTTATAAATTAGAATTATAGAGTATTATATTGCATGTGTGACAGAAGTGGGATAAGGCAACTCTATCATGTAAAGATATTTGGAATATTGGTAACTGCGCACCAGACTGGAATGAAAAATGCTTACAATGGTGAATGGACTAAGCAAAATATTACAAAGCTGTTCGGAGGTGGCGGTGGTAGTAGGAGTCCTATAAAGATATCAATCCAGATGGGAAGCCTTTACAGCAGTTTTTCACATAACACAGCTAAAATGGAAGGAGGAGGGAAGGAGTATTTTACACAAAAAGTACCTTCCTGTCCATTTTCTGTCTTACACTGTTCCTACTTGGGATTAAAGTCCAGTGAACAGCCAGCCTGATGGCTCAGGAAGTTTTTCCACTGAGTAGCTGTGTCTTGCAGATTGGGAAAGTCTTGGATTTAATCTCCAGTCCATCAGTGGCAGGAACATTATAGTTGAGCATTCCAGGAATGTTGGAATTGGCCATGGAAGGCAAAATTAATGAAAAATTTGACTTTCGGTTATTGTGCAGCAATTCACCTATGACCTCAACTAAAATCAGGATTGATCTTGGCTCCAACAGCCCCTATCAAACAGCCCACCAACAATCACTGCCTAGACTGTAATGGCCAAAAGAGCAAGATACTAGAAGGTTTGCACACTTCTGGAATTGTACCCTACAAGGAATTAGCGCCTCCAAGAGCGAAAACAAATTATAGAAAGAAACACCAGTGGGTACCTGAATAAGGATACTTTTCTTGGGATTGTTTTAATCTTCTTCGTTCTCTGGCAGATAATGGACGGTCCTAAGGTAAAACAAAAACAATTTAGAATTGAATTCTCAAAATGTAATTTAAATAACTATTTCAATTATACGGCAAATCATTACTACTTCTGCTCAGTTGCCTTTATCAAAAATCATCTATGTATTCAAACGTTAACAATTATAGCAACAACTTATATTTATATATACCTTTAATGTCCCAAGATGCTTCATAGGAGCGTTATAAAATAAATATGACACTGGACCACATAAGTCAAATGAACAGAAACATGTTAAAAGAGGTAGGTGTTAAGGAGTGTCTTAAAGGAAGAAAGTGAGATGGAGAGATGTAGGGAGGAAATTGCAGAGCTTAGGGCCTAAGAGCTGAAGGCATGGCCAACTATGGTGTAGCAATCAAAATCAGGCATGCTTAAGAGGCCAGAGTTAGATGAGCACAGGTATCTTGAGGAAATTACAGAGATAGGGAGGGTTGAGGCCGTGGAGGGACTTGTAATCAATAATGAGAGTTTTAAGATCAAGAAGTTCTTGACTGATCAGTGAGTACAAGGGTGGGGGGGGCGGTAGGGAAATGGGACTTTGTACGAGTTAAGACACGGGCAGGAGAGTTTTGGATAACTTCAAGGTTATTGACAATAGAATGGGGGAGACCAGCTAGCAGTGCATTGGAATAGTCATGTCTAGAATTAAAAATGGCAGGAATGAGAGTGGGGCACCACTTGTAAGAGTGCAGAAACAATAAGGGAAGCCTTTACAATTGATACTCTGGCTACAATTAGATAGCTAAGAATAAAACCACATGAGAGCAGTCCCACCCAGCTGCATGTCAGTGGAGGCATTAGAGGAAGATGGTGTGGTGTGGTCAGCCTTCTTCATCCTTCTTGACCTATGTCTCAGTCACATAGGATTTCACTTGTGATTTTGATAAGAGCCATTTTGGTACTGTGGTGGGGACAGAAACCTGATAAGAGAGATTTAAACATGCAGTTCCAGGAATAATGGGCACAGATTTGGAAGGTAACAACATGTTCAAGGACTTTGCAAATATATTTTACAAACTCTTAGATTAATTTCTGCTATGGCCCTGTAAATCAAAACTTCCATTTTCATTCCCCTTTTCAGAGTTGCACATATGAAGTTATAGAAGTCAACAAAATGTTAACAATCTCAGTTTGAGCTTGTGTGGAATATTTGTTTTTGACTTTGAATGCTACTGAAGGAAAAAGTCAGTTCTGTCATGACAATGGCTGATTGTGGTAGTGGGCTCCAATATTAGATACTATACAGTACTCTGTACTAGATAGTGGGTCACCTGATCTGGGGTTGGAGGTAAGATAGCACATGTTGGAACCGTTCTTGATAGAATTCAGTTTGTGCAGATATGTGTTCATGTTAAGAAAATGTATTATCAATAAAGTTAGCTCAGCTACAATGTCAACAGCCTGTGCACATCATTGAACCCAAAAAACAGAACATGGTATCAGAAGTAAACCAAACGTACAATGGAGGTTTTGAAACCACCGGCAGAGCTCAGTTTGGAGGGAAATCGCACTGAAAACTGGAGGAGGTTCCAGCAGCGATTTGAGCTGTACCTCACACCTACTGGCCGTGATAAAAAAGACCCTCAAGTACAGTCTTCCATCTTCCTTCACATAGCAGGGGAAGAATCTCTAGAAGTCTATAACACATTCACGTTTGAAAGTGATGAGAAATGAAATGATTTGAAAGAAATAAGGGAAAAGTTCGAAGCCTGCTGCAGTCCTAAGAAAAACATCACATATGAAACACGCTGATTTTTTACGTGCCGCAAAGCAGTGACAACATTAATCAGTATGTAACTGAGTTCACAAAATGAGCTAAATCATTTGAATTTGGACAGCTTGAAGAATGACTCATCCAATATAGAATAATTTGAGGAATCGCAAATGACACTCTGAGACAGCGGCTTTTGAGAGAAGTTGATCTCACGTTGGAGAAAGCAATAAATATCTGCAGTGGCAGAAATAACAAAATGCCAGATTTAACAGATGACAGAAAATGATAAGCTGCACATGATCGAGTGTTAGATGCAGTTAAACAGAAACAGCCCTTTGAAAGAACAAATACTTACTCTGAATGTAAAAAGAACAAAACTGCTATTAAAACATTTAAATGCAGCCAATGTGGAACAGAGCATTTACCACATAATTGTCCAGCCTACGGAAAGCAGTGTAAGAACTGTGATAAACTAAATCGCTTTGTTAAGATGTGTAAATCGAAGAAAGTGCACACGATTGACACAGTCACTGAAACTGAACTTAACGTTGGTGCAGCAATAACAAATTCAAAAGAAGATGAATGGAAGGTTAATTTAAAAATTGCCAACATGATAGTTAATTTCAAGCTTGACACAGGTGCACTAGCAAATGTCATTCCCATAGGCCTGCATCGTAAGATAAGCAAAGAAAAACAGCTAACTAAAACAAAAGTGAAGCTGTCTACTTTTACAGATGAAAACATTGCAGTAGAAGGCAAGTGCACATTCAAAGTGAACTACAAAAAACAGTCTCGAGCACTTCCATTCATAGGGGAAAACTGATGCAAAACTCATTCTTGGAATCAAAACTTGTGAAAATCTGAGGCTAATCAAGAGAAAAATGACTGTAACCACTAATGACATCCTGAAGAAGTATAAAGATTGGGGATTGGTTGCCTAAAAGGAGAACACACCATCAAGAGTGACGAAACTGTGACACTCAAAATACATCTGCCCAGGAAAATACCAGTAATTCTGAGAGACCAACTGAAAGCAGAGTTGGACAGAATAGAGAAACTTCACATCATCAAGAAAACTGAAGAACCGACAAAGTGGGTTAATCCAATTGTAACTGTAGAAAAATCAGATGAGAATCTGAGTCTGTCTGGGTCCCAGAGACCTAAACCAGGCAGTACAAACAGTGCATTACCAGCTGCTCACAGTAGAAGAGATCATGTGTAAGCTAGCTGATGCTAAATACTATTTAGTCTTGGATGTGAGTTCAGGGTTCTGGCAGGTCAAGCTGGATGAACGCAGCTCCTATCTCTGTACCTTCCAACACACCATACGGGCGCTACAGGTTTTTACGCTTACTTTTTGGCATTATTTCAGCTCTTGAGGCGTTCCACAGAACAGTGAAGCAGCTGTTTGAAGGGTTAGAGGGCATGGAAACCTACACTGACAAAGAACATGACCACGGACTGAGGCAGGTGGCCAGAACTAGAGAAAGGAACCTCAAGTTGAAGAAGGAAAAGTGCAAAATAGGTCTTCATGAAATCAAGTACTTGGGACATATGCTAACAAGTGAGGGACTGAAGCCGGACCCAAGTACCATAGAACACTACAGCACAGAAAACAGGCCATTCGAACCTTCTAGTCTGTGCCGAAATATTATTCCGCTAATCCCATTGACCTGCACCCAGTCCATAACCCTCCAGACCTCTCCCATCCACGTATCTATCCAATGTATTCTTAAAATTTAAGAGTGAGCCCGCATTTACCACGTCAGATGGCAGCTCGTTCCACACTCTCACCACTGAGTGAATAAGTTTCCCCTAATGTTCCCCCTAAACCTTTCCCCTTTCACCCTAAAGCCATGTCCTCTCGTGTTTATTTCTCCTAGTCTAAGTGGAAAGAGCCTACTCGCATTTACTCTGTCTATACCCCTCATAATTTTGTAAACTTCTATCAAATCTCCCTTCATCCTTCTAAGCTCTAAGGAATAAAGTCCTAACCTGTTTAATCTTTCCCTGTAACTCAACTCCTTAAGATCCGGCAACATCCTAGTAAATCTTCTCTGCACTCTTTCAATCTTACTGATATCCTTCCTGTAGTTGGACGACCAGAACTGCACACAATTTTTTTTTAAGAGCTCCCTCTACACTACCCTGACAAAGTAACCTCCTTCCCACTTTTTACCCAGTGTCAGCATCAAACACTCCCAGGAACAGGTACAATACAGAGCTCCCTCTACACTACCCTGACAGTGTAACCGCTCCCCCCAACTTTATACCCAGTGTCAGCATCGACCACTCCCAGAGACAGCAAGTAAAATCAAAGCAGTCGTGAACATGCCACCCACAGAATGTAAGAAAGACTTGGAGAGGTTTTTGGGAATGGTGACCTCTCTTGGGAAATTCATTCCAAACATGTCAGACCTGACAGCAACTCTCAGAGAACTTCTACAAAATGATGTGGAATGGCAATGGGAACAAAATCACCAGGAAGCATTGACCAGTCTGAAGAGAACACTGACCCAGGCACCAGTGTTAAAGTATTATGATGTCAAGCAGCCAGTCAAGATCTCAGTGGATGCTTCAAAGACTGGCCTGGGAGCTGCCCTCTTGCAAAATGAGGCACCAGTGGCATACACTTCAAAGGCAATGGCTGAAACACAGCAGCGGTGTGCCCAAATAGAGAAAGAAATGCTAGCAATTGTGTTGGCCTAGAACATTTCCACCGGTTTGTCTATGGCAAGACATGGAGGTAGA